>NC_083384.1:26020000-26631875 GCF_031755915.1 Ziziphus jujuba
TCATTTAGGATCCAGTTGGTTTTCTTTAATCATTAGTATTTGCTTCTTCTTCTTTCTTTCTTTTTTTTTTCTTTTCTTTTTTTAATAAAAAAATATTGTTCTTCGTCGTCCAAATTTAATTCTAAGTCAGCCTTCTCCATTTCTTGGCAGCTCACTTTCTTTTACCCATTCAAAGTCTTAAATATATAAATATATATATATATATATATATCTTCCTCTAAGAAGTCCTGGAATTGGCTTTTCTGCATATTACACAAACAAATTTTACACATACCCTTTAATTTTCAGAGTAGCAGGAGCTATGGCTCGTCGTGCTTATGACAGTTTGGTGTCATTTGGAGGCTCCAACCATGGTCAGGGTCACCAAGAAGTGCCATTCAAGACCAACAAAGGGTCTCTCAAAGTCTTGCTTTTACATGGAAATTTGGAAATATGGGTTAAGGAAGCCAAAAACCTTCCCAATATGGACATGTTTCACAAAACTCTCGGAGACATGTTCTCGGCCATGCCAGGTAAGCTAAGCAACAAAATTGAAGGTCATATGTCTAAAAAAATTACCAGTGATCCATATGTCACAGTTTCAGTCTCTGGTGCTGTAATTGGGAGGACTTTTGTGATTAAAAACACTGAAAAACCAGTTTGGAATCAGCATTTCAATGTCCCCGTCGCGCATTATGCGTCGGAAGTTCATTTCGTGGTGAAAGACAATGATGTTGTTGGATCTCAGATTATAGGAGCTGTTGGAATTCCAGTAGAGCAATTGTTTTCTGGTGCCAAAATTGAAGGAACTTTTCCAATCCTCAATGACGGTGGCAAACCATGTAAATCTGGAGCCGTTTTGAGTTTATCAATTCAGTATACATCTATGAACAACATAGCGCTTTATCATGGTGTTCCTGATGCATATTTTCCACTTAGGAAAGGTGGTCAGGTTAAGCTTTATCAGGATGCTCATGTTCATGATGGTTCGCTTCCGAAATTGAGGCTCGAAAATGGTGTTGAATATGAGCAGGGGAATTGTTGGCATGACATTTTCGACGCCATAAGTCAGGCTCGCCGTTTGATATATATAGTTGGATGGTCTGTGTACCATAAAGTGAGGCTGATTAGGGATGGTAATAATAATACAACAGAGTTCATGTTAGGTGATCTTCTTAAAACCAAGTCACAGGAAGGTGTAAGAGTGCTTCTCCTTGTTTGGGATGATCCTACTTCTAGGAGCATTTTGGGATACAAAAAGGTATGAAACTGAATACAATCTTTATTTTCATTATACTATGCTCACAATTTGCACTAGTACCACCAGAGCTTTCTGATATTGTCCCAAATTGGCATACATATAATGCATACATTATACAACATGGTTAGAATAAAGCACTTAAATGTGTTCACTTCTCAAGAGTTTTTCTATTTGTAATCAATTGCAAGGACATTAATATACTGAAACTAAAGATGATTAAGTTGGTTAATTATATAACAATCTGTTATCTTTGGTATTATTAAAATTTGCATATATTTTTTATATTCAATGCAAAGTTGGAACGGGTATTTATAAGTTCCCTGTCTTAAAAGCTTATATGCCCTGTCCTGTACTAAGGTATGATTTATGGAAATTGAGCCAGATGTGAGGGACTTTATATGTATGGAAGACTATGTTGGTGCCTCTGTCATGAAAAACCTGTACATTTTGTTGTTATGTTTTAGCAACGATCTATAGAAATTATTAGCCTTAAGACTGAGGCAACATATATATAACATAACAATCGAGGCAATTACATAGAGCAGCATTGTGGCTCTACCTTTTAAAAATTGGCTTTGAACTATTATCCATGCTCAAAAATGTAGTTTGGAAGTTCGACATAGTAAAAACAGTCATGCAACAGTAGCTTTGCTAATGTTCTGTATATTCTTCCTACAGATATAAGAAGAGCATTTTATTTCTCGGTTTCTCTATCTGCAAGATACCATTCCACCTTCTAACTTGTTATATGCTTGTCAAAAATAGTACTTACTGTATAAATTCTGTGCCAACTGATATTCACCAATTTTTTATGACATGTAGGATGGTATTATGGGAACTCATGATGAGGATACTCGCCGTTTTTTCAAAAACTCTTCGGTTCAAGTGATACTATGCCCTCGATCTGGTGGAAAAGGACATAGCTGGGCAAGAAAACAGGTTTGCGTAGAAATAGTTAACATTTTGCTTTTGATCTAACTGCATGCTATTCGAAATCACTCTGTTTCTCCCTAGATATTGTTTATCTTAACAATTACTGGAACCTAGTTAATTAGTTTCATGAAGCAATTCGAACAAGAATGTTAATCTTTTCACTTACTTATTCATTCTTGAATAGGATTGCTTAATCCTTTAAAGTAAAATGTTCATACTCTTCAGGATTTATTCATCATAATATGCTGTTTTGGAAATTAGAAGTCTCAGAACTGCCACACTCAGAGAAAGAAATGAAAAATAGTATGTGTACTGTCATGAGGATTGGATGTGCCAGTTCCATAATTTTTCTTCTGGCTTAAGTATTGAGGCTTATATATATATATATATATATTTGGCGTACATCATATTCAAGTGAAGAAAAATGGAACAAAAAGCAATTCAAGATGTTACTGACATGCACAATCTGCCAATGGCAAATCCTGCATGCATTTGGATGGCAAGAAAATATATATATATGTTAGCTCTTTTTTTAATATTCAGTGAAGATGGAGTATGCAGAATTCATGTAGAATTGAAAATATTAGACGATTGCATTAGTTGGTTATTTGAAAATTATTTCTGTTCATGTTCATCTGGCTATGTGTATGTATTAAATTAAGTGCTAAACTAGTTGTTGCTTTGAACTCCTCTTGTTTTAAAGGAAGTGGAGGTGATCTATACTCATCATCAGAAGACGGTCATTGTAGATGCCGATGCTGGCCCGCATAAAAGAAAGATCATAGCATTTGTTGGAGGTCTTGATTTGTGCTTGGGCCGTTATGATACTCCAAACCATCCTATTCTTCGAACTGTAAAAACAGTGCATGCAGATGACTTTCATAATGCTACTTTCTCGGTAAACATCTTTAATCTTGTCCTTTAAACGCAAATCTGACGGGCAATATGATCATAAAAGCTGTATAGTGAATCTAGTTTCTAATTAACCTTTTTTGCATTGAAAACTAAACAGGAGCCTTTAGCTGGTTGTCCAAGACAATCATGGCATGATTTGCACTCTCGGATTGATGGTCCAGCAGCATATGATATCCTAACCAATTTTCAAGAGCGATGGTTGAGAGCTTCGAAACTACATGGCCTTCAAAAGATAAAGACATCATATGATGATTCACTTCTCAAGATTGACAGAATTCCCGACATCATTGGAATGGAAAATGTTCTTTGCCTGGGTGAGGATAATCCAGAAAGTTGGAATGTTCAGGTAAGTTTCTGTTGATTAGCTATTTTCTTCATGTTCTTTTCGTCATTTACATATTACTCTTTTTTTTTTCTTTTTTTTTCTTTTGATGGAATTCCTCAACATGTGAAGGTTTTCCGCTCAATTGATTCCACTTCAGTGAAAGGCTTTCCAAAGGATCCAAAAGAAGCAACAAACAAGGTGAGACATAATTTTGTATTTTAGTTTCTTTATGTTATATGGAAAGGTATTAGACATTGTTCTAACTTGATTTCCTTTTTCTTTTTTGTTTTTTTTCTTTCTAACTTCAAAATTTAACAGAACTTGGTATGTGGGAAGAATGTACTTATAGACATGAGTATACATGCAGCATATGTCAAGGCAATCAGAAATGCCCAACACTTTATTTACATTGAGAATCAGTACTTTCTTGGGTCATCGTATAATTGGAATTCAAACAATAACATAGGTAATTCAGAAAACTGTTTCTCATTTCAGTTGCTAAATTCCTTTTTTATTTTTTATTTTTTTAACTCCTCCCTCTGATGCATTTTGCCATAAAAATTCTGCAGGAGCAAACAATTTAATACCTATCGAAATCGCTCTAAAAATTGTGAACAAAATTAAAGCAAATGAGAGATTTTCAGCATATATTGTGATTCCAATGTGGCCAGAGGGTGTTCCCACTAGCTTTCCGATTCAAAGGATTCTTTTTTGGCAGGTAACCTTTATTGCCATATGCAAATATCATAATATTCTTTTCTGTAATATCATAGATAGAGGCATATCAGATAAGAATTTTTTCTGATATAATAAACGTTCAATTCTTTTCTGTAATACCATGCTGACATCTTTAATTAGCACACTTCAACATAATACATTTTAAGCTTACTAAAAACTGGTGGAGTCAAGATTGACTTTGATAGCAAACTGTTATGTTTATTATTTAGAAGAAATTGAGTTTGGATTCAATACTAATTAATAGTTGTAACATAATGAAGTATTTCTAGTTCTTAGCTCTTACATACATACCTTGGTGTTATTGTTAATTCTGCAGCATAAAACAATGCAAATGATGTATGCAATGATTCACAACGCTCTGAAAGAGGCTGGACTTGAGAACCAATACGAGCCCGAAGATTATCTGAATTTCTTTTGTCTTGGAAACCGTGAGGCCGCAGATGGAGAAACTTACTCAGGAACTTCAAATGCAGCAGCAAACACTCCTCAAGTACTACTCCTCTTCATTATAATCTTTCCATTTTCCTCTTATCCATTGTAGTTCTGTTTTTGCAAGTTGCTTTAACTTGTTCGTTCTGGTTATATAATGATGCAGGCACTTACTCAAAAGAGTAGGAGGTTTATGATATATGTACATTCTAAAGGAATGATAGTGGATGATGAGTATGTGATATTGGGATCTGCAAATATAAACCAAAGATCTTTGGAAGGCACCAGAGACACTGAGATAGCAATAGGTGCTTATCAGCCCCATCATACTTGGGCAGCCAAACACTCAAGTCCACATGGACAGGTAATTCCTTATGCTCAAATATTTATTTTCAATTCAACATGGTATCAGAACCTAGAGATCTATAAAAGTTATGTTCATTTGCAAGTCGACATGGATAAACACAGTTAAAAATTGCTAGCCTGGTTATATAAGAGGAGTGTAAAAATCTATGGTCGGACCCACTTGCTATTAATAAGCTTAGACTTATGGGATCGACAATAATATTGAAAATAAGCTTGACATAGCTAGTTAGATCCATTTCCTACTAGTTTAAACTTATGTTAGAGATGGTAACTTAACAGATAAGTTAACAAATACATCATGCATTTAGCGTTCATATGGAAATGATAGATAAGAAAGCAGAATTGAAAATGCATAATTAGTTTCATTTCCTATAAATTTAAGCTTTTCGGTAAAAAATGATGGTAACTATGACAGATAGTACAACAAATGAATCATGCACTCAACGTTTATGTGGAAATGATAGAATAAGAAAGCAGAATGTTGAAAATGCGTATGATTTATATGATGCAGGTGTACGGATATAGGATGTCGCTATGGGCAGAGCACATAGGAGGGTTAGAAGAATGTTTCAAGAAGCCAGAAAGTATTGAATGTGTGAGAAGGGTAAGATCTTTGAGCAAGCAAAACTGGAGACAGTATATAGCTGATGACGTAACAGAAATGAAAGGCCACCTTTTGAAGTATCCCATCCAAGTTGATAAATCTGGCAATGTCAAAACACTTCCTGGCTGTGAAACTTTCCCAGATGTAGGTGGAAATATACTTGGTTCTTTTACAGGCATTCAAGAAAATCTTACCATTTAATCCAATTTCATTAGAAGATGTCTCTTTTCTCTATTAACCGTACATTTTGATCAATATCTGTGCAATTTTATTGTACATCAAATGTCCAAAGTAGGATTATGTATCTATTCTCTTTCTGCCCAATGTCCAATACTTAAGGGGAATTGTTACTTATTTCATATTTGATGATACCCGTTGGATTAAATTTTTTTTTCCTTTTTTTTTTTTTTTTTTTTTTTTTTTTCCCTAATGGAACCCATTGGATTAACATACTATCTGCAAATGTAACCTCTCTCTCTCTCTCTCTATATATATATATATTCAATTATTCTTTTTGTTATATGCTGCAATTGAGCAAGACTATTTCTTTTTTTTTTTTTTTTTATTTCCCCTTTTAGTAGCATTCTCATGCAGTGTGTTTAGTATTAAATTATATAGAATGCATTAAACATTTAAAATGTGAATAATTGTTAGTGCTTTTATGGGTTTTTCAAAAAAGTATTGAATTTTGACGATCTTTTGGCCTAACTTGATGGGAAACGATGTCATAAATAATACTCATCCTCATTGGTAGTGATTTACAGAATCCCACAGCAAAATTCCATCATTTAGAGTTTCAAAAAGTTAAATTTACTATTTTTGATCATTTTTTAACATGTTGATATCTCAATCTAAGAATATCCAGATTAAGTTCTATTAATTGCTCATGAATCGTGGGATTTGTTCAAATAATTTTATTTTCAATTCACCAGACTTTCCTTTTTTTTTTTTTTAAGCAAATTTTGTATTTATTATATTTTTCAATAATTTTTAAGGCATCATGATTTCTTTTAACCTCTATTATTTAAATTTCATTTTAGTGATTATGATGGTAGCTTATGGATTAATGAAATTTCAAAAACTATTCTCTTTTTCTTTCAATTCTTAGAATTCGTACACAAATCAACAAGATTTGAATTATTGTTGTTCGTATTTGATTAACTCTGTTCTTTCTCATAAGTTCCGCTGCATCACATTATATCTAAAATTTTAAAACCCTGTTTAGAATAATTTTGTATTTTGCTTTTTAAAAGCTTCAGCTTCTTCATAAAAGCTTTCCACAGTAAGCACTAGTAGCATATTTCCAAGCTTCATGTTTTCACACTAGCAGAGTCAGGTGATAAACACTCAAATGGAAACATTCGGATCAATATTTTAAGATTTCAGTAATAAGTAATACTAAAGATATCAACATCTCTTCTAAGATGATGTGGCACAATGATATATTTTTATTTTATTAGTTATTTTAATATATCTTAAATATATATAAATAAACTCTTTGAATACTAAGGATAATCAAATATAAACCAATAAAAAAATTAATATATAATTAAATGCATTCAATTTATTCACCAATTTAATATGAATCTGCTGACGAAAAATAACAAAATTAATAATAAACTTTTTTGATACCAACTTATATAGCAATAATCTTATGACTTATCTATAGTCCATTTATATTTTTTTTTTTAACTAGTAATATATTGTCATGTCAATTTCCATATCAATTGGTAATTTTGAATCAAAAAATATCAATGCACTATAGTGGTAAACTTTGGTTATGATAAATATTTTTTACTACGTTATCGTGGGTGGATCAAATTAAGAATTTGTTTATTTAAATTATACATGAAAATTTTGAATTTGAATCATTACTTAAAAAAAAAAAAAAAAAGAAAAAAAAAGAAGATGGTTTTTACTTATTGGACTATCTTCTTAGGAACAATTAAATTTCGATCTAAACTAAAGAAATAATGATTTTCAGCACCAAATCAAATAAGAATTTGTTTTGACATTTGGAGAGAAATATGATCACAAATTCACGGCCCAACAGTGTCCTTGCGTTGGAAATGTAGGACCCACCTAACCGTTGGTCTCATATCATACAAGAAGTGTGTTGTGCGGCCAGAAACCACCCGTTAATGGGTGTTTCGTATCCAAGCCCACCACCACCCCCTCATTTCTCTGCTGTGCTCGGCCGCTGCATCATGCACCATCCTCCCCCACCCACATAACTGATAACCGTACCGTGATTGATGCAGGAACATTACTGAACATGAGGGTGGTCCCACGTTGGTCTCATATCAGCCTTTCCAAAGAGGATCTGGTAGAAATTTGTAATATATATTTATTATCTATTATCTAGGGAGATTAAACCCAAAGAAATGGAACTAACTAAATGGCAGAGTTTGTGCTAGAGACCTTATTTTGAATTGATTGATGCCCATCAATCAAAGCTGTTAAGAGAAATGAATGCTTTATATTGAATTAGGAATAATCCTAGACTCACAAATTTATTAATCAATGTTTTTTAAATATATTCAATAATATTGTATTATTTTATTGAATTAATTTTTAATAATTAATTTTAAAGTATTATTAATTTGTTAACTATTATAAATATTACAATCAATTGTGATTGGTTCAATTAATAAGTTATTCCACATAACTGGATATTAAAAATTTAGTTAATAAATTTAACCAAATTTATAGTATTACCCTTAAATTAGGCTGATTTTATATAGTTGTATGCAAAAACTAAAAGCTTAAAATTTAAAAGACACGTCTTTTGGATTTTTCCAAGGGGTTGATTCCACTATTAAGTAATGTTATTGAACAATGACTTATAACAATTTTGGAGCATTTTTATTAATACTTTTTTGTTTTAAAAAGTATAATTTTTATAATTTTAAAAATAAATAGTATTTTAAAATTTTTTGAAAAATAAAGAGTGGGATTTTTGTCCAACTCCAATAATATTTTGTACAATTTTATATATATATATATATATATTTTGTATTTCCCATAAACAATTATGATTTACTTTTTGCACTTTTTTTCCCCCTTCCTGTAGCAATGTAGTATAAAAAAATGAATTATAAAATTATAACTAATAAATTTAATTATATTTGTGCTAAAAAAATTGTATAGCGAACTTATTGAAACTTATTAAAAGTTTCATATAATAAATGGGTTATAAAAAGTCAAATCCTACTTTTTATTTTAATTTTTCAATTTAAAAAACCTATTAAAATTATAAAAGAGAGATATAACTTTTAAAAATAGACAACAAAATGCTTTTAAAAAGCCTATTAAAGATGTTCTTAGAAGAGAATTAATTTCCTTTTTTATTTTTTTTTTCCCTCATATTCATCTTGGGGATGAGGGCCCAATTAAAATTACAGAGGTTTTTTTTTCTTTTTTTCTTTTTTTTAATTAACGTTTATGGGACTTGAAAAGCATTGGAATGTTTTGGACATGTGATTCTTCAATGCTCTTCGGAGATAAGAACAAAAGCAAAGTATTAAACTTTAATCAAATGTATACAAGATTTGAGCTTGGAGTTCTTACAGTACTGTTTAGCATCATAAAAAGAGGAAAAGGTGAGGAATACACACTTTAGGTACTTATTTAACATAATGTTGAAGCTTCTTTTTCATTTCCAGAATCAGATATCCAATAATTAGTGGATTCTGTTTTTGTAACAAAGTGTAAACAGTTATTAGTAAATCACAAGCCAATAAAAAAAAATTAAAAAAAATTTAAAAAAAAAAAGGGAAAGCAAGTAAATCCCTTGAGCTTTGGATTCTGGTTTGTTGGTACGTAATTTTGGTGATAATCAATGTTGAGTTAGTTTTTGTAATATTTTCAAATTTGTATGAATTAAAACACTAAGTTATAAAGTGTTTTTTTCAATTAGTATTGAAATGTGAAGATCAAATCTCAATTAGGTATAGTAAGTGACTTAGAAATCCTATATACATATATTTAGGTGGTTAGGCGTACACTGTTTCATATTATTTTTGTTTTTCATTGATTTGTATATTTTTACTAGTTTTTATACACTAAGTATTTTGACTTTATTTTTATATGATTTTTACCAAATTGTGAAAAATAAAACAACTGAGTTTGACCTTTTTTTTTATTGTTGTTCAAAGAAGGTCTCTATCTTATTAAAATAACATTTGCCACTTGTTATTTCCTAAGTAGTAAATCTATATTGTTCGAATAAGATGTATATATTATTCTAACTAGATCTCTTATTCTATTAAAGCCATATCTTTTCTTGGTTTGTCTGAGAGAAAAAAGATGAGAGAGAATTCTAAATTTCCAAATATAAATATTTCTCCATTAATGGAGATCTAGTGAGTTTAAGTGATATTAGACCATTGATTTCATCTGTAGATCACCTCTAACTATTATGTACTAATTCTCTGATCTTTATTTTGTTTTTCACTGATTGTTTTACAGTGAGTCTCTCAAATCTACATTTTCTTATTTAGAAAGAGACTTTTAGATTTTCTATCTGTTTTAATCATCTCGAAATACTTTATCTCAGTTAATTTGGTTGATACTTTGGGATTTATTGTAACAAACTTGGAGAAGTGGAGCCCTTATGAAAGAGGCTTTGAAGACGAACAAACATGTGTCCTTGCCAAGAGTAGAAGCAGCAATAGTCTAAGCTTAAGGTCATTGCATTTAGTGTCAAGAGGATAATCATCCAATATCTCAATAGCTAAAAATGTCAGTAACATTTTTGCACTTAGGCTAGGATTATCTGTATAACTATATAATTGATTTGTGGTATACTGGACTTTTAGATTAGAAGTAGTGATTGGTACTCGCGGTTTCACTTATGTAGGATTTTGGATTTCCACGTAAAAAATTTTATACCTAATTTTTATCTTTCTGCATTTTATTTTCCTACACTTTAATTTTACTTACTTTATTGTGAGAGGATAAAATCCCCATATATTTATTTTTCTGCATTTTTTTTTATTATAGGAAAATTTAGTCCTCATTATTTATTTTATCGCATTTAAATTTCATGTTTGTGGAAGGACTTAGTTCTTGAATTTTGAATTGTAAAATTATAAATGTATAGGTTGGGGGCACATATATGATATGAAATAGGTTTAGATTCTTGCGGGCTTCTTATTTCTCAATCATCAAAAAGAAGCCTAAGCCATCAAAAAAGCCTAGTCAGCCCCCTTTTTAGTCTTTTCCGAATTTTCAATCATCAAGGACATAATTTTCTATATGTATTCACACATTTACCTCTAAAATTAAATAGTTCCCCCTCTCAAATTGTATTTCTCTTCTCTAATTTGTCCAATTTTGATTTTTTTTTTTTTAAAAAAAACTAGATCAAGTTTGTCCAATTTAATGGCCACATAATCTTCATTAAATGTTGTATACATATTTTTATTATCTAAATATTTTAGAGTTAATTATTAAGAATTTCCTTAAGTCTTTATTCTAGTGTCATATTTCACTAGCAATGACTCGAGCTCAAATCAAGGTTTAAAATATCTGAAATTTTTATTTTTTTAAAAGGTCGAAATAAAATTTAGATTCCAAATGGAAATATATAAAATTTCCATAATATCTATTGATATTTTCAAAATTTTATCAAAATTTCCATGGAAATTTCCGTCAAAATATCTATATTAAATTTTTAATAATTTGGTTAAAGAATCCATAATATCCATTAAAATTTCAGAAATTTTCATGTAAATTTTTTAAACTTTCTATAGAAATATTGGAAATATCTAAGAAATTTTTTTATTTTTTTTATAAAAATTAAAAAATATTATTAATGTTTTGTAAATTATTTTACCAAATTAACTTTAGTGATATTTTTTTTAACACTTTAATTGTTTTCTAAGTATTTAATAATATAAATAAAACGAAGTGAATTGAATTCAATAACCTTAACAAGTTTTATTCATTGACAAAATATATATATACTTGTTATACATTTTGTATAAAATGGATTCATTAGAATCCCATAATTACAAATTAATAATTGATTATATAATAATGAAAACTAATAACATAAATATATAATATTATATAAAATTGATATTGATAACATTTAAATTAATGACATTAAGCAAATAAAAAAAATGACAGAATATATTATACTAAACATATTGAATATAAGATCCTTATGATTGACATATGAATAATTATATGAAAAATTATTAAAGAGATACATTTTTTAATAATTACTTTTCACATTTTACATCTCAGAATGAGAACGAAAAATATACTAATAATTTTCAATTATCTAAGAATTTTATGAACATTGAGATGATATTTATGAAATATAATGTAATTGTAATAATTGTTTTATCTTAATTAATAAAAAACTTATTTCTTAATTAATAAAAAACTTATTAAATATATACTTTTTTGGGCATATTTTTACCAATAATAGTTTATTTATGATTGTTACCGATTATTGTAAATTAAATTGATTAAGTGTCTATTTGGCAGAACTTTTTTTTAAACTAAAAGCTCTATTTAAAAGTCAAAAGCTCTACTTAAAGACCAAAAATTTTTTTATTAAAAAATAAAAATGTTTAACAAGAGTCAACAAGCATTTGTTAACAAAAAAATCAACTTTTTAAAGCTGTTTTAAAGAAACTCAAATTTTTTACTTCTTTAGAAAAACTCTTTTTTTTTAACTTATATAAAAATTCAATAAACATTTAATACAGTTTTTTTTTAGCTTATATGGAAACTTAATGAGCATTTAATATAGCTTTTTTTATTTACAACAAAATATTTATTAGTTTTTTAATACAAATTCTTTTTCAAAAAAATTTATTATACAAAAATCTACAACTAAAGTTCTACTTTTATCAGTTAAAACAAAGAGATCCTAAGAAAAATAGAATATCTATTTAATAATTTTTGTAATTTTTATAATCAAGTTGATAATTGATTGTTTAAGTAAGCTAATACTAAAATTTTAACAAAAATTTTTATTTTTTAAAATAAATTTTCATCATTTTTTGAAATTTTTCATCAATATTCGATATTTCCCAAAAAATTTCCATATTTTGAATCTTGGCTCGAATATCCCTTTCAATATCACCAATAATAATAATAATAATAATAATAATAGTAATAAAAACTATAGCCAGTAAATTGTAATTGATTATAATCTTGAATTTCAAATTTCATTAGTTGAACTTGTTAACATGATTTTTACTTTGGTATAAAAGTTTATGATCATAAGATATTTAATAATTAATGCATTATTTAAGTTTTTTAGAATTTTTTTTTTTTTTTTGTAAATTCTTTATCCAATTATACTTACTATTTAATTAAGTAGCTAACTAATACCAAAATTATTTCTTTTGTGTGAAATTTAAATTTATAGTCTACTTACTGTCTTATATAAAATTATGTCTTTTTTTTTTTTTTTTTTAATGAATGTTGAATAAATAAACTTATTTCCAACCGAGAAAAGCTTAGAACGCGTACTTTCTTGTGTGGGTTTTCACCTGTAACACAAATGCTGTGGCTCACATGTTGGCACGTTTTAGTCTAGGAGCCCATGACGGTGTGTTTGGTAGGAAGAGCCGATGATGTTGTGTCTTCTTCATCGAATTATTATGTTTCTCATAAAAAATAAATTATAAAAAAAAAATGAAGTTATTTTATTTATTACTCTTTTTTTTTTTTTTTTTTGGGGGGGATGAAAGTGATTAATTACTCTTTATATGTTGTGCTTTATCATTGATATTTAAAGTCTCTTTGAATGGAAGCAAAAAAATAAAAAAATGTCTACTTAAAAATTTTTCAGATCCACCATTATATGAAAATATTGATTTGTAAATGAAGATTTTCAATACCTTTATAGGAATCAAATTGAAAAAAAAAAAAATGAATATCCATCCTAAGCAATCAATTAAATTGTATCATTTTAACCATCAAAAACCATTTGTATTTGCTCTCCATCAGCGTTAATGGGATCTATTATTGATTATGGATGACAATTTGTTTCCTTATTTTCAATTTTTACAGTGATCCACTCCTAATGAGGTGGAAATTCCCTATTTTAAACAATAATTAATATGAGTGGGGCATAAACCCATGTCCTGGATCTCACTAGGGAGGAAACGGGATTATACTCCTCACCCTTTATACATATATATTGTTAATAAAATATACATATATTTATATTTTAGATTTTTTTATAATTTTCTTAATAGATATTTATATTTACTTAATATCAATAAATATAATTATATTTTATGAATATATAATATATTTTTAAAATTTTATATATTTTTAATGTTAAAAAATATTTTTGAAACAATATTTTATTAAATTTCATCCCTTAAAAAAAGAAGGGAGAAAAAAAAAAAAATTACTTGACATGGATGGTACAAGTTTTAGGAGGTTGGACCGGAGTAGCGGGTTGTCATTCCTACTGTTGACATTGTAATAATTAATTTATTATATGTCAAATATGAGCTAACAAAATTATCTTATAAAATAACCAAATTATTTTTTATGGGTCAGTTATTAATAAAATCATCTTGCAGAGTTTTTAAAAGAAAATCAAGGTTAAAATTAATCAAAATTAAAAGTGTAAATGAGTTAAGTCGAGCCGAATACTAATATTTTTAAGCTAGTCTAATATGGTTTTTAATATACTTAAATTCGATTAAAACTCATAAAATTTTGAAATAATTTGTTGAAGCTCAATTCAAGAAGTTTATGAAAACTTAAGCTTAGTTTGTTTTAATTCATTATAATATAAAAATTTAAAAATTTAGAATATTTGTTTTCTTAAAGTAAAAATTATAATATCAATGATTAAAAAATTTCATTTATTTTGTTAATCTTATTATAAAAATTAATTTATTCTCTAAAAAAATTATAAATTTTCAAATAAAAAAATATTATCTTTGCATTATAAAATATTGATTGTACTTAAATTCGAAATATAAATTTTATATAGATTTATATAAATACTAAATTTGATTGTTCATAAGTTATTAACAAATTTGATCTATTGTTAAATATGGGCTTACAAGCTTCACTTCATATTAAAAATTCACTTGTTTTCTTTACCAATAAAGTTCAAAGAAATTAAAATCAAATCGAACTTTAACCAATAATAAACTATTCAAGTTTATGTACAACCCTTTCAAATTTATAAAGTAAGGAGAAATGCCAGAAAGAAAAACTAGGCAACTAAGTAAATAGTAGAAATGGTTATGAATTAATTTATTTTCCTTTCATAATAAACAAAGTGTCATTTTAGAATAATAACAGCAACTTTTCTTAGCTAACAAGAATCTATTAATGGATAAATGATCTTATATGAAAAGCTATGATGGTGAGATCTCCATTAATTGGATCTCTTTCTCTTTCTCTTGATTTTTCTCTTTATCTCTCTGTCTTCTTTCAGGTTTTTTTTTTATTATTTTATTATTTTTATTTTTATTAATATATAATATATGTATATATAATTTTTCTATTATATAGGAAATCTTAGAAAATTTTCATCGAGATACATGTCATGCAATATATTGCCTAATGCATGTCCCCGATAAAAATTGTCCAGAATTTCTACATAACAGCCTTACTTCTATATATATATATATATATGTTTATCTTTGTCTCTTACTTGTCTTTTATAATTTCTTTACTCGATTATTTTTAACATAAATCTAGGATCAAATTTGTTGAAAAAAATAATTTAAAAAAAAAAAAACTTGTCTTAAAAGAGTGACCATATTACAATACTTTTAGAGTAAAGTTATGGTTACTAGTAGATCCATACTAACAAAACTAATTAATTGTTAAATGAGATTAGTTAAGCTTAATATATTGTTTATATATGTAGAAGTCATAGATTTAAAAAATTAGAATTGAAGAAATTGTTGTAAAAGAAAGGGAAAAAAAAAAACTAATTGATTTTCATTTAAATTTGTTAATTTTTTATTGTAAATTTTCGGGTTAGTATCATTTTTTTGGTGAAATTCGCTTTAGTATCATTTTACCCTAACGTTGTGATACTTTTTCATTATATCCTTTAAACTATACATATTTTCACTTTGTCCCTCAAATTATTGTTGTTGTTTTTGATACTTTTCATAATATTTTTCGTATATTTATTATAACATTATATAGAATGGTACTTCTTACTTTGAATGATAAATTGAAAACAAACTTATTAAAGCATTTTTCAATTTCCATGTTTTCATAATAACATCACATAGAGGGATAATTTTTACTTTGAATACTAAATTAATGATACATCCATTAAATATTAATCCTCGTGTTTATATTTTATTTTTCTTTGATTTTAATATGTCAATCACATCAAAAATTTAATAAAAATAATAACTAACATAAAAAAATCATAAACACAAGAAAAATCAAATTGTCAGGATTTCATTTAAATGCCCATAAAAATGTTAAAATTTCTATTTGCGACTACAACGGCAACAAATTTTTACTGTTGAAAAATCTACATCCAATTATGAGAACCCTTTAGATTTAAGATTAATTATACTTTAAAACTCTTTAGTTTGAAAATTTTTCATTTTCATATTTCAAATTTAAAACTTTTCAATTTATATTTTTAAATTTTAATTTATTGTATTTTGATTTTTAACTAGAGTTTTTTTAGCTAATAACAATTAACTATTGTATCACATTTAACCAATATTGAAATTCAATTTGTTATAATTTAAGCTTTCTAATTTTAATTTATTATAATTTAGACATTTTATTTTTTAAAAAAAATTACTTATTGACACCCTTAAAACTATTAATTAAGTGGCGTTTACTAAAAATATAATTAAACAAAAACACAACAAATTAAAATTTGAAAATCTAAATTGAAATATTTTAATTAGAAATTAAAAATACAATTTCTCCAAGTTATAACGTACTAAAAATGCAATTAACCAAAATCAAGGGGCATAATTAAATCTAAGCATAAAAATAAATTTAAAAAAAATGGTAGGAGGAGCAAAGTGAAAAAAAAAAAAGGAAAAAGAAAAAGAAAAGAGAGAAAAAAAGGAAAAAAAAAAAAAAAAAAGCATGTTAAAGCCGGTGAGGATTCCCTAAACAGAAGCCTCCTTAAGTAAATTACAATTTATCCAAAATTTTACAAATTTATATTTTTTAAAAATACTCAACCATTAAAATTAATTATCAACATCACTGTCCTTGTCCCATAAAAAATGAGCCAGTATGCCGTATAAAAAATTCCGAATCAACAAAACTTCCATATTTTCATATTTATATAAAATATTAAATTATTCTCAAAAAAAATTATAAAAAATATATAAATATAAATTCATTTTAGATCCAAATCTGACACACACACACACCCGCAAGCACACTTACATTTCTCTTCCCCTTTGCCTCTCTCTCTCTCTCTCTCACACACACACACACACATAATTCTTTCTTTCACTCTCAATCTCCCATGGGTTTTCCGGCCAACGGCGAGGTTGCCGGCGATAAGCCATACAAGTTCCTGATCTACGGCCGTACAGGCTGGATTGGAGGTCTGCTCGGGAAGCTCTGCCAAGCTCAGGGCGTTGACTATGTCTACGGCACTGGTCGGCTGGAGAACCGTGCTTCACTGGAAGCCGACTTGGCCGCCGTCAAACCCACCCACGTCTTCAACGCCGCCGGAGTGACCGGACGTCCGAACGTGGATTGGTGCGAATCCCATAAGGTCGAGACCATTCGGACTAACGTGGTCGGTACCTTAACCCTCGCTGACGTTTGCAGGGAGAGAGGCTTGGTCCTCATCAACTACGCCACCGGTTGTATATTCGAATACGATTCGGATCACCCACTCGGGTCGGGTATCGGGTTCAAGGAGGAGGACACGCCCAACTTCATCGGATCCTTCTATTCCAAGACAAAAGCCATGGTAAAAACCTCTGTGCTCTGAGAGCATTTCATTTTTTTTCTTTTAGTTTTCTTATTTTATTTTATTTTTCTAATTGCATTGTTTTATATATAAGGATCTGTTTGATTATTTGTAATTTTTTTAGGCTTAATGTATGAGCAGCTGTTGGATCTAGCATTTTTGAGTTTGGATCTGTTTCATAGTTATTAAGTTGCATTATGCATTTTTTGATATTAAGATTTTGCATTTTCAATTTGAATCTTGATGTGGGTCATTGTGATTCAGAAAGTTTTTTTTAGTTCTAAAAATTGTAATGGGCATGTATATATATATATATATAATGAATCTGATCATGTATGATCACATGAGGATTTTATGGGAATTGAACTGCTTCACAAGCTTGCATTTTATTACAAAATGCCCATTTCTGAGTTTGGGAGTGTATGGTTGACTAGTGTTGTGTTATGGACTTTGGTAAGAGTTTGGAACAAATTGGTTTTCATTTTCTATCTGTGTGTTTTTGTGTTTGTAAGTCAAGATCTTCTGTTGGTTGATTCCAATGTGTATATGTTTATTATTATTCAAGAAAGCCTAACAAAGATTGAAGTTAGATTGATCTTGGGTACTTGCTGATCTTTGAAAGGTGGAGGAGCTGCTCAAGAATTATGAAAATGTATGTACCTTGCGTGTTAGAATGCCCATCTCATCTGATTTATCCAACCCGCGGAATTTTATCACCAAGATTACTCGGTATGAAAAGGTCGTCAACATTCCAAATTCTATGACAATCTTGGATGAACTCCTCCCCATTTCCATTGAGATGGCGAAGAGAAATCTCACTGGAATATGGAACTTCACGAACCCTGGAGTTGTCAGCCATAATGAGATCTTGGAGATGTACCGTGATTACATTGACCCCAACTTTTCATGGAAAAATTTTACCCTTGAGGAGCAGGCGAAAGTGATAGTTGCCCCTAGGAGCAATAACGAACTTGATGCCACGAAATTGAAGAAAGAATTCCCTGAACTTTTGTCCATCAAGGAGTCACTCATTAAGAATGTGTTCAAGCCGAATCAGAAGACTGCTTGAGCTTGAAACTTGGTAGCTTTGATCTCTTCAGTTTCAGTATTGCTGTTTATTGGTATCAGTTCATGCGGCCGATATGCTTTCTCCTCTACACCAGTTCTCTTTTCCATGTGGCATGCGTTACTACTCCTATTTGTATTTGAATGTTGTATTCGCAATAACTTCAAACAGAAATAAACGAGTTGGAATTGATTTATCAAAATTTTTTGTAAGTTGGTGTTGTATGGGATGGCATATATTGTGATCTGTTTTGTTTTTTTATTTGTTTATTCTATATATTCTTCAGTTAAATGTTGCTCTTATTTATGGCAGTTAAACAAACGGTCCAACGTATATTTATTGATTGATAATCTCTTATATATAAATATATTATTGTTTGATAATCTCTTATATATTTATTGATTGATAATCTCTTTTATATATATATATATATATATATTATTTTTGATGATGTAATGAGAAGTATTATCTGATTGCTGTCCAGTTCTCTGAGGAGCTTACTGCCTTACTCTATGAAATTTCGCAATTCTCCAAAGTCTTTGAGAGATGGAGAACTGCGACTGTTCATGTATTCTTGGTTATGTGCATGTTTCATTGCATCGTTGTTCATCGCAGTGGTTGAAAAGGAATCTGTGAATTCTGTCTTTCGCTTGTACAAGGTGATTTTTAGGAGATCTTTTAGATTTGAAAAGGAACCTGTGAATTCTGTCTTTCGCTTGTACAAGGTGGTTTTTAGTGGATCTTTTAGATTTCATATTTTTCTCTCCAAAGATTTAGTCATGTAAATTTTTAGGTTTAAGTTGTATGGTTAAAATGAATGTGGCTTGAATGGACTGCTCAGTCTTTGCTAAAATCCTGGAAATCTTAAATTTGTTTGCTTCTCTTTTGAACCAAAGGGATGCAATTAACATTGAGCAATGACATCAAAAAGGGATGGAAGATAGAGGATAGAACCAAACGATACTCTTTAGTGTCTCATTGAAAGCTTGTACAGTACAGGTTAGACTTTACATCCCAAATGTCGACAAACACTACACAGTAATATTAAAGAAGATCTATTTTCAGTCTTGCAAGGAATTTAAGTAACCCACAATTTAAATGCATAAGAAATGCTCAGTAAAGGTATGTTGCATGCAATCTAGTTGCGTCCCAGGATCCATTCTTGTGGTAAATGGTTGAACCTTTGAAATTTGGTTTTTTTCTCAGGTGTGGAGTAGGAAGAATAAATGGTACCTAGGATGATA
The DNA here is from genome assembly GCF_031755915.1 of Ziziphus jujuba. Classification (NCBI taxonomy): domain Eukaryota; kingdom Viridiplantae; phylum Streptophyta; class Magnoliopsida; order Rosales; family Rhamnaceae; genus Ziziphus; species Ziziphus jujuba. Next base: position 26,039,787 of record NC_083384.1, read on the forward strand.
TTGTAGATCACTAGGGGGCTTCTTACTGAATGGACACCATCCTTCCATGTGATCACACCAGGTGCGATTGACTGCTGTGTTATCGGTGAACCCTTGACCATAACTGTGAACGATTTCTTTTCTCCAACAGCAGAGAATGAAAGAGTAGATGGCTCCACATTAACAGTGACAGAGGAAGGGAAGTAAATATTGACAGTGTAAGTTGACTTTGGTGAACCGACATTGGTAACTGTCCTATTGATAACAGCATCGATACTCTGGCCATCCTCCACGCCAAGTTGGAGAGAGGGATAGTTGAGATTCCAACCTCTTCCTAGCTCTGTGATGCTGCAAGTGCTGCTATTCTCACCGGTGATAAGGCTTAAAGTGCTGTTGTAACCCTGCTTGCAGAGAAAATCAATGTAATCTGCCTCTGATGCACATCATAAACGAGCCCAGGATCCAATGCATGCTCTGGGTTGATATGACTAGAGCCATAAGCAAACTCAAGGTCTTCATTCTTGTTTCTATCCATGATATGAGCTACTCACATGGAAAAAGAAACGAGGATTTAATAGAAGATTAATCAGACTGAGATACTGTCAGTTCTCTCCAAATCTTGCCTTGAAAGTTGCATAAATAATTTTATGGGAAAAGGAAAGCAATCAAATGCAGTATGTTGTCTCACCTGTGGTCATGAGCGCAGACTTGATAGCAGTAGGAGATCAGTAGGGATGGGCAGCCTTAACATAAGCAGCTGTACCACTAGCATGAGGGCAAGACATGGACGTGCCTGAGATTATGTCAAAATCGACGCTCCTGGTGTCATCCCAGTCGATGGAAGGCCCTGCCACAGGAGACCAAGCAGCAAGAATGTCCACACCAGGAGCAGTAATATCAGGCTGTATTGATTCATAATTTCAATGGGGTAAACTGTCAAAACCCGTCCAAGATCCTTCACCATAGCCCTAGATAAACCCTGATCCCAGGAAAATCCTATCGGACCTTCCAATGGAAAATCCGACAGCATCCCCCCTAAGGTTTGAATTTACCACAAAATTTCCTGTACAGAAAATATACTTATAACAATATCTCCTTATTCCTCCTACCTTACTACAATTTAATTTCCACAAATTTACAGCACTTCAAAATAAATAGGGAATAAGTGCAATATTAATTAAATAAATATCTAATACAGTATACAGAGCATTTAAAATTACAACACTAACATAAAAATTGTTACAACAAGGGAAATGAAAGAAATATTACAAGATAGGAACAATGAAAAGAAAGAACTCCTCAAATTTTCAGCGACGGAAAGAAAACATCGAGCTCACCTCGGACAATCAATGTCTACCAACCTAGGCTTAAGGGAACGAATTTAGAAACGTGAGATGCTAATAATCTCAGTGAGTGAGGAAATCTATTAAGCAATAATAATAATTATTATTATTATTTGAAAATAACATTTGCTCTCAAATTTCTTTCAAGTTACTTAGTTAGAAAAGTTCCATTTTTAAAACGTTTTTGCAAAATCTTGTAATCGTACATCCCAAAATTAAGAAATCCATAAGTAAATAAATGCAATAAATTAAAATGAACACAAAATACAAATAAAGAGAGACACCAATTTAAATAAATAATAAATTACTTTTACTTTCAAATAAAATTTGAAAACATTTAGTTTTGAAAATCAGATCAGGAAAATAATTTGACGCACACACTATATACCAGTAATGCCCGACAGTGCCCATCGTCCCAAAGCATCGCCTGACAAGTAGGTTAAAGAGAAAAACATGGATCTAGGCTACCCTGGCATTGTAGTAGCGCCAATACTATATACCTCAATCTTGGCCATGGAAGGGGATGGCTATGGCCAATATTAAACTTGTCTATCGTTGGTCCGATGGCAACCACGGGAGAGTGCATCCACAATCTGCCATTGAGCTAATCACATCTACAACTATAGAACATTGGTACTGCATAGTGCATCTTAAAAACCAAATATATATATATATATATACCAATTTCAATTTTTATAAAACAAGGCTAACACCCATCAATTCCAATTCATCAATTAATCAATCACATCAAATCCAACGGTGTATATATATATATATCTAAAAATTTTCAATACCATCAAATAATTTGTCAAAATTCGGCTTAGTGCATAATAAATTTATTTATTTAATTTGCTCCAAACCAGTGAAATCAATCAAATAATATTGTAAACCCCATGAAATTTATATATTCTTAAAACCATGCAATAAATTTATTATGCATTAAAATCCCAAAATATCCTCAACAATAATTTAATCAAAATTAAATTCGAATTTCCCCAAAATAAACATATAAATTCATATACACATATATTTTATTCTATCCAAAATTTGGTATTAAAAGTTCAAATAGAATTTTATTAAATATTCACTACATAAAATATAATTTCCAAATATGTAAATAACATAAAATATATATAATCAAATACCCGAAAATAAATTGGAAGATGGATCACTCACCTCAAGCACGCATATCAATCAAGATCCTCCACAGGATCAGTTCTACGACTCACACATATCCCTCCCAGAGATCGGACCTGTGGTGGTCGGAATTTCACTGGAAAGTTCTCGAACTTAATGTCCTCGAATCTCATAAACCATCATGAATTGAAGGAAACTGACCTTCGATTTAGACTCAGGGATGTCAAATTAATGGGAAAGGGTAGATGGGATCACTGGGAACTCACTGGAACTGTGTTTTCTGGCGAGCCACCGTGCCGCACAGGAAAGCTCACCACCAGCAGCGCGTCGAGTGGCCAATGGTTGTGAAATTTGGTGGGGAGGTAGATCAACGGATAAATAAGCCAATGGGACTAGAGGTGTCAAAAATGGGTGGCTGGTTTGGGAGAAATTAGCGGTGGAAGGAAAACTGGTGGTTGCCAAAAAAGCTTCAATCCAAGCACGTGACTAGCCAATTGGCCATGCTTTTTGGATGGCCTGCCGAAAATGGAAGGCTAGTGATGGTGGTTAGGTGCGTGTGGAAGAAAAATGATCAGAGGTGGGCCAAACAGAGGTGGCCGATGGTGGCTCTCTCTCCTCTCTCCCTCCTATCTTTCTCTCTCTTCCCCTCCCCCACACTCGAGTTTTGGCCAATTAAAAAAGAAAAAAAAACTGTGGGTACCACTGTGTACTCACGGGATTGGCTGGGGAGTTGACGCGTGGCACATACACTATGCATACGTTTTATACACACATAAAATGATATAAAATAATACAGTATTAAAAAACTTTTGCAACTCCATAACTTTTTAACCAAATGTCCAAATTAGACGTGTTGCTAGTCTATGGACTCGTATCGATGAGTACTTTACAACCATACAAGAGTCAAAACAAAATTCTATAAAAATAATAAGTCAAACTTGGCACCCTTGGACAGTTTAGTCCGCAAATTAACTTGCTCATAACTTCCAAACGATAGCTCCAATTTTGACGTGCTACTAGTCTACGAACTCGGGACAATATGTAATTCACAACGGTGCCTCGGTTAACACAAAATTCCATCCAAAACAAAAAGTCAAAATTTACCCTTTCTCGGTCAATGGTGGTCAAACCGAATCAATCTTGGTCAACATGAAAAAATTTTCGATGTACTTTGGAACGACGTGTTACATAAACTTTGCTTAAAATCATATCCAAAAGAAAATTATGCTGAGAATTACTATATTATGTGACTTTTGGTCACCTTGAGAACATCTAGCGTGATGGGGTTGGGTCCCCAAGAAGAAAATGATACAACATAAGGTGTCATGTAGTCTTCCTAAGTCTCATCGAACATAATGGTTGTAATTGGATTATTGCATGGCAGTATATGTAATTACTCATTTAATTCAAAATCAGGACAAAATGACCTTGTGTTTTAGATATGCCAAACATACTCTGTTGTTCTGATGTATTCCAAAACATTTTGGCTATCTTCTGAGGATATTAATGTTGATGGAAAGGGGTATATGAAGGCATAATCCATGGCTAATGAATCAGCCATAATGGTACCCACACCATTAGCTAACAGAATGCTAGAACCATCTTAGAGGGTCTCGCAGAAAACTATCTTGCAGGCTACTTTGATTGAATTCATGGAACCAGTTAAACAATATCTTGATATTTCTCATATCCCATTGAGCTCAAAACTAATGATGGAGAGTCCCTACATTACCACCATTTAGAAAGAATTATAATACAGGTATAATCATATATGTACACACACACGCACACACACACACACACACACACATTGTGAGATTCCACATCGATTGGAAAGGGGATCGAAACATGCCTTATAAGAGGTGTGGATACCTTTCCCTTGAGAGGCCTTTTAAAACCGTACGGGCTGGGCCCAAAGCGGACAATATCTCATGCAGGTGGTCTGGGTTGTTACAGTTGATATCAAAGCCAGACACAGATCGGTGTGCCAGCGAGGACGTTGGGCCTCAAGGGGGGTGGATTGTGAGATCCCACATCGGTTGGAAAGGGGAATGAAGCATGCCATATAAGAGGGTGTGAATACTTTTCGCTTAAGAGGCCTTTTAACACCGTGCGGGCTAGATCCAAAGCGGACAATATCTCATGCGGATAGACTGGGCTGCTACACACATAACAAGACGATTGCAGTTACTAATTACTCACATCAAAAATTTGTTCATTTTCAAGCACTACTTTGGCAATAATTTTTTTGTCAATGGTGTTGGCAGCAACAGTGAGAGTCCAAAGTGCAAAATTGGAAATTGAGTAAGGGTAAGGTCTAGAGTTTCCAGCAGAATTGGAGGTCAATATACCACATTTCATTGCGTGAAAAAAGGCAATGGCAATTGGATCATGGAAATATGGAAATGGAAAATCAGAACCAAGGGACACGGATATGATAGATATGATATCAAGTCCATCTGCTATGGCATCTTCAAATGCCGCCAAGGTATCAGCAACAGAGCATCCAGTTAACGAGCAAACTTTGTAGACAGCAATCCTTGCATAGGGTACTCAACCTCTGGCTGTACCATTGGCTAATCCATAGTAGCTCGCTCCTGGCACTTGCCTCCCTGCACCAGTTGAGTTAGTGTCAGTTCCATGCCCAATGGAGTAGTCCCTTGGGGAATTGAAGTCTTTCTCATCATAATATCCATTGGAATTGTGGTAGCAGGCTCCAATTAGTTTGCTGGTCATAAATCCCACTGTTTAGCTACTAATATTGCATATTAATGGGGGTATTTGGGAAAGAAAGAAGCTTACTTGTTGCAGGTGAAGTTGGCACCATTGCAAGTACCCTTCCATTTAGCAAGTGGTGGAGTCATATCTTCGTCGCTGAAGCTCTTTGATTCTGGCTAGGCTCTTATAAAATCCAATCATATAGAAAAAGGATTCAATTTAGAAGCTCTGAAAAATTTTCAGGTAAAGTTGAGAAATCAGTGTTTTTTTTTTATTTTTTCCCTTTGTTTTTTTAGTGCAGAAATGAATCATAACCAGTGTCAGTGAGCCTAACAATGACATCCCCTTCTACAGCTGACCCATGTTTGCCTTTGGAGAAACCCACGAAGTCCCGTGACCTTGTTGCGTGGAGTTTCATTATTTGGTTTGGGAACACTGAAATTACTCCTTTCATTTTTGCAATCCATTAATAGAAGTTTTTAGCAGACCTTAACCTTTCTCTGATGTTCTGTTTCTGATATACAAAATTATAATAAAACAAAACCATTCATTAGTCACCATTTTGTTTGACAATCTCACCTAATAATTTTTCAACTTCCTTATTGGTTAATCTAGCTGCGAATCCGTGAATGCTTCTTCCATAGCTATAGACAAGTGACTCTCTAGCTAATGATGCACCGCAAATTGAGAAACGAATGGCATAGAAGTTTTTATGGGTTAGCACAAGTGCATGACTATATGAAAGCAGGTTTTTTTAAGGCAAGACTCCTAAATAGTTATGTACTCCAAGGAGCATGGTGTTCTTCTTAGCCACGTTGTGTATGACTCTCTAGTTGCACAATGTCTCAATTATCATAACTCACAATTTGGAGTGAAAAAAACTTGAAGCTATCTTTCGATTTTACATCTCAAGTCAAGGTGATACATTCCTTGACATATTTCCTCAAAATATAATTAACCATATCATTTTTAAATAATATTAGTTTAGATTTTTTTTGCCAAAACGCATGCATGTCTCAAATTAATTAGTTTTTAATATCTTAATACTTGCACTTTATGCTAGTTTCCAAACATTGCTTGCCTAAAACCTCAATGCCAATATTAGAAGCAAATAATAATTAATGAAAATGGTAATTCCACATTTCCATGGATCTCCCTGCGAAATTTGATATGATTGTAATTTAATCAATTAATCTCCTATAGTATAGGGTACTTATTATTGGGTTCCCATACTGCTAACTTTCTTTTATATTTTACTTTAAGGAAGAGAAGAGGAACTGCAAGTCTATTGGAATAGTAGTAGTCTATGCATAAAGGAATTTTTTTTTTTTCCCCCCTTTTATGGGGGGTAATAATATGTGTATAGTAATTTGAGTTAACCTTCCAAGAACATTAGCTAGCATGGAATGGTGGGTCGATGCAACAGAAAATTCCCCTTCGGGCCGCTCTCCCATGTACACAATGTGAAGCTATAGGCAAACATAAATTCCATTACCCAAAAAAAATAACAATAATTATAATTAGTTAGCTTATACATAATTAATTCTCAATGTACCATCTCTAATTAAGAAATTAAGAAATTAAAAAATTAAAAAAAATAGAAACTTGTTCTATACCTTCCACTCCTCCTGTGATCCATGGCAATTGAGGACAAATGCTGCAGATAACAATGGGCAGAGAAGAAAAACTGAATTAGCCATTTTGGGTTACCAACTAATGTCTAGGAGCTTGAGAAGTTTATGTTAATTTTAGATACAAGATTGAGAGTTATTTATACAAAGCTCAACTTTGGAAGCTTACTACAAATGTCCAGGCCTGCAACACCTGGTGCTGAGCTGACTGACGCAGGCCTATGCATTTTTTTTGTCATTAATGTTGCAAACCAAAGTTTATTCTCAGAAAACACAATTACAAATTTATTTAAGTCTCACATACACAAACATTGTTTCGAGAATGAAAAGAGAATAAGTTTTTCATAACAATGATCTATGCCCCCCCCCCCCCCCCCCAAAAAAAAAAAAAAAAAAAGAAGGAAGCCTTACTATATTAATATTAAAAATTTCTATAAAATATGTAAATGCTGTTTTGGTCGTCAATTTAACTTGTAGCAAGCGTTGGCAACGGCTTGTCTTGGAGAACATATATAGTGTATATGTTTATTATTATTCAAGAAAGCCTAACAAAGATTGAAGTTAGATTGATCTTGGGTACTTGCTGATCTTTGAAAGGTGGAGGAGCTGCTCAAGAATTATGAAAATGTGTGTACCTTGCGTGTTAGAATGGCCATCTCATCTGATTTATCCAACCCGCGGAATTTTATCACCAAGATCACTCGGTATGAAAAGGTCGTCAACATTCCTAATTCCATGACAATCTCGGATGAACTCTCATTGGAATATGGAACTTCACGAACCCTGGAGTGGTGAGCCATAGTGAGATCTTGGACTTTACCCTTGAGGAACAGGCGAAAGTGATAGTTGCTCCTAGGAGCAATAACGAACTTGATGCCACGAAATTGAAGAAAGAATTCCCTGAACTTTTGTCCAACTAGGAGTCACTCATTAAGAATGTGTTCAAGCCGAATCAGAAGACTGCTTGAGCTTGAAACTTGGTAGCTTTGATTTCTTCAGTTTTAGTATTGCTGTTAATTGGATTCAGTTCATGCGGCCGATGTGCCTTATCTATCCTCTACACCAGTTCTCTTTTCCATGTGGCATGCGTTGCTACTCCTATTTGTATTTGAATGTTGTATTCGCAATAACTTCAAACAGAATAAACGAGTTGGAATTGATTTATCAAAATTTTTTGTAAGTTGGCGTTGTATGGGATGGCATAGATTGTGATCTTTTTTGCTTTTTTGTTTGTTTATTCTATATATTCTTCAGTTAAATGTTGCTCTTATTTATGGCAGTTAAACAGACGGTCCAACTTATATTTACTGATTGATAATCTCTTTTATATACATATATATATGTATATTATTGATTGATAATCTCTTATATGTACATATATATATATATATATATATACGTATTATTTTTCGATAATGTAATGAGAACTGAGAAGTATGATCTGATTGGTGTCCAGTTCTCTTAGGAGCTTACCGCCTTACTCTATTAGATCTAGCAATTCTCCAACTTCTTAGAGACATAGAGTACTGCAACTTTTCATGTATTCTTGGTTATGTGCATGTTTCATTGCATCATCGTTCATTGCAATGGTCAAAAAGGAACCTGTGAATTATGTCTTTTGCTTGTACAGGGTGATCTTTACGAGATCTTTTAGATTTCATATTTTTCCCTCCAAAGAGTTAGTCATGTAAATTTATAGGTTTGGGTTGTATAGTTAAAATGAATGTGGCTTGAATGTACTACTCAGCCTTTGCTAAAAGCCAGAAAATCTTAAATCTGTTTGCTTCTTTTTTGAACCAAGACGATGCAATTAACATTGAGCAATGACATCAAAAAGGGATGGGAGATAGAGGAACCAAATGATACTCTTTAGTGTCTTATTGAAAGCTTGTAAAGTACAGGATAGACTTTACATCGCAAATGTTGACAAACACTACAAAGTGATAAATATTGGATGGGAATCAGTTGTTTCCCAAGGCAAAATAATAAAGAAGATTTATTTTCAGTCTTGCAAGGAACTTAAATAACCCGCAATTTCAAATGCATAGGAAATGCTCAGTGAAGGTATCTTGCATGCAATCTAGTTGCGTCCTAGGATCCCATTCTTGTGGTAAATGGTTGAACCTTTGAAGTTTGGTTTTTTCTCAGGTGTGGAGTAGGAAGAATAAATGGTGCCCGGGAGGATATTGTAGATCACCAGGGGGCTTCTTACTGAATGGACGCCATCCTTCCATGTGATCGCACCAGATGCAATTGATTGCTGTGTTATTGGTGAACCCGTGACTGTCACTGTGTATGATTTCTTCTCTCCAACAGCAGAGAATGAAAGAATAGATGGCTCCACGTAAATGGTGACAGTGGAAGGGAAGTAAACATTGAGAGTGTAAGTTGAGTTTGGTGAACCAACATTGGTAACTGTCCTATTGAAAACAGCATCAATACTCTGGCCATCCTCCACGCCAAGTTGGAATGAGGGATAGTTGAGATTCCATCCTCTTCCTAGCTCTGTGCTGCTGCAAGTGCTGCTATTGTCACCGGTGATAAGGCTTAAAGTGCTGTTGTAACCTTGCTTGCAGAGGAAATCAATGTAATCTGCCTCTGATGCATCATAAACAAGCCCAGGGTCCAGTGCTTGCTCTGGGTTGATATGACCAGAACCATAAGCAAACTCAAGGTCTTCATTCTTGTTTTTGTCCATGTAATAAGCTATTCACACGGAAAAAAGGAGTGAGGATTTAATAGAAGATTAATAAGACTGAAATACTATCAGTTCTCTCCAAATCCTGCCTTGAAAGTTACATAATCAATTTGATGGGAAAAGGAAAGCAATCAAAAGCAGTATGTTGTCTTACCTGTGGTCATGAGCGCAGACTTGATAGCAGCAGGAGACCAATCTGGATGGGCAGCCTTAACATAAGCAGCTGCACCACTAGCATGAGGGCAAGACATGGATGTGCCTGAGATTATGTTGAAGTCGACGCTCCTTGTGTCTTCCCAGTCGATGGAAGGTCCTGCCACAGGAGACCAAGCAGCAAGAATGTCCACACCAGGAGCAGTGATATCAGGCTGTATTGATTCAGAATTTCAAAGGGCAAACTTTGCTTAGAATCATATCCAAATATAAAATTATGCTAAGAATTACTATATTGTGCGACTTTTGGTCACCTTGAGAACGTCTGGGGTGATGGGGTTGGGTCCTCTAGAAGAAAATGATACAACATAAGGTGCCATGTAGTCTTCCCAAGTCTCACCAAACAGAATGGTTGCAATTGGATTCCTGCATGATAGTATATGTAATTAACTCATTTCACTCAAAATGAGGACAAAATGACTTGGTGTTGTAGATATGCCAAACATACTCTGTTGTTCTAATGTATTCCAAAACTTGTTGGCCATCTTCTGAGGATATCAATGTTGCTGGCAAGGGGTAGCTGAAGGCAAAATCCGTGGCTGATGAATCAGCCATAATGGTACCCACACCATTAGCTAACAGAATGCCAGAACCATCCCAGAGGGTCTCGCAAAAAACTATCTTGCCGGCTACTTCGATTGAATTCATGGAACCAGTTAAACAATATCTTGATATTTCTCTGTTAGAACCTGAAGAGAAGTTTGCAGCATCTCCACCCCAGATCAAGGGATATGTGGTCCCATTGAGCTCAAAACTATTTATCGAGAGTCCCTGCATTACCACCATTTAGAAAGAATTATAATACAGGTATACTCATATATGTATACACACACACATACACACATAACAAGATGGTTGCAGTTACTAATTACTCACGTCAAAAATTTGTCCATTCCCAAGCACTGCTTTAGCAATAAATTTTCTGTCAATGGTGCTGGCAGCAACAGTGAGAGTCCAAGGTGCAAAATTGGAAACCGAGTAAGGGTAAGGTCCAGAGTTTCCAGCAGAATTGGAGGTCAATATACCACGTTTCATGGCATGGAAAGAGCCAATGGCAATTGGATCGTCGAAATATGGAGATGGAAAATCAGAACCAAGGGACACGGATATGATATCGACTCCATCTGCTATGGCATCGTCAAATGCCGCCAAGATATCAGCACCAGAGCATCCAGTTTCCCAGCAAACCTTGTAAACAGCAATCCTTGCATAGGGTACTCCACCTCTGGCCGTACCATTGGCTAATCCATAGTAGCTTGCTCCTGGCACTTCCCTCCCTGCAGCAGTTGAGGCAGTGTGAGTTCCATGCCCGATGGAGTCTCTTGGGGACTCGAAGTCTTTCTCATCATAGGATCCATCAGAATTGTAGTAGCGGGCTCCGATTAGTTTGCTGGTCATAAATCCCACTGTTTAGCTACTAATATTGCATATTAATGGGAATATTTGGGAAAGACAGAAGCTTACTTGTTGCAGGTGAAGTTGGCACCAGTGCAAGTACCCTTCCATTTGGCAGGTGGTGGAGTCATATCTTCATCGCTGAAGCTCTTTGATTCTGGCCAGGCTCCTATAAAAACCAACCACATGGAAAAAGGATTCAATTTAGAAGCCCTGGAAAATTTTAAGGTAAAGTTGAGAAATTAGTTTTTTTTTTTTTTTTTTTTTTTCTTCCTTTGTTTTTTTATGCAGAAATGAATCATAACCGGTGTCAAGGAGCCCAATAATGACATCCCCTTCTACAGCTGACCCAAGTTTGCCTTTGGAGAAACCCATGAAGTCCCATGACCTTGTTGTGTGAAGCTTCAGTATTTGATTTGGAAACACTGAAATTACTCCTTTAATTTCTGCAAACCATTAATAGAAGTTTTAGCAGACCTTAATCTTTCTCTTATGTTCTGTTTCTGATCTGCAAAAATTGTAGTAAGACAAAACCATTCATTAGTCACCATTTTGTTTGACAATCTCACCTGATAATTTTTCAACTTCCTTATCAGTTAATTTGGCTGCGAATCCGTTAATGCTTCTCCCATAGCTATAGACTAGTGACTCTCTAGCTGATGAAGCGCTGCAAATTGAGAAATGAATGGAATAGAAGTTTTAAGGGTTAATACAAGTGCATGCCCATATGAAAGCAGGTTTTTTTAAGGCAAAACTCCTAAATAGATATGTACTCCAAGGACCATGGTGTTCTTCTAAGCCATGTTGTGTATGACTCTCTATTTGCACAATATCTTAATTATCACAACTCACAATTTGGAGTGAAAAAAAAAAAAAAAAAAAAAAAAACTTAAAGCAATCTTTTGATTTTACATCTCAAATCAAGTTGACAAACTGTTCAAACTATAATTAACTATATCATTTTTAAATAATATTAGTTTAGATTTGTTTGCCAAAATGCATGCATGTGTCAAATTAACTAGTTTTCTAATATCTTAGTACTTGCACTTTATGCTAGTTTCCAAACATTGCTTGCCTAAAACATCGATGCTTATATTAGAGGCAAATAACGATGAAAATGAAGAATTCCACATTTCCATGGATCTCCCTATGAAATTTGATATGATTGTAATTTAATCAATTAATTCCCAATAGTATAGATTACTTATTAATGGGTTCCCATACTGCTAACTTTATTTTATATATACTTTTAAGAAAGAGAAGAAGAACTGCTACTCTATTGGAATTGTAGTAGTCTATGCATAAAGGATTTTTTTTTTTTTTTTTTTTTTGGGGGGGGGGGGGGGGGGGGGGGGGGTGTTGTAGTAATGATGTGTGTATAGTAATTTGAGTAAACCTTCCAAGCACATTTGCTAGCATGGCATGGTGGGTCGATGCAACAGAAAATTCCCCTTCAGGCGGCTCTCCCATGTACACAATGTGAAGCTATAGGCAAACATAAATTCCATCACCCAACAATAATAATAATAATTAGTTAGCTTATACATAAGAATTACTTAATTCTCAATGTACCACACCTAATTAAAAAATAAAAAGATAATAATAATAATAGAAACTTGTTGTATACCTTCCTCTCCTCCTGTAATCCATGGCAATTGAGGACAAACGCTGCAAATAACAATGGGTAGAGAAGAAAAGCTGAATTAGCCATTTTATGTTACGAACTAATGTCTAGGAGTTTGAGAAGTTGATGTTAATTTTAGATACAAGATTGGGAGTTATTTATACAAAGCTCAACTTTGGAAGCTTGCTACAAATGTCCAGGATTGCAACACCTGGTGCTGAGCTGACTGACTGACGCAGGCCTATGCATTTTTTTTGTTATTAACGTTGCAAACCAAAGTTTATTCTCAGAACACACAATTACAAATTTATTTAAGTCTCACATAGACAAACATTGTTTCGAGAATGAAAAGAGAATTAGTTTTTTTTTTAATGATGTTTCTTAGAACAATGATCCATGCCAAAAACAAAAAACAAAAAAAAAAAAAGGAATCCTTATTATATTAATATTAAAAATTTATATAAAATATGTAAATGTTGTTTTGGTCATCGTCAATTTAACTTGTAGCAAGCGTTGGCAGCGGCTTCTCTTGAAGAATAGATATAGTTTCCCGGCCAATTGTGCAAGAGCAAACCTTGTTTTCATCATTTTATATTGTTTTTGTCCCACTTTTTTTCATGAATATTGTTTCTTGTTTCCTTAACACAATGCCTGCCTTATGCAAATTTTTGCATTGTGCTTTCCGCTAACAGAAAATAATAATAAATAAATAAAATCTAATTGCATGGTTGCTTTGTGAATTGTGATGACTAAAGGAGATATTAGTTTACCCTTAGTTTGATAATGTTTATATTTTTAGATTCTGTTTCGGTTTTTTTTTTTTTTTAAATAAAGTTTTTTCTTAAATTGTGTACAATTGCTTTATGCATTAAGGAAAATATAAAAAACAAAATAAATAAATTGGAATCCATTTTAAATTGTTTATAATACAATGTCCACTTCCATAATTTTTATTTTTTTTTACCATTATAAATAACAACTATTATAATAGTTATTTATCATTGATGCATGAATATAAACGTTAGCAAATGAGCCCTTTGTCACTAAAATCCAATAATTTAATGAAAAATCTTTAAATCATCTTCATTATTTCACCTTTATCCTTATTATAAGTGAGTTTATACCTGTCATATAATCATTTGGAAAAAAAAAAAAAAAAAAAAAAAAAAAAAAAAACATATTGCATCGTATGCAACAGTTGAAACTCTTAATTAGTTATAGCTTATGAGAACCCAACATGAAGAGAAAGTGTGACAATATTCTAAAATTTCTATCCATATTGATTACAAGGTTTGTAATTGATGGACTTGATGTTATCATGTGGAAAAATTCAAAATCACACTATTGCAAGAAAACATAGTGATAAAGCTACTAAGTTTTTTTTTTTCCAGGGTATCTAAAAAGTTTGGTATGGAACAAGGTTTAAAATAGCAATAATTTACGTGATATTTCTCTAAAATTTTCATTTTTTTCAATAAGTGGTTAGGATATTTAAGTTTAAAAATTATAAAAAATCAATTTTTGATATTTCTACTAAAATTTTTATCCGTATATTTCCATGTAAGTTCTTTTGTAACTTGGTTAAAATTTTCATAATATCTATTAATATTTTCCAAATTTTGACCATAATTTTCGTAGAATTTTTAAAAAATCTATAAAATTTTAATTATTATTAAATTTTAATAATATTATTAAACACGTATAAAAATCCAAATTAAGCCAAAGAGATGGATTTACCTATGAAATGGAGTTTTATGGTAATATCCATTAAATTTACCCAAATTCTCTTGCATGTGAAAGATTATTATGATATATATTGTTATAAAGAATTAATACATATGCACAAATTTAAGTTTTGTATAAATTTAAATCTTATATGGATGTAAGTGACGACAAATCTAGGTAGATAAAGGAGAGAAATTACTTCAAAAAGTACAAGTTATACAAGCAGTAATTTATTATCAGAATTGCAAGTATTGTAAATACTAACAAAATATATAGATGGTTTTAGAAATGCGAAAATTGAAAATATAAAATTTACCTTCTGGAAAACACATTTAGAAAATCTCTTTAGTAAAATAAATAAGGATAAATCACATAATTGATCTTGAAACTATACTATAATTTATAAGTCAGTTCATAAATAACTATATGGGACATTTTAGGCCTTGAATTCATTAAAACATTACACCGTTAGTCTCTCAATATTATTATGTTTAAAATCTACTATTTAAAACATGTGCAGATCTTGTATTAGGGATCAATTTGCAACATAGGACATATTTTGGAGGTTAATATATAACGCTTGGTCTAATTTGAGGATTAAAGCTTCATTCGGTATGCAGTATTGGATTGTATTGGTATGATTTGTATTGTATTGAATTGTATTGAAATGTATTATACTATACATATGCTGTGTTTGGTGCAAGATCATATAAAATAATAACCTGTTTGGACTGTATTATTTTTATTATTTATTATTTCATAAATATTGCTATTAAAAAAAAAACATTACAAAAATATCATATGCTTCTCTTTCCATTTTGTATATTATTATAATTCATGACAATAATAAAGTTTAATATTAAAAGAAATTAAAAAAAAATGGTATCATATGGTTTAAGAAAAAAAAAAACTTTGGAAAAAAAATTTAGAAAATACTAAATTAGCTATAAAATCAAAAGAAGGATCTTTGTTCAAATCTAATCACTAATATCTCCAATACATATTACATATCATCTGCATATCATTAGTTTAATATTTTTATAATTATGCTTATTACTATTGCTTCTACAATGCACTCAATAAAAAAAAAATTCCATTCACTATAAATATGTTTATAAATTGGATGAGATTGATCATTCTCATTTGAACATATTTTTAAAGGAGCCTTTCTTTAATGTTGAAGGTATAAGATATACTCCTTCTGAGCTGTTCTAGTGAAGAATATGATTTATATATGTTTCCTTTGAATCTATTAACTTGTTCTTGATATTCAAGCCATAAGTGATTAAAAAATTCCTGTCCTTCAACTTTTAAAAACAACATAAATAGTTTACACGTCATATGGAATATATATATATATCTAGAAAAAGTAAAATTATATGTTCCAATATAAATCTAAAGACAGTTAAAATATATATATATATATATATATATAAATATATGACAACACAACATAATAATATTCTATATAATTGTTCAAACATATTTCATACGATCCATAAATGTGTCACAAATAAGCAAATAAAGTTAACATAGTCCATATTAAACGCACAACACTCTAGCAAATAAGGTTAACACAATTCAAACTACAACTTAATAAAGTTTATAGAATACAACCATAAAGCAATACAACAAAGTTAGTTATCCAATTGTTTTAGTAACCTCCTCACAAACATCTCTCTAACTGCATCGTGAGTGGACCTAAATATTGTAAGATAATGAGGTTTCTCTGCTATAACACCAAAAACATTAAGTTGATCCTCAACAAATAGTCTCATGTCTTTTAATTCATTAGAAATATCATATTGATCTTCATAACCTTTTACGAAGGTATCTGCTATCACCTTCAATTGATCGATGGATTTGTCAAACATTTGCTGAAATGAAGTCAATAAAACATCCTCTGCATTATTAGAATCTGCTATTTTTCTCCTTTTATGGGTTGAAGTAGCAGTCACTACTAGAATCACATTGATAAATGATGCAATTAATACGTCGAACAAAATAAAGACCGACATATTACCCGGCGTCACCTAACATCCTACTGCTAAATCCATAAGACAATACGCGATGCATTAATAGTGTCACCTTAGCTTAAAAAAAGGTCGACGATGTAAAACAATGCGTCGCTAAACATTCAAAGAAAATGCGATGCTACCAAAACAAGTCGTCTATTTTTTGCATTTTTAGTGACGCATTTAAAACAGCGTCAAATTTAGTAGACAACTTTTAGTGATGCGTTTAACAAATGCATCAGATTTTATATTCAACTTTTAGCAATGTTAATAATAACAGCGTTAGATTTTACATTCAACTTTTAGCAATGCTTTTAAAAAATGCATCAGATTTGATGTTCCACTTTTAGCGATGCATTTCTGTAAAGCATCACCCTTTATCTTGAACGTGTAGCGACGCTGTACGAAGCAGTTGCTAAAAAAATCTTTTAGCGATTGTTTTTTAAAGTGTCACTAAATATATTTTGTTAAGGCGTCTCTAAAAAAACCAATAAAAGGAGATTCTTTGGAAAACGTCGCTAAAGGTGGAAAAACAACGTTGCCCAATATGTTAGGTGACGTTGTTTGTTTTAATGCATCGACCTTTATTTTATTTTTTTTAATTTTCTTATTTTTAATTTTTTTGAAAATTGATTAAAATAGTAAAACTATTAAAATAATTAAAATACAAAAAAACTAAAACTAGCTTCATCCAAAATAATTAGAATACAAAAATTTAAAATAAATATTTTCATAATAAAATGATTATCAAATAAATTAAATATTATCTCATTGACATATTTTTACATAATTTGGTAAACTATTGTATGTGCAAAAGCAAATTCAATATTAATTAAACTTCCATGAATATATACTCATTGAGATGAAAGTTGACATCCTCTTGTTGACGGTATTACACTCTCTTATTATTAAATTATATAATATAGTAAATAAAAATTTAAAAAATATTACCACTGTTCTTAAGATTTAGCAAGACAATTTTCTCCTAATTTAAAGTGGAAAACCCATAATGAAGCGGATCAGAAAATTAATTAAATGAATAATAATAAATATCATAAATATTATTTAAAACATAAATAATAAATCTACGTACCAATTTATTTAGAAGATATTTTTTATCCATATCCTCTCACAATCATTACGAATATAGCTACTATCACATTCATTCTCATTATCATTTTCATCAATACTTGGTAATTATATGACAAATGAATTGTGAACCATCGTAGTATCTCCAAGAACATCTTCTTCAACAAAAGTACAATGTTGTGGTGAAGTTAAAACAATAGACCATCTCGAATCAAGTTGATATTCAACATAAAATACTTATTGAACTTAGCAAAACCATGTCAAGCAATATCACAAATAAAATATCTACAAAAGCAAGATTAAGAAAATCCAACAAACCTAACATGAGGTTAAAATGAAAAAAAAAACAAAAAAACAAAAAAACCAACCCACCATATGTCTCCGCCAACCACAAAGAAAAAAGAAACTCACCTAAACAATGAAGACGAAGAAAGAAGAAACCCAGCTAACCACGAAGGCCACCTTTTTGAAGATTCTTTTTTTTTTTTTCTTAAATTAAGAGAACAGGCGACGCATTTACATCTTAAAGCGTCGCCTGTTCCATCAATGTCATTATTATTTTTTAATTAGTTTTTTATTCTTCATGTAAAAATAAATACTGAAAATATTTCTTATATATTACCAAAGTGGGAGTTTAATTATTTTGTTTTCCAAGTACAGTTTATTTACTTTAAAATCTTGTAAATTTCAATTTTTTTTTTAAAAAAAAAAAAGGAATAAGTGATGTATTTACAATAGACAGCATCGCCTGTTTTAAGTTTTATTTTTTGTTCCTTAATTTGACGGAACAAGTGACACATAAAAAGTAAAAAGAGTCATCAGATACTTTTTATTTTTTCCTTTCTTAATAGTTATTAATTTGCTTTTGAAGTACAATTTATTTGCTTTTAAAAGTTGCAAGTATTAAAATGTTAATTTTTTATTTTTCATCTACAAATTAATACTGAAAATATTTTTTAAAGATACAAAGCAAAATATCGAAAATTGCTGTTTATTTTCTGTTTTTCAAGTATACCTTTATTCGTTATAAAAATTGCATGTCTTTTAATATTTTTTTTTTTTAATTGAGAGAATAGGCGATGCATTTTTTTCAAAAAGGGTCGCTTATTCTTGAATTATGGGATCAAGCGACACATTATGGTTAAAAAAGGCCGCCTGTTCCATTTTTTATGTTTTCTTTATAATCTTTAAATAGTTTTTTAATCATTCATCTACAAATATATTCATGTAGCAATCTAATGAACATAAATTCCATTGATCTAAAATAGAAAATAGTTTTGTCAATGCTCTTCTCAATTATTCACATATATGTATCGACGAGATACAAAATATTTTAAGACCTAATTTGAGATAAGGTATCAAATATAGAATTCTAATAAAACAAGGGTTTATTGACCAATTTATTTACATAAGTATGTTAAATGAGCTTAACTTTTATATGTTTGTGTTCAATGATAGCTTACTTATTTTTAAAAATTTAAAGTTTATTAAATATTTTTTATAAAAATAAATAAAAAATTTGAACGAACAGGCGACACAATTCCATCCAAAAGCATCGCCTATTCCATATTCTTTTTTTTTTATCTTTAATTAGTTTTTTTGATTGCTCATCAACAAATTAAAAAAAAAAAGCATATTTGCAAAATTAAAAAAAAAATTACTAAAAACAACTTTCAAAATTAAAAAAAAAAAAAGAAAGATAAAAATTGGTTGGATGAAAAGGCGACGCATTTGTTGAAAAAGGGATCGCCTTTTTCTATATTTGGTGATCCTTTCTTAAAAAAGTGTCGCCTATTTTATATTAAGAATTCTCTAAATTTGCAAGTCTCTTAAATTATATTTTTGTATTTAAAAAAAAAAGGGAACAGGCGATGCAATTCTGTTCCAAAGCGTCGCCTGTTCTATTTTTTTTATTTTTTATTTAATTATTTTTTTTCATCTACAAATAAATACTGAAAATATTTGTTGAAAAAGATAAATAAAAAAGGTAAAAATTAAAATTAAATAAAAATTGGTTTGGTGGAAAGGCAACGCATTTATTGAAAAACGCGTCGCCTATTCCTTTATTTGGCTATCCTTTTTTAGAAAAAGGCGTCACCTAAAACTATATTATGTATTTCTTATTATATTAATATATTAATATATTAATATATTTGGTCTGGTAGTGTGGTAATTCCTTAAGAGTGTAAGAGGTTCTGAGTTCAATTTTTGGTATAGCCTTATTTTATTTTATTTTTTTTATAGGTTTGTACATGTGTATATAAAAAAATTGAAAAAAAAAAAAAGAAAAGGTGACACATTGTTGAAAAATATGTCACCTATTCCTTTATTTGGCGACTCTTTTTTAAAAAATCGCATCACCTAAAACTATATTAGTTATTTCTTATTGTATTATTATACCCAAGTCATTTGGTTAGGTGGTGTGGTGATTCCTTGAAAGTGTAAGAGGTTTTGGTTTCAATTTTTGGCATGGTCTATCTGATTTTATTTTTTACACGTGTAAATAAAAAAATTAAAAAAAAGAAAAGAAAATGCATCGCCTTTTTCTTTATTTGGTGATGCTTTTTTAAAAAAATACGTCACCTAAAACTATATTAGCTATTTGATGTAATATTGCATTCAAGTAATTTGATCTGGTGGCATCGTGATTTCTTGAGAATGTAAGAGGTTCTGGATTCAATTCTTAACATGGTCCTATTTGATTTTATTTTTTTTATGGGTGAAAAGGCGATGCATTTTTTAGAAAATGCATTGCCTATTCCTTTATTTGGCGATCCTTTTTTAAAAAAGTGTCGCATATCTTTATATTAAGCATTCTTTAAAATTTGCAAGTCTCTTAAATTGTATTTTTTGTATTTAAAAAAAAAAAAAGGAAACAAGCGACGCAATTACTTTGTTTAGCATCACCTATTCTTTGTTTTTAAAAGAACAGGCGAAGCAATAACTTCTTTTAACGTCACCCTTTTTTTTTCCTTTAAATAATTTTTTTTTCAAGTATAGTTTATTTTCTGTTTAAACTTTCAAATCTCTTAAATTGTATTTTCATTTTTTTTTCTTACAAAAGAAAGGAACAGGCAACGCAATTACTTCTTCGAGTGTCGCCTGTTCTTTTTTTTTTTTTTCTTTAAATAGGATCTTTTTCAACTTCAAATAAGCAGTGAAAATATTTAAATAATATAACTGGGGTGGTTGTTCAATTATTTTATTTTTCATGTACAATTTATTATTTGTTTAAACTTGCAAATATCTTAAATTGTATTTTTATTTTTTTATTTTCCAAAAGGGAACAAGCGATGCAATTACTTCGTTTAGCATTGCATGTTCTTTGTTTTTTTAAAAGAACAGGACGTAATAACTTCTTTTCGTATCGCCTGTTCATTTTTTTTTTCTTTCAATAATTTTTTTTCCAAGTACAGTTTATTTTCTGTTTAAACTTACAAATATCTTAAAATTGTATTTTTATTTTTTTTTTATTTTTAAAATGAACAGTTGGCACAATTACTTCTCTTAGTGTCGCTTGTTTTTTTTTTTTTTTTCTTTTAAAGGATTCTTTTTCAACGTCAAATAAACAGTGAAAATAGTATGTAATATAACTGAGGTGGTTGTTCAAATATTTTATTTTTCATGTACAGTTTATTTTCTGTTTAAACTTGCAAATCTCTTACATCGTATTTTTATTTTTATTTTTCAAAAAAGGATTAGGCGACGTAATTACTTTGTCTAGCGTCGCTTGTTCTCTATTTTTAAGGAAACAGGCGATGCAATAACTTCTTTTTGCGTCGCTTGTTCTTTTTTCTTTTTTCTTTAAATAATTTTTTTCGAAGTACAGTTGATTTTCTATTTAAACTTACAAATATTTTAAATTGTATTTTCATTTTAAAAAAGAAACAGGTGACACAATTACTTCTTTTAGCATCGCCTATTCTTTGTTTTTTTTTTTCTTTAAAAAAGATTTTTTTTTTAACTTCAAATAAGCAGTGAAAATATTTAAGTAATATAACCAGCTTATTAATGTTTCTTAACATTTTAAGTTTTTATTTGAAGATGAACAATCAAAAAAAAATAACACATAAAACAGGCGATGCGTTTTTAAGGTAATGCATCGTCTGTTTTCTTATGTAAAAAGAAAATTAAAAAAATTAAGAGACTTGCAAATTTATAAGCAAATAAACTTGATTTGAAAAACAAAAATACTAAACAACCACCTTAGTATTTTTTCTTTACATTTTTAAAAAATATTTTCACTATTTATTTGTTGATGAATAATAAAAAAAATAATTAAAAAACCAAAAAACAAATTATGATTAGAGGCATAGGCAATGTGGATGTATGTGAATGCGTCACCTATTACCTTAATTTTAAAAAATTATTTTTAACAGATTTGCAAATTTTAATAGCAAATATGTTGTACTTAAAACAAAAAAAATTATTTTCGGGACCATGTTTACCATTTTTTGTTTGCAATTTCCACTTAATTTATTTTTGTAATAATAACTAATTTGTATGTTAAATTAAGGAGTTTCATTTTTTTTTTTTATCATATCAAATATTAAGCGATGCATTTTCTATTATAAACGTCGTCTATTATCATCTATTTTTTTAGTATTCATATAATTAAATTTTGTAATTATGTAAACATAGATAAGTGGTTGGTTAATCATTTTGCATGAATCTAGCATTTAAACAAAATAATTCAGATAAAACATAACTATAGTATTAAAGGTGACGCTTTTCAAACACATATTCAGCAATGGCGAAAAGCAGCGTCGCGTATTTTTCTTTTTAGCGACCTTTTAACTTCGATACTTTTTGAACGCGTCATATATTTATAGAATTTTAACTGACGCTTTTGCCTTAGTGTCAAGGTTTTATTTTTGCAGATGCTTTTGTTTCGTAGCATCGCTAAATTAGTATCGCTAGATTTTAATTTTCGCATAGTGAGTTGACCTATTTTGCATTGAAATTGGAGAGCTCTTTTCCACAGTAAGAGTATTTATGTTATCATCTTCTCTATTTACCTCTTCAACCATATCAAATGGAGTTTCAGCTCCCCTTCTAGTTGCTCTATCTTTTCCAAAGATATTAGCCAATCTATTAAATATAAGGAAATTTTCATTTTCCATCCATCAACATTCTTGTTATGCTACAAAACAAAAAACTAAAATTAATTATATTGTTATACTTTATAACAAATAAATTTATGTAGTAGTAGTCTTAAGTTAAACCCATAACTATCCTATGCCTCATCGTTATCCACCTCAACGCATTTTAGTATATTATGCCATGCAAATCCACTTGTATTAAGCATGTCAAAAACAATTTCATATTATTTTTTTCCAATGTCTCAACCTTAAATCTATATGAAGGTTAGCTTTTATGCCTAAATTAAGAAACCGTGCTTCCAAAACTTTCTCAACACGGATCATGGTTCTAGATTTGAAAGATCCATTATCACACTGAAATTCTGATGCTACTACATCTTCAAATATAGATAGTAAAGCATCTTCTTCAACCTTACTCCATGACCATCTTACTTTTGATTGACTACTTTGTTCAATCATTCCTATATATATATATATATATATGCATATTAATAATTTTAGACACAAACACCAGCAAAATGGCTTGATGATTTAATTCGTTTATTATATTTTCTAAAATAATTTATTTGAACATAGATAGTGTTGCAAGTCTCAAAATTTATTAATTCCACATTGTTTAACAATGTCATATGAATATTAACACAAGAATTTGCATAAATAATATTCATAATATATATATATATATATAGAAATATGCAAAAGGAAATAAAATTGGAAGAAGAGAATAAACATAAATGGATCCAAATCAAAATATTACAATTTAAATAAATTATAGACAAGCAAACAAATAAGTACAAACAAATAAGTACGAACAGCAATTAAACTAAAAAGTCATAATAGTTCAAACATATATAATGTTAAAATACCAAAACAATCATTCCATTACTAGATGTCAAACATAGAAATACAAGTTAATGGTGACTATTCCCTCCCCACTCTTCATACATTTGGCTTGCTAAGTTATCCCTCCAAGTTATCCATTCATTTGAAGAATCAATTGTATCAATTATATCTATTTCCTCATTTTCTAGATTTCTACTATTCATATTTGCTTCACTCTCTATTGGATTGGCAACCATTTCATCTTTAATAAGGTTATGTAACAAGCAGCATACAATAATTTTTCAGTATTAAGTTTTGATGAGGTAAAAAGCTGGACTCCTCAAAATGTCTTCAAAACATCTTTCTATAACATTCATTGCTAAAGCATGTTTCATATTAAAATACTCTGCAGGATTAATAGGTTAACCACCCTCTCTCCATTCCAATAAATAACATTGAGTTCTTCTATAATATGTGAGAAATCCCTCCCTATTTGTGTACCCACCATCAGCAAGGTAATAGTTTCTATATTATAAAGAAAAATATTAGTTTTTGTAGGTGTTTTTTATTTTATTACTCAATCAACTAAATTACATATATCTTTATGTACGTGTGAGGACTCTTAACACATTTGCTTTAGTTACTATATCCTAAAATATTTTAGAATCAGAAGCAGAACTTTTCTCACCCTGGTAATACAAAGATAAACTTCATGTCACATGAACAAACACCTAAAACATTGGTTGCAATTTCTCTTTTTCTGGTTCAATAACTTGGTTTATCATGTTTGAACACATAAACCTTAATATAAGTTCCATCAAATGCACCCAAGCAATTCTATGTAAAATATAAATAATTAGTACATAAACAACATAGTTAAAATATATTACAAATTTCCTATATTTTTGTTAGCTAATCTTAAACCATCTTCATCTATCATTAATACAAGTTTCAAGAACTAGATCTAGAACATGAAGTAATTTACTTTGCAACCGTAATACACCATGTAATATAGAATTGAAATACCTATTAATTGTTTCTTCCGATCTCTTAAATCTATTGTCAACTTTACAAATCTTCACATGGTAAGCAAGTATATGTAAAAACATACACACTTGCTCCTTTAAGGATACTACGCCATCTTTCTTGATATTTCCATCACAACGAAGTAGATCACATAATATTACAAAAGTTCTTCTATCCACTTGAAGTTGATTTATACATTCCAAGTCACTATTGCGTATTATACTATCTAAATAACTCAACCCTATTTCATGCCTAACAAAGCTTCAATCTAAGCATGTGATTGTTATAACGCCTTTGTCTTCTCTTCAGTATCCATAACATCATCATCAATGTTAGACCCATCATATGTAAATGCCACACCCTTATGATTAGAAATGCAAATACCCTTTTTTTAATCGATATCTACCCATAAGAAAAATAAAAGTAAATCCATATTATCAGTTTTAAAATAATATACAACAAATTTGAAAATAATAATCAAGAAATTCCCACTTGCAAATGACATTTGGCCTCAGTAGCTTATCTCCTATTGATTATCATCCAAAATTCACGACATATAATTCTGATTAAGAAATAAAATATAGTGTTGTTCTAATACGTAATATACTATAATTTTTTAAAAACAATATTTCATCTTTTGACTATGTTTTATATGCCAAAATAACATTAATAATCTGTTTTTGACAAATAAAAAAAACATATGTATTGTGGTGCACAAAGAGATAATTTATAATTGTTTTTGCTGTTATTATTACAGGCTAAGAAATGGATCTAGGATCATCAACAAGATAAAGCCACCTAATCCAACAAGATAAATCCACCCAATCCAAGATCATGAGTTTAAGACCTCATTATAAAATGAGCCCACTTACTATTCCTTCTAAATTACTTTTATTATTTTTGGATTTTTTAGGAGATAATAAATAATTATTGGAGTGGTAAAATTCTCATTGTCAATTGTTCTATATAAAAGAATAAGAATGGCATTGAACGATAATTAGTTATCGTCAAAAATGTCAAGCAAACTTAAGTGTAAAGAATAAGAAGAAGAAGAAGAAGAATAGTGCTAAAATTCTCATTCTCATTCTCGTTCTCAACTGTGATATAGAAAAGAAGAAGAATGGCGTTGTAAATGTAAACTATGAGTTGCAAGTATCAAAAAGTTGTGAATTGCCCTACCACTTTGAAAACAAATTAAATAAGGGGCAAAACTAATTGGGCTTCCATCCACCAGACACCGGCCCTTGCCCATACCATTTGCTACCAAGTCAAAATAACATGAATGTAAAGTCATGTTTCAATCCCATGAGCAAGAGGAACCCTATTGTTTCATGGATCCAAGTTTATGAATTCTCAATCAAACTAATATAAGGCCACAATACCAGAGAGAGTGAGGAAGCAACATAATCTTGATAGAAAACACACAAGCATAAAAAAAAAATTTTAAAAAAAACCAAATAATAAGGCAAGAAACCCAAAAAATTGATGTTGAAATCCAGATCGTGCTTGTTCGGAGAAGGCAAGAAAATCAGTCGGCCGTGAAGAAAGAAAAAATAAAAAGAGAAGCCTTACTTGCATATATCAGTCGGCCGTGTATATGCTGGGAGAAGACAAATCACGATTGTTCTTCTAGTTTTCTTGTAGTTGAGAGATAACAGAAAGGGAAAAATTGAAGATGAGGAAAGAGAAAAAATAAAAATAATATAAAGAAAAAAAAAAGGAAAGCTTTATTGAAGAAAGAAAAAAAAAATTGAGAAGCGTTACTTGCAGAGAACAGTCGGCCATGTAGTTGTTGAGAGGAAAAGTGGCGCAGCTGTAGATATTGGGTTCGATCTGTTTCCTATTACGTAATACAAAGAAAATCAAATGTATAACTAATACAATACAATACATTTGCACCACCAAATATTGTATTAGACAATTCCTTTCTCTTAGTGCACACTAATACAAGGTGCCAAACATGCCATAAATGTATAGTTAATCTATTATCACATTTAATCGTCAAATCATATTAAACGCTAGAAATTGATCCACAAACTATATCTTATGTTGCAAATTAATCGCTAAAAAGATATGATTTTGAACGGAATAATGTTCAAAGACTAATGGTGCAATGTTTTGATGAGTTTGAAAACTAAAATGCCAAATAAAAAATTATTTAGGAACTCACTTATAAATAATAGTATAGTTCATAGACCAATTATGTAATTTACCCAATTAGTAAGGATCAATGATTACAAATCCAACATGACTTTTTTGAGAACATGCATCTAGGTGTATTACAATTTTTCTTTAATTTCCCAATAACATTACATTATTATTATTATTATTATTATTATTATTAAAACTTTTTAAATGTTTAAGGCCACATAACCAAGTTGAAAAATCTTATGGACATTTTTTATCGTATGACCTATGGATCATTGCGTATCATATAAAGGCAACGTTTTGCTTTCTTGTTTCCTCGTAATGTTATGGTGCATTAATATTGGAACCAATATTGTATTGGTGAAAATATATCTTATCTCAAGAACAAACTGAAACCGTTTGAAATTTTCAATAAATTGTTTATGATATTAGAATATTCTCCGAATGCAGAAATCTCTTTTTTAATTTAGAGGATAAATTTGTGGGTTACAGTTTTATTAAATTGAATTTTTCATCTTGTTCCAAGGATAAAGGATGAAAAATATAAAGGCTTGAAGTCCTCTTTGCATATAGATCCATATATATAATAATAATAATAATATGATTATATAGTTAAAAATAAAAATAAAAAGAGGTAACTAAACTAATAAAATAATATTAAGGTTTGTACCTGAAAATACTGTATTTAGTTATGTTTAGGAGATCTGTCTATTCAGGACAAACACAATTGATTTGAAAAATCTATTTTTTAATAAGTCAATAAGATATTTAAGTTAAGATATTTAAGTTCTAAAAAAATAGATAAAATTTTTATAATTTTTGTTAAATTTCGGATATTTCCAAGAAAATTTTATCCATATATTTCCATATTAATTCATTTACAGTTTGTCAAAATTTTCCTAATGTCTGTTGATATTTTTAAAATTTCTACCATAATTTTCATAGAATTTTTAAGATATTCATTAAATTTTAAACATATCATTCAACACATATAAATATCCAAATTAAGCCCAAAAAGACTTGGATATACACGTGAGAGGAAATGTTAGGTAGTGTTATGCTAATATCAGTTAAATTTACTATAACACTTTTATAGTGTCCGTGAAAATTTTTTAAACTTTTTATAGTTAAAATTATGAAATGTTGATTAAAATAAGAATATTATGGATTTTCAACAACAAATTCTATTTTTTTTCATAAATTTCTATCACTTTCACTAAAATTTTATTACTATTCGATAATTTTCAATAGTTTTATTGATATTTTTATATTTTAAAACTTTCAATATTATCATAGATATCAATATTTTGAACTTTGATATGAATTTTTTAAAATTTTTTGTGAACAATTCAAGGAAAAAAAATATATTATATAGTATGAAAAATGGGGACAGTCATATTGTTTATATTCCTCATCTTAAAACGTACCATGATCCTTTTAAAAACAGTCTTAGTAGCAAAGCCATTAATTTTTCAAATAAAAATTTCAAATTCAAATGTTACATTCTTGTATCAAATAAATAAATAAATAATCATTTCAATGCACAATATTTTTTTCTATATAAACATTTTTCGGACAATTATATAATATATAATTTATGGATTAAATTTTACATACTTACTGATTGATAAATAATATTATAGGCATCATATATATAGTATATCAATATATTTACTAAAAGTACAAATGATTGGTTAAACATATTAATATAATTTAAAAATGGATAAATGAATCTTTAAAACAGTAAATATTACTAAATATAAATCAATCAAATAACAATAAATATATTTTTCTCTTCATAGATATATTGGAAAACTAAAGAGTGTAAATATTATTGTTCCTGTAAGTGGCATCTTCCATGTCAGTCACTCCATGTTAGTAACGTGTTGATTATGGCGTTTTTATGGATTAGATACCATCATATTCTAACATAACAATTCGATTGCTTAGCGTTACAAGAAGTATAACAAATGTTTATAAATTGATGAAATATTGTTATTATTATTATTATTTTAATAAATTAAGTATTTCTGCTTGATATTTAATAATATTTATTTAAAAAATAAACTTATTCATATTTAATTTTTTTTAAAAAAAATATTTAGATTTTTTTTTCTACCATTAAAATAAGAATAATCGGATGAAACAAATAGTTTTAATAGTTGAATATTATTGTATGTGCCCATTAAAATACGGTTTAAATTATACAAGATGCTGAAGAATTTTGAATAGTTTGTAAAAAAAAAAATAAGAATGATTGTAAACATCAGTGGAGTTAGTGTCTTTTTTTTTTCCTTTTTTTTTTTTTTCTTTTTTTTAATATGCTCCTAGCATTAATAATTCTGACACGATATCTAGGACTTCCATTTAAAACATTAAAAAGAAAGAAAATAGTTTTTTTTTTTATTTCAGTAATTTAATAAATGTTGAAGAATGCTTTTGGAGTTGCCCCTCAATTTTGATATTGACTTGTGGTTCAATCGTTTAGCTTAACTTTCTTTCATTTTTGTTTTTTTGCACCATTAAAATTTGTCTATGCAACATCTTTAGATTGTTCAATTTTATATTACTAAACAATTTATAAATGTTCGGTTATAAAGTAATAAACATATCATTTTCAATTATAAAATACCAAACATGTAAAGTGTGTTGAAAATATCTTGATGTAAATAATTGAACATGTCTATGGAAAATTTCTGTGCAAATAGGGAAAAAGGATGGACTATACGTGAATGGGCATTTTGATCGGTCTCAACTTAATTTCTTATCTTTATCCAAGTTCTTTAGTTTATCAGGCATTTCGTTCGAAATCGAATCATTCTGGTCCATTTTCAGAGATTTCATTACTGTTATTTATCAATTTATTACCAAACAACCAGTGGCTGCTGATCATTTAATAGTTATGAGAGAAAGTAAGAAAATGCAAAGGACTCTGTAAGTGGTCCTGAAGAATTCATTGATTAAGACCAATAGAAGAAAAGGGAGATATAGATCACTGACCAAGACAGCCCAACAATTTAAGTGGGTCCAATTAGTGATGTGGCTCTGGACCCAGATATGAGCCTCTTCCTACAGCTGTCCATTACATTAGAAATGCCCACTTTTTAAGTTGAAGAAGCCCCACCCCATGGTCCAACCACAAACATATACAAAAGAAAAATAATAATAATAGTAATAATTAAGTTGTTAATAAGAAGAAAAATAAATAAATTAAATTAAAAAGAGAAAAAAAGTAGGGTCAGAAACATAATATGATAAATTTTCATTTTTGCACAAGGATGTGTCAAGTAGGGTAGGAATATTTTTTTAATTCTTTTTGAAGAAAAATTTATTCCTTTTTAAATTTCTTTTAAAACTAACAATCAATGAGATAACGAGCGACAGCAATCTAAAGATCCATTTGAAAATGAATATGAGAAGTGATTCTTTATAATCATCTAATTGGTACCCTTTTTCGAAATGACTAAATACATGACCTCCCTAAAACAAAATCATTAAAAAAAAAAAAAAAAAGGAATTTTTTTTAACCAAACAGTACATGAAGTGTTTTCATGGTTGAAATGCTCTTGAGTTATTAAACACACATAATTGAAAGCGATTTGAAATCTTACACCTTGAAGATGCAAAGTTAGTCACATATATAGCCTAAGAATAACTCTACATAAAGGTGGGAAACTATCAAAAACCATTTCAAATCTTCGTGCCGATTTGTTTGGATTTTAAAGAAAACTAATGTTACATTGAAAGTTGTGTGATTCTCTAACCCTAACAAGTTTTTTTTTTTTCTTTTTTTTTTTTAACACAAAACCCTAACAAGTTATTCACATATATGATCTAATTGGTATATTTATAGAAAGTAACACGGAATTGCAATTATTATTATTATTATTATTTATTGTAAGAGAATTGTAATATTGAAAGATCCTTTTATGCACCTGAGAATATTCCAACCGCAAAAAGAATAAAAAAAAAAATTAAAGAACAAAATTTCAGTCTCAATGAGCAATTAAAAAATAAAATCTGGGCTGGACCACATATAAACAAAAGCCGTCCGTGGGTTGGGGGGGGGGGGGGGAGAGATAGAGAGAGAGAGAGAGAGAGGGCCCACTCTAAATGTGCAGTGGAACCCAATCTTTTTATGCTCTCCAATTTAGATCAGACCAACCAAAAGAAGCATCCAAATGAGAGGGTGCATCGAGGGCCCACAAGCATCAAATCCCAACACGATGGGCCCAATGGAGATGAGCCCCACAATTCTCTCGGTGCACGCGCACCTCATCCCATCAGACCCCACCATTTTGACAGCTTCAACGTAGCCCCACACACACCACGGGGATCACATTTTTCTAGTGCACTATATTCAAATTGCCTGATATTTTGCGTGTAACACACGAACCTATAGGAGTTAGGGAAATGGTTAATGAGAAGCAAGTGGTTCACACTCTCTGGGAAAAAGAGAGCTAAAGGTAATGGCTAGCACTCATTGACCCACCATTTGGAGGTGGACCACAACCCCATCCCACCCCACCCCTCTCAACGAACTCTGCCCACCCTCTCACACGTGCGTGTATGGCCAATCCGAAATTCAGAATTTTGGAAAAAAATATTCAAAACAAAAAAATCCCTAACTTTAAATAATCCGGGGAAAAGAAAAAAAAAAAAAAAAAAGGATAACAGGTTTTGGAGAATACCAAACAGAAGATAAAAACAGCGATCCTTGATCCTGAATTCGAATTTTCTTTCTCAAAATCAGAATCTCATCTGTGAGTGATTTTAGAATACTCAAAATTATTTTTAAAAAGTAAAGAAAACTTCAATTGGAGAAAACAAAATATATATATATATATATACAAATTTTAAATCATTTTAGAAAACAAATCTTTACTTCGCCATTTGTAAGAATTTAGATATATATATAGTCAACTTTATATCAAATATATATATATTTTTTTAATCCTTGAATCATATTAAAATTGTAAACCTAATTTGAATTTAGTTGTCTACAACTTTCAACTTCTGTGGGCTAATTTTATTTTGAAAGCAAAATCACTTGCAAACAACCTTATCATCGCCAACTCAAACCGTTTTGGGCTGCAAGCTTATACTGAAAAAGCCATTTTCTCATTTGATAATTAAAACATTTCTCTTTTTTTTTTAATTTATTTAAAACATATATTTGTGAATAATAATAAGTTAGAAAGAAAGCTCAAAACGAAGACGTTCATGGCCGAATTGTGTAGCTTCCAAATGGAAAGATCAGAACACAAACATGAGCAGCAAAAAATAATAATAATAAATAAAAGAAAAAACCTTTTAAAATTTAATTTGTTTATTATTATCATTATTGTTAAAATTTTTTTTTTTTTTTTCCCATTTGATTTGAATTGGAAGTGGATAGCACTCAATTTGAAACACTAACCCACTGCTTCTTCCTCTCTTTCTTTGTTTCTATTGCTATGGAGGATTTCATTCGTTCATGTTCAATGCTTGGAAGACTGAGTTTGATGATGATTTCCAGGCCTACCCATGAACTGCAATTCCTGCTTATCGTAAATCTCCAATGAAAAATCCCTAAGCATCTGAGCTTTACCACTGCCACTAGAACTTAAACTCAGCGCCATAGTCGAAGCTTTCTTCGCCGCCTTCGTCCCAACCGTGCTCGTACTCGCTGCCGAGTTCGACAACCCACTGTTACAAACAACAGCCGATGACGTCGAACACGTCGTCGTCCGAACCTCCACTCCCGCCGTCCCCGCAGCCGGTTGATTAGCCACGAACGAAGATATTGGCCTCGCCACCATATTATACACCGGCGTCACTGCCGCCGGCGACAAGGCCCATATCTGAGGTTGCTGGTTGGCATTTCCATGTCCCGGTACCACTCCGGTCCCTGCCGTCGGCTGTGGTATCATCCAGATAGCGTTTGCCGGAACCATCATGCCGGCGTTACCAACGGCCCAGACAGGAACGAGTCCTTGCGGGACCGCCGCGGGTGTGGCCGGTCCGACCGGAGCTAGACCTGAGGACTGAGAGATTGTTTCGCTTACGTCTACGAATTCGCTGTTCGACGGTCGTTTGCGCTTTTTGGTTGTCCTTTCGTTGGCGTTGTGGTCGGTGGTGTTGGACGTGGTGGGTATTTTCAGACTTCCACCGACGGAAACGGCGATAGCCGGTACGGTACCCGTGCCGGTGGCTTCAATGATGGCTTGCTCGGAGTGTTCGAGAAGCCACCGGACGGTTTCTCCGTCGGATTTGTGACCCAATTCCCGCGTCAGCTGGAAGATTCGGGCCGCACACGTAGCGGGTATTCGGATCCTACGGCCTCGTCCTTCGACTTTGGTGTGGCGGTCTTTGGTGGAGGATCGTCGTGCGGCGGCGGCGGCGGTAGAGACAGGCATGGGCATCGGAATTGGCATTGGCATCTGCATCTGCATAGCCACCGGAACCATTCCGATGGAGGCTGAAGATGCCGGTGGCAGCGGCTGGGTTTTCTGGTCGTCTTCCGACGGTGATTCTGAATCGAAGGGTTCTTCTTTCAAAGGTATGGTTTGGAAAGCTATGGAATCATCGAAATTCGCTGGCCTAGAGACTCCATTATTGCTGTTGTTGGTGTTCTTGTTCTCGGTGGAAGTGATGGAGGTGGGATTGTCTTCTGGTTCTCCGGCGCTGGTGCTGAGATCGGAGGTTCCTCCTCCATCGTCATCTTGATCCATTTCCTGCTCCAAATACGACGTCATTTTAACAAGACCCAGATAACTATTCAGGGTTTCCAAGGACTTTCGAGCCAATTTCAACTGCGAAAATTGGACCGTTTGGTTTCAGAGAATCTGCTGAGGGAAGTTTAGGGTTTTCTTTTTTCTGTTTGGTTTGAGAGAAACGAAGAGAATATATACATGGAACTGTAATATATAACGGAAATAGAAATATAGAGCATTAGAAATTTTATGAGTAAAAATATAAAAAAAATAAACCCACAATTTGTATTTAATTTCAAAGAGTGATAATAATTTTGTATTTTTAAAAAATTGAAGAGGTTCGTTTGGGTAGGGGGGTGGAGAAGAAGATCAACGGTGGGGAATAGATCAGACAAGAAATGGGGTCGTAAGGTGGTGGATGGTGCCACGTGTTGGGTCCTACTGGGTGACCCACCTCTGGTTCTCAACTGTCCCCAGTTTGGTTGGACCACCGGGTGGGGTGGGGGGACGACAGGTGGTTTCAAAGACTTAAGCAATTGGTTCACACCGCTGTGTCAGAAAAGTCTGTAAAAAAAGGTCCTTTTGAATTTGTGGGCTTAATAAATGAATTTCATTGATTGATACGATTTATATACGGTGGTCCATCCACTATCAGAAACTTAGAAAAAGGCAAAAATCTCCTACCGCTAAAATTTCTATTCAGATAGCATTGAATATTTAACCGAATGTAAAGTAAAAAGTGGTGTTGGAATTTTTGGATTTTGATTCTTTTCAGTACATATGACATTACCTTACAGTAACTGTAATTTTGCTGTAGTATAAAACTAAACCACAATTTTTTATATAAGACCATGCAAAGCTTTCAAGTTGTTTCTTTTATGTTCGATCAAATATTAAAAAAATTAATTAATTAAATTGTCAAATTATAAACCATGTTTATTTAAAAATTTGATTGATTAATTTTTTTAAAAAAATACTAATTCATTTGCAATTATTATAGAAAAAAAAAACTGATAATAGAGATTATAAAGTTAGTGCATCATGTTTCTTTATAATGTTTAGAGGCAATTGTGGTGTAACAAAAACAAAACTAACTGTGTAATGAAAGGTGTTTTATAAACCACTTAATTTTTTTAGAATGAAAATTATTTACGTTCTCTGAAAACAAAACTCTATTTAATTAAAAAAAAAAACAAGCTGCAACTATTTCATTGAGAACACATACTTAAAAAAAAAAAAAAATTCAAATAATTGTAATTATTGTTTTTTTGGGTTATTTTTTTAATTTATCTTAATATTATATAATTAGAACTTTATTTAATATATTATGAATCATGTATTATTTAAGGAAATTAGTTAGTTTCTCTGAAAACAACACTCTATTTAATTAACAAACGAGCTATAACTATTTAATGGAGTACACATATTTAAAAATAAATTATTCTAATAATATTAATTATTGTTTTTATGTAATTTTTTTTCTTAAGTATCTTAATATTATATAATTAGAATTTTATTTAATATATTATGAATAATGTATCACTTAAGAAAGTTACATAAGTAGTACTCGAAAATCAATTTAACTGCAATTATTTTAACATTATATATGCCATTAATACTAAAGAATCAGTTTTATCTTTTTTAACTAATGCAATTGTTACTTTAAAAAAAGTAATGTAATTCTTTCAGAAAATTAGATAAAATAGTATTTTGATAAAATATTTTTTTTAGTGAAAATTTATAGTATGCTTTCACCAAATGCTATACAGTACAATAAATTACAATCTAGTCGATTTAGTACAATATTCCCTAATTAGTATATTACTACCATGCATGAGCATACCAAAATTGCCTTGAAGCTAAAATAAAGATGCATTTGAGAATGATTAATCACTTCTCTTAAAAAAGTGATTTATGACTCTTCAGACAATGGAATTTTAATTGAAATTTATATGGTACACAATGTCTACTAAGCTGGATAATAACTTATACACATGGCTAACTATATTATGCAATGTGTGCATCAAACATCCATTCATTTTAAGCCAGATCAGTCTTCTTAATTTGATTTTTAACATTGTTTCACTAGTCTTCTTTTTTTTTTTTTTTTGTTCGATCTCCCTTCTTCCCACTATACTCTTCCCCATCCTCTGCAATAATAAAATAAGAAGCTCCCAGGTTATAAAAGCTCACGATTGTAACACAAACAAATGAATTTCTAATTGAGATTATAAACATAAGTAATGTTTAAAAAGTTTATAAAAAAGAAAAACGAGTAAAAGGAACCCCCACAATTTTGCTTCTTATTACAACCAATCTGACTTTTAATGTATAGATCTAAAACAGACAGAAAAGAACAAATTTCTGTTTTTCTTTTTTCCTTTTTTTTTTTTTTTTCCAAACAATTTCCAAGCAACCAACAAACCCATATATGTAGAAGAAAAAAAAAATCAATCAAAGTATTGAAGAGGAAGAAATAAATCAGAGGTAGAGGTAGCATTCTGGAGATCAAAAGGGTCATTGCGTTATTGGGTATCCGAACCATGGCATTAACGTCGCTATTCCTCAAAGCCAAAATCTTTATTTTTTTCAGTATACTGTTTTACTTTCAAGAGATCCAAAAACCCAAATAGGGCTTTAGGTGCTGGCTGTGTGTTCTGTTTTTTATTTTTAAATAGAGAAATCAAAAACATTTTTCTTATTATTTTGGAAAAATAAAGAATGTTAGGCAATTCAGGATAGTTCATTAGGGTACTTTTAGATGCTCAACTCATTGGGACAATCTTAGATATTTGGTTCATTCAAGCGGTTCCATATATTAAAACCCATTCAGATAGTTTCAGATCTTGATCCATTTTGGCAATCCTTAAACATAGGGGTCTATTTGGATCTTATGAGTAGTAGGGATGGTAATTTAGGTCATGACAATGCAATACGATTCAAAAACGATACAAAATAAAATAATCAGATCAATTCGTTTAAAACGATTATTAATCGTATCATTTTTGGATTGACCCGTTTAACTTAAAATTGATCCATTATCACCTATTTATTAAACGTATCAGTTTCGACTCGACACGACTATATACATATTACAACCCATTTAAATTTAATTTTAAATTATAATTTTATCTATAATATAATATTTAATAAGTAAAAGATATTATAAATTAAAAAACTTTATAAAAGTAATTTTCTATTATTAATTTTTTAAAGATAAAAAAAAATCTTTAATAAACAAAATAAAACATGAAAAAAAAAATTCAGATCACTAAAACTCTTCCCCACCACACAATTAAAGCCCTAATTGTCATCTTAATTTTTTAATGCTTAAATTATTTTTATATTGTCTTTTAATTATTATTTTTAAATCATTTTCAAATAAGAAGTTTGATTTTCAAGTTAGTATAATAGATATATTAATAAACAAGTTAATTTTCAATAAATAGGTTAATTTTGTGTTAATAGGTAAATTTTTGAGTTAACATATCAATATGATCCATTAAAGTAATCGTGTTAATGAAGACGTGTCATATTAACCTGTTTATAAACAGGTCGAATTAGCATTTTAGATACATAACACGATTAATAAAAGGATTTGGTTCAGATTGAGCATTTTTGACACGATTATTAAACAGGTCAATACGAATCCGACACGTGAACACGAATTGCCATCTTTACTTCTGAGCTTCGAACCCATATGGATGGTTTTGGGCCACAACTCTATTCAAGCGATCTTGAGCCTCGATCTCATTGGATATTACCAAATTGGTGGTTCGAATGAATTTTTAATATGTTAAAATTGTTTCCAAATCAAGAAAAATAACAAAATATTATTTCCTAATTTGTTATTTTTTCATTATTTTTGTTTTCAAAAACTATTCTCAAAAAACAACAGTCAAACACTTTGTAAAAATTTTAGATAATAGAAAGCTGTTTTTAAAACAACTGCCCTTAGTTTCTAATTCTTGTTCCGTGAGGTTTTTATTATCTTGCAAAGGAGGAGGTAGAAGATGTGTAAGCAAAGAAAAGAAATGGTATTAAAACTTGAAAATGACATTTAATTGGTGCGCGTATGTCATTATGCAATTGGTCCTGTGTATAAAATCATTTCCAACTTGTACACATTGCACCTAAGAATTTCTCATACTAACCAAATATATATATTTTGTAGCCAATCTCTTTGCAGAGAAAGAAAGTGGTTTTTACATAAATTACCTATAATCGGAATTATGCCCACAATAGTATGGGTTTGCAAGCCCATTCGTGTTTAGTATAATGGCCTAAAAATATTTCATACATTTTTAATTTCACCAATTAGATACTTACCGAAATGTATACATACATATATATATATATATATATCATATATTTTAATTTTATTTACAACATTATTAATACTTTTATATATACTGGGTGAAAGAATTCAATTTGATATCTATATGTGTGAGCAAATAATGATTTTGCTACCGCTGAAAGGGACTTGTTTGGGCAATCTACGATGAAGTTAGGTGTGGAGAGAGAACTATTTCTACTTTTGTTTCTTCGGGCCCCTAAATTTTTCCCATCTCCCTCTTTCTTAGAATTCGTGGCCTCTCTCACCCAATGCTGTGTAAGCGTTGGTCTTAATCATAATCTGAACACGTGAAACTTCCCTTATCCATTTCAATCAAAACCTAAATTGACCCAAGTTTATGTTCATTATTGGTAGGTTTAATGGCAAATTTTGTTCTTCAGCAGCGTTCCCAAAATTGCCATTGTTCGGAAACATTTGAACATTAAATATAATTATCAGAACAATCAGGACAATCCAATGACAATAACTACAGAATTTCCAAATCTTAGATTAGACTGGATTTGGAGCTAAAAATATCCAACTTAGTGGAAGGAACTTGACAAGTCATTTAGATGAGCTCCTAGGGTGTAGTCTTTTTAGATACAGCTTGGGCTGAAATTTATATGGATCAGCCGAAAGAATTAGGCAGTCGAAAGAATTAGGCTGGGTTTTTTCCAATAAAGATAGGCTTCCTAAGCAGCCTCCTAATCATAGACGTCGTTTTAAAATTAGGCTGCCAACGTTTATCTCATGCCGTCGAAATCATATACAAGACATAGAAATGCCATTAGTTTATCGACAAAAAGAAAAGTGAAAAAAAAAAAAAAAAAAGGATATAGAAATGCCACAACAGCATCATATAAGCAAGAGAATTAAACATTCCACTGAACAGAATCAATTCCTCTACCAAGTTATAGAGTACTTTACAATAGTCTGATAAAACCAGGCAACAAACACTTAACTCAGTTGAGGAAGGCAAATTTCGAGGACTTGAACAGTACTATTTTTCATGATGAGACAATTCTCTTTTATGGTTAAAGGAAGAGGTAGATTATTTTGAACTTCATTAAAAATTATAAAAAAAAAAAAATTATAACATGACAATACTTCCTGCTAAAACCAATTATTTGCTTTCAGCATACAAATCTAGAGGAAGCAAGGGGGGTATTCTGCTTGCTACGGGCATCTAAAAAACACAAATGAGACTTTCATTATATATTGTGATGTGTCCAATATTAGTGACCATTGGCAACCACGCCATTCTCACAGTGTGAGGCGTTCTCCCCTTCCTTCTTGTCATAGAATCTTCGGTACTTGGTGTCAACTTCAGTGAGGTAGTATGTGCCTGGGGAAAGCAAGCTGATGTCTTTGCTAGTCACAAAGTCATTGGCTCCATAACGATGCTCCATCAACTTCATAGTTTCGACAAATTTCTCTGGTGTGAACTGCAAGAGAACCACATCCATTATAGTGTATTCAATAACAGGACACCTATGGAACTTAAATTCATTAAACATGTGATATTTTCTCCTTCCTATAGAATAGGAAAGGGTTTTAATTTTATTTACGCTTTTCTGAATTACGCTTTTATAGGCAGAAAACACATTCACTTCTCTCAATAAGGTAGACCAGGAAGGGGAAGCATTATCGTCAAAACCTTCTTACGAATATTCCACATGGGCCTAGTGTCCATTAGTTATTATCCTGACCTGAAACTTACGTATAACCTCCTGAATCCAAGCAGACAAAAAACTTCAGGGAACTTATCCTAACCTTAAACTTAGGTATAACCTCCTGAATCCAAGCAGACAAAAAACTTAAGGGAACAAGGGTAATGGATTCCCCATGTTGCTGAAGATCTTTAAGTAGCAAATTACCACAGGAATTTGCATGCCTATGCGTGTTTTTTCATTTAGAGAACTTTCCAGACACTCAAATAAAGTGGAGGAGACATGTTCTTGTCTGTGCAGGGACATTCAACGGTACGTATTCCAATTATTATGACAAGAAATTACAGTTTACGGAGACAGTAGAAAAGTACCTCATGTCTTGACTTCAACTTCTTATCAACATCCAAGACAGTTGCAATGTTATCCAAGCTAAAGGGATGTTGACCCTCACTGAAACGCAATGAGAACATTGTAGCAGTTAAGCCACTTCCATATGAGAACATCACCACCCGGTTTCCAGCCTGCAAGTTTCAAGGACAATTAAATTTTGAGAAAGATATATCTCCATATTGAAGACTGATGTTAACATATGAGGTGGATAGAATCTCTTACCAGTGTGCTATGCTTGTTGTGGATGACAGATGCAAACGCTGCATAAAGAGATGCAGTGTACATGTTTCCAACTTGTTTTGGTAACAAAGTTGTTGGTTGCACCTTTGCATCATATAGAGGCTTAGCAATTTGCTGGGATAACTGTAAATCAATTGTGTAAGAAAATAACCATCAGCAAGGAGTTAAGCCCTTATCAAAAATCTAGAGTTGTCTATAAGGATTATCATAATTAAAGCAACCCCCCAACTCCCCTTCTCTTTCTTATGAAGAAAAGATAAAAAGAAAAAATTCAGATAAGAAAAGAAATTAAAATATTGTTGATAATAATGCTGATACGGGTTTTTAATAGACCTTCTCAAGATCTCTGTTTGAATAGCTCTCATCACCAGAAAGGGTCGAAAATGCTCCTAGCTTTTCTTTAGCAGCCTCATCAATGGAGCTGCAAATCAAAGGAAAAAAGATCAATCAACAAGAATATGTAACTTGAGAAAAAAGAGAAAAAAAAAAAAAAAAAAGGAAGAAGAGCTTGGATTTTTAGCGGCATAAAGGAAGATAATAACCTGGCATTTCTCAAGGCATCATTGAATATCAAACGAGCAAAGCTTTTCTGTACAAGCTGCAGCAGATAAAAGAAAAAAGAATAAAAAACAAAGCAAAGAGACCACTACTTTAAGCATTTAAGGATTAAGAGGTAGCTATTTAATGTAAATGATAAGAACTATATCATCTACCTTGTTATATGGAGAATGGAATACAAAATAGTCAGCATCAGAAACGGAAAACTGTTTTCCCTCCAATTTCTCATATCTGCAAAAGGCAAGATGGTAAGAGATTTATAATAATAAAACCACAGCAGATATTGGTCATCTGATGTCTGTAGCAAGAAAGTAGAAAATGATTTTAGATTTCCTATATCTTACTTCTTGCAGAATTGTTTGTAGCAAGAATCAAGGGCCAAAAGATAACATGTTTGAGAAAGTTTTCCATCAACAACCTACAAAAATATATAGAGATGGAATTACTATAACTGGCAATTCAAGCAACAGAAAGTGGATAAGAAGGCCTAAGAAATAGAAATCGTAATCAGATGTAAATAATCACTTGGTTTAGGACCAAAACAATACTTGAAAGAGACTAAAATAAGAATATTGAAATGAAAATTAATATTGGCAAGATACAGATCTAATACTCAAAAATATAACTAAGATGGAGTTTCGAAGTAGTACCGGATATTCACTGGCAAGGTTGGGCTTGTAAAAATCATAGGCATGAGCCATATGACTTCCCCTAAATTTGCTTTCAAAAGCAATGGGAGCATCAGGACCTATAAGCAAGGCAACGGCAGCAGCACCCCCTGTCGGCCGGGCTGGTCCCTCTGCATAAACCTGGTAGAAATGACCTCCAATAAGAAAACAGAAAAGGAAAGGTTGTCTAATTTGTAGTAAAACCAATACGTGTATAATATGTATATAACAATGAACCCTCAAGGATCTGACAGTCACTGGACTTAGTAGAAGGAAAATTCATATATTCAAAGAAAATGACTGTACCGCGCTGTCAGTGCAGACAACAAGTCCATAGCGTCCATCCCATGAATTACTCTCCACCCAGTTGACACAGTTGAATAAAGCTGCTGTTCCACCATAGCATGCATTAGTCGAATCTACACCCTCAATGTCAGTATTTCCGGCTTTCTGCGTGTTTAACATGAGAAAGGTGAAATCAGTGAATCCATGTACATACGCATGAACTAGGCAGTGAAGGACAAAACAAATAGTAATATAAGGAGAAAATTGTAGGTCAGTAAAGGTGAGCCAAAGATACAAGAAATCTTTGAGCTTATGATTGCAAAGAAAATAAATAAGAATCATGATTTTGGAACTTGAACCAAGTGCCAAAAACTTAAGCTGAATATATGCTACTTTAACCATCAATTAACTAGCAGTCTAGCAATATTTGATAAATACAAAATGGCTTCTACAAGTATATGTAAGTCTCATAGGATTAGCAAAGAATACACTTGAACGATGTCTAATTCACGCATTTCCACCTCAACCGATATTAGAATCCTCAGACATATTTTTTTTTAATGAACTCCTAATACACCATCCTATGACCAAGCAAATATAAGAAAAGTGCACTTTTAAAAATAATTTGGAATAATACCTCAAATATTTGCATCAGGAAAGTCTTAATTGATTTGCTCTTGTCTATCACAGTCTCACTGCCTACTTCCAGCCGGCCAATTTGTTTTGGATCAATCCCATATTTTTCAAGAAGAGAAGTGACTGCTGTCAAACTGAAAACCCAAAACAGAAAATGAATATAAGTCTCACATAA
The DNA here is from genome assembly GCF_031755915.1 of Ziziphus jujuba. Classification (NCBI taxonomy): domain Eukaryota; kingdom Viridiplantae; phylum Streptophyta; class Magnoliopsida; order Rosales; family Rhamnaceae; genus Ziziphus; species Ziziphus jujuba. The sequence continues at coordinate 26,082,105 of NC_083384.1, forward strand.
GATGCTACAGCAAATAAATTATAGTCTCCCACATACACGACAGAATGGATCCGTCACTAGAAGAATATAACAAATTTAATTATTAAGTTCTCTATAATGTTGACAACTCAACTAAGATAAAGTAACACTGAGAATGAAATTCCATCCAACAATTAGCTTTGCCATATGAAATACGGAAAGGATCTAATTCTTCTCATTAAAGATTTATTTTGGAGGTTCAATATTCCTATAGAAATATCACCATTTTTGCTGTGGTTGTACGAGGAGTTATATGGAATGCTGAAAATATCAAAACATTGAGAACTAATTCCAAAAATCACAATTTACAACCTCATGGAGATGACATCTTCCACGTCTGTACAAAATGCCAAGCAATCTTGTCCAAGTCCTATGGTGTATTTCCCCTTACTCACACCATCATGAGCCTCCAGAGCTTCCTGTTTCACATCAATCAAACAAAAAACACATTCAACAATGATATCCAAATATATAATACTTCAGCTTAAAAGAACATATACATGCAAAACACAAGCAAGCTCACATACACACCCACATATGCAGAGAGACTGAAAAACAAGACAGCTTCTTAGAAAAGTTCTTCTAATTCGAAAGCTTAATTTTCTTTTGGGTTCTTTTTATTTTTTTATCTTTTATTTATTTATTTATTTTTTTAAGTCAGTGCATGAACAGATCCAATTCAACCATCAATAAAAATATTCAGATGGACAAAAATTACAAGCCAACATATTCCAATCTCCACCTTGAAGGACAGTTGATTTAATCTCAAATTATAAAATCATTACCATCCAATTAACCATTCAATTAGTATTAATTTGCGAAAAAAAGTACGATTTTGAGCATTTTAAGTAGGCATAGCAGAGGACCAGTAGATACAAGGAGAGCTCATTGATTACTTTTAAAAAGACTCATAATAGCCTTCCTACCCTATAAGGACAGTCATACCTAAGACCTACGTCACACAAATATCCTTCATCTTTCTGATATATTATTAAGCACACCAAACAGATAAAAATAAACTTGAAAATTCACTATCAATTTTAGATCTGAAAAATGATAATAACAATAATGAATTAAAAAAAAAATAACAAAAAGCAATAATAATAGATACGCGAAAACGACTACAAACACTTGAAGTTGAAGCTGACAAGATTCGAGCTTAGAATCGGAATCAAAATGTTGATCTTCAAATTTTCAATCACTTTGATTACTTCAACAGAAAGAAAACTTCAACAGAAAGAAAACTAAAAAAAACAAAAAAAGAAAAGAAAAGAAAATCCTTCGCTAAACCAAGCCTGATACAACTAATCGAATTAGTTTAGTTCTTCTTTAATCTCTTTTTTTTTTTTTTTAAAATTTCAAATGATCAAAATGCTATTCAGATTACAATTTCTTCATCTTCTTTCTTTTTCCATTTCCAACTTTTCAGAGTGATTAAACATTAAAAATAGAAAGGAAAAAAGATATATAAAATAAAATTAAAAAAAATTAGGGATCATCACCTGCTGAACACAAGTAGGAGGGAAATAGATTTCAACAGCGAGGATTCCAACATTCTTAGCCATTTTTCTCTCGATGCGAACAACAAAAAATCCTCAAAGAGAAACAACTCGAACCAAAAAAAAAAAAACAAAAAGAGAAATGCTATTCGCTGTTGTTCGCTTTCTCAGAAACTCTTCGTTGCGCAATTCGGAGCAACAAGAAGCTGGCTGGAGAGACAGAAAGAGAGAGGTGTTCAGATATTCAACATGCTGGATGGGGGTGGGTATAGCGGGTATATATAGAGGAAGGATTTTAAGAGAGAGAAAGAAAGCCGAGTCCACTATTGTCTCCTCCAAACGCAGACCTTGGTGAGCCTTTTTTTTTTTTTTTTTGGGGGCCAAAATTTTGAGAGAAAAGCGTTTTTAATCTTTGACCGCTATTTTTTCATTTTTCAATGAATTTTACTGATTTTTTGTTTATTTTTTATTTTTTATTATTACGTTGGGATGAGAACAGGGATTTAAACCCCCCATAACACCTTGTTATTACCGTGGTCTTATTGGATATTCTTAAATGACAGCGGACAATCCCTTTTTCTCATCTCTCTCATCCTCACCCACCCGCCCGCCTCTCTCTCTCTCTCTCTCTCCCTCTCTCTCTCTCTCTTTCTATATATATATATATATATATAACTATATAAAATATTTATTCATAGTGTAACTACATTTTACTCCACAATTTATTCTACTTTTTAACATTTTATCCCATAAACCATAAAATCTTACATATTGAACCCTGAATTATCATATAGCTTTTAATTTGATAAAATTGATCGACATACTGTTTAAAAGTAAAATTGAGTAGAATAAAACAGTTTTAAAATATAATTATATGAGTTGTGATGATTAATTTTATCTAATTTATGCTTCAAAATGTATGGTTAGATTTAACTGACTAAAAAAGTAATGGTTCAAGCCTAAGGGACAATGCAAAAGATTTTGTACAATTAAGGGTATCGCATGGTTCAACTGGTAAACATATATTTATCCTTTTATTCGTTTATCTATTTATTTATCAATTTTATTTGCCTTTCATCAAAAAGTAATAACAATTATTGTTTCCCTCAAGATGTGCCCGATCCTGTCCGTACTTACTTGTGTCACAAATAACTATTTAATTGAAGTAACCAGTGACATCCCCAGTTAAATGGCCAATTTTGGGGATAGAACTGGGATTTATTTTTATGGTTGTTTGATGCATACCTGACACATTATATATATATATATATATATATAAATAAAAATAAAACTCTAAAGAATAAAGTTATTATGCTTGGCTTGAATCTTATCATTCTTTTTAGAAGTAAATAACTAAAATGTATTTGGTAAGAGGGGAAACAAATTATCTATCTGAATAGGAAGACACAAAATCTATAAATTATCGTCTTCGTTACATTTTAAGCTATTAATGATTATACTTCCTTTCAATTTACATATGTTTTTCCTTCTCTCCTATCAATCCAATATAAATCACCACTTATGGTTATCATACAGGGATAAGGGGCCAATTCCTAAGTTGTTTGGTGGAAAATAGGTTATAAATTTGTCAGGCTAATTCCAATAATAACGGAGTAAAAATGTGTTTCCATTTGATAGTTCCTTTTTTTTTTTTTAATTAAAACATTAAATGTAAGCTTTACAAATCATATAAAACATATAATTTTTGCTTCACAAACCATATGGTTATATGGTTTTTTTTGGATGGTCTAATGATAAAGCAACTTTTTTTAGCAAAGGATGTTTTTTATTTTTTTTATTTTTTGGGGATAGATCAAAGTTTAGAGTTATAAGTGACTTAATTAAAATCAATAACCCATCCCATAAAAGCGCAATATTGTTGACAGTTGTAAGTGCTATCATCATCATCATCATCACTATTATTATTATTTTAGTTATGAAATTTTATGATGGAGTTTTCAAAATGAGACGGCCCATATACTGTTAATAATGGAAAAATATTAAACTCTTACAATAATGGCAATAATTCTCGTTGAGTTATTTATTTACTAATTGTGAGAATAGGTCAGTGACAATATCCATACCCATACGCAAGTCCTTAATTCAAATAACATTAATGATGAAAAAAAAAATATATATATATATATATATATCTCAACAATTGTCATCGAGTTTGACATAATAATAGGCATTATCAATGAATTATTAACTTACTAGGAAAATTAGGAGCATATTATTCATTGAAGAAAGCAAACATATTTTTCACTACATCAGTGATTTAATTATCAATGAGCATATTATTTATTTTAAGAGCGTTTAAATTGAGAACAAACTCACAAAATTTTGAAATTTCTTATTTATGTTTAACTTGATTTGTTCATTAAAAAAAGCTAAAATAAATTTAGTTCGATTCAACTTATTTAAATAAATAAATAAATAAACTAAAAATTTCAACATTTGATACTATTTAATTTTTATTTTAGTACAAAATTATTAATAGATTTAACTTATCTATTAATGTTTTTTTTTTATAAAATTTAAAAGTTTATGAAATTAAATATGAAAAATATTGTTTGAGTATTATAAAATTTAGTATGCTTAAACTAATAAAACTATTTTTATATAAATATGTATAAATGACAAATTAGAATTGCTTGTAAATTTCTTACCAGCTTAATTTCTTGTTTAAGATTGATTTATTTTAATAACAAATCGAATTCAAGCAAATTTAAACCGAATTAATAAAAAATTACTCAAGCTTATTTACAGCCATAACAGGAAGCCATGTTATATGTTAGTGTTTTTCTTTGAGAGCCATGTTATTAGTCTTTCCACACTCAGCGAACCATTTTAATCAAATAATAATAATCTCCTATATTTTGATATAAATATAATTCAATCCTGTAATTTCAAAATACCATATACTATTATAAATTTATGTTGCTTTTTTTTTTAAAAAAAAAATTACTTTCTCTTTTCTTTTCTTTTTAAGATTAACATCAACATTTTTATCATTTGTTCATTTTTGAAAAATATATTTTATTTCATCCAAGGTAGGAATATAAATATTTAAACTAAATAAAAGCAAACAACATAAATGTTATAGAAATTATCCCATAAAAGAAAAGGAAAGAAAAACTCTATTACTAAAAATATATAAAATTACACATAACATTGTGTTGTATGATTAATGGATATGTCACCAAGGGGAAAAAAAGAAAAGAAAAAAAACAAGAAAATTATATAGAAGTAATTCGATACAATAAATCACTTACTTTGGAAACTCAATAAATATATATTTGTAGACCACATATTTTATTTTGAACATTGATTGATATTACGCATAACCATGGTTTGTTCAATATATGTTACAAATGATTTTTGAAAGGGTACGTTTATAAGGTAAAATTAGTTTTCCCCCGATTGTGATTTGTGACAGAATTTGATGACAACCACACATGTGACCCTAGATAAACTCCCAAATAAAAAACTAAAGAAGTTTTTTTTTTTGTTTTTGTTTTTATGGGTTGAATTGTCAGCATGACAAGGACAGACAAGTAAAATCATTAAATGACATATAAGTAAAAGGCCAGCCTGACCAACAGACAAGCTCTCATGCGTTTCTGATCTGTAACACAGACGATCAGTCCCCAGCCACTACTCCGTTGGACTATCCACCACCGTCCGATGATTTAAAAAAAAAAAAAAAAAAAAGAATTCCTGTTTTGGCTTGCTGACTCTGCGAAATCATTTTGAAAACTACAAAGCTCAGAATTTTGCACCGTTGGATTTGGGTAGGTAACAAATGCACGAATTTTGAGGTCGATCCGACGAATTGAGAATCTACTACACTGGAGTGCTAACTTATCGATGAACGCTTCTTTGATTTTAATGCGAGCCGTTAGATTTCACATCGAGCATTTACAATACAATAAACACGTGACTTCCACGTTTTTATATAAAATTTTTATCTATCGGTCAATTCAATTGAACCGTAATACTATTTTAATTACAGTGAACTACCTACTTCAATTTAATTATTATTTGTTTAGCAATTATAATTGAGTAAATTATATATAAAAATATTAATTTAAAATATTTTTAAACTTTATTTTTCAATAAAAAAAATTTAGTTAGTGAGAGTGAATTTTTTACTTAAAGCCAATTAACTTCTTAAAACATGTTCAAGTAACATTATTTTAAAAAAAAAATAAATTAAAGATTTTTATATATTTTTTTATATTTGATTTTATATTATATTAATATCCGATATTATAAGATGCATTAGATAATCTACTTATATTACAACTCTATATACATATATTATATATAAGTTTTATTACAAATTTCTATATTTTAGCTAGTGTATATAGGAGGTCTAATAAAAACTTAACATATTGGGGTAATGCAAGAAAATTAAAAATATCGATTCACCAAAAAAAAAGGAAAAAGAAAATTAAAAACATTGGCTAGTACAATGGAGTGCAATAAACAGCATGAACAAACTAATTGATTGCTTCATAAATGGTCTTCTGTTGTTATTATCAATATTCAATTCCATTGCAGGCTAAATTCCGAATTCCCAAATATTTCTTTTTCCACTCTCATTAAGTCCCACACCAACACCCCTCAATAAAAAAAGAAAGAAAGAAAAAAGAAAAAAAAAAGAAAAAGAAAAAAGAAGGTCCCGCACATGAATGTGAGAGACACAAATTTATAGTTAAAGAAATTCATGCAAAAATTATTCGTTAATTTGAGTTTTTTGAATACGTGTAAGAAATTTGAGGCTGATATGAGAAGCAAATTCAATCCGTCGTTTTTTATATAGTTCTCTTCTTGTTTTTTAATATATAGTTCATTTATATAATTAAATGTTTTTTATACTTCAAGCTCTCCTCAAAAAGTCTTCACCTACCAAGGAGAGTAGTGCAAGTTCAGAGAAGTATATTTTATAAAGATATTGGACAAAAATCAGAATTAATTGGATGGATATGACTTAAATGCATTATTTCACAATGAATTTAAAATCAGAATGGTTCATTATTTTTCAAACTGATCATGCTGCTTAGTAATCATGGATTCAATAGAGATTGGATATGGTAAAATATATCAGTCAGTGCTATCAAGCGTATTGCAGTCTAGCATTCCAAATCAACCATTCAACCTTGTAACTTATATGACTAAATATTATATAAGAGGGCATTTTCTCAAGCATGTCAAGGTCATTGAAAACCAAAAAAATCCAAATACACATAATTGAGTGGCAGATGATTAGCATGCCAATATTGATCGAAAAACGCTATTGACTTGCTCCACTGAGGTTTTAATTTTGTCCAACTTGGTGGGAAGGAGACAAAATATTCTATATACATACAGCTACATATCAAAGTCAAATTAAAGCTACTGATATATATATATATATATATATATATATATTGTAATAGCTCATGAGGGTGTGATAACTTTGACGGAAAACAAGGCGGCTGACTTGGTTGGTAAAGCACGGTGTGCTTTCTTTAGTCCAAGCTTACAAGCGTTAGCATACATATGAAGTGTGAAGAAGATGATGTGGGGAAGCGAAATTCTATAATATTACGCTGCCTTTTGTTGAATATATTTAATATGTGGTTGTTTTTATACTTTGTTCAAGTTGTTGGGAATTATTCACCAAAAAAAACAAAAAAAGTTTTTTGGAATTTGGGATAATTGATTCCCTAGGTACCATGATATATATTTATTTATGTAATATAATATATATTTTCCTATTTTTTGAATTATGAATAAAATAAAATGGGTTGCCTTTGTCCAAACTCATAGATCGAATATTCAAGGAAAAAACGCTAATATCGTCTCTTTCAAATATTTTGGGAAAATAATTGCTAAAACCAATTAGGCGGTAAGATATTTATATTGAGTTTTATTTATTTATTTATTATTATTATTTTAAAGCAAAAATTCTAAGATGGAGCATTTGAATCAGTATTACGGTCCAGAATAATAATAATAAATACATAAATTAAAAAGGGCCTCCCATGAAATTCTATTTATTAATTTACCCAAACCTTAATAATACTATTGATATACTGTTCTTCCCACCAACCAAAAAAAAAAAAAAAACACAAACAAACAAACAAACCGTATGAATAAGACTACTCATGCTATGTCAAAAATGCATGCTTCAAGAAAAGAAAAGGATTAGAAAACTTGCAGGCATTGAAGTAACTTTCATCACTTTTATTATACACTTGAAAGGCAAACAAGCTAGTCTTTTATTGAGTTTGAACTCGGTTCAAGACATGAATTTATTTCAAGACAACTAAATTTGCATGGTAGCCACTTTTGGTTAAAGCTTTAACACATAGAAAAAATATTTAAATTTGCTCATAAAATAATAGTAATGATGCAGATATTATAATATTTATTAAATTTATTTATTAAATAATATGTATTAAAATATTGTTGTTTGATATATTTATAAAATTTAAATATAAAAAAGTAAATTTTTAAATGTATAAATGAACTAAAAAAATAAATCTATTAAATGTTATTCATCATCTATTTTACCATTTGATAAATATTTTTATAACTCTAATATTTGTGATAGAAAATTTAAATCAATTTTGCTCTTTAGCTTAATTAGTTCTTTAACTACACTGATGGTGAAATAAAGCTAAAATTTCTAGTCAAACTTTTCTTTTTCTTGTCTTTTTGAGGGATAAAATCAATTTAATTAATTAGATTTTAGATATTGTAAACAGAGGACCACATATTAAAAAGGTTAATTAATTAATGTGGGCCAAAATACATATTTCTCTATAGCTTTGTATTTAGATCCTAAAGAAAATAAAATTTCAGTCAACACCCTTAGATATATATAATATATACATGGAGAAAGAGATTCTATAACTAGATCCGACCTAATTATAGATTCTGTGTGTGTGTATATATATATATATATATATATATATATGATATTGGAGGTGGCCATCATCTAGGACGCTACCCACGAAGTCGTCAACAATGTAAGTGATAGGATTTAGAAAATATGAAAATTAATTAAATAAACTAAGAACTTAATATGTAAATAGAGTGCAATCTTTACATATATATATATATATATATATATATATGTCTGTATGTACAGTATATCTCCCATGTATACGTCCATATTTTTTTTTAAAATATGGATATAAAAAATATGAATATAATTTTATATGAAAGTTTATTTGAAAGTCCTTATCTGAAATGATATATGCATTTTAAAAAAATATGAATATTCCCGGTAGAGACTCTCCATCAAATGTATATTATATATAAGTAAAATTTAGGAACACCATATCTATGATCCGTTAAAATCTGATAGCAAGATAGTAAAATTAAATATATTAATATCACTCTCCCTCTCCATAATATTAATATATTTGCGTGTGTTTATCTGACAAGTGACAAATTTACCCAAAAAAAAAAAAAAAAAAAAAGAGAGAAGCGACAACTCTATGTAAATATGTGTATGTAAAATAATATTTATAACCAAAAAAAAAAAATGTGTATGTAAAATAATATTATATTTTTATATATTTATGAATTTGGTTGTTAGTTTATTCCCACCTACCCCGTCCTCGCCGTTCACACAAATTATAAAAGGCATTTCAATTGAAGGCCAAGCAAATTGATTGAGTTTTAATGATGGTATGTGCAAGTCAAAGTTTGGGTTGCATGCAGTAAACGAGTTGCAATATGATGGCATTTTTAAATCTAATATGCTTTATAATATATAAAATGGTCAAAACTATTTAATAATTTTAATATTAAATCTTTTTTATTAGCTATTAAATTATATTAAAAGTTTGTTTTTAAAATTTTAAAAATTATTAAATATAAATTTAATGATATAAAATTTTATAAAAAAAATAAATAAATTCTGTCAAAATTTTATGATTAATAAATATTATTTTAATTTTTAATTTTTAATGTGCATTCTAACATTAATCTTGACAATGAGTTTCAGATTTAAATTTGGTAATATATATATATATATATTTGGTAAAATATAAAATGAGCAGATATGATATAACACGTGAAGCTTTTTTTTTTTTTTTTTTTTTTTTTTTTTTTTTCTTTTTTTGTTTTTTTTTGGTCTCTATCATCCACATGAAGCATTTAGGACCCCACTACTTATAACGAAGAAAAAGTTGTACATATAATTTAAGTTGGCAGGCTATAAACATCAATTCAATTCATGACAATGAAACTTAGTCTCTTGGGGGACAGCAGTTGGCAAATCATTCGTATTTGGGAAATTTATTCCAAACTGAAATCCTCATCACATTTTTTAAAAATTTTATGGTATAGATATATGCAATATAGAAATTTGTGAATACACATAAATAAAAATTATTGTTGACAATGGTCTATTTGTATATAAATCCACAAATTTTGACAAATCACTCTATCATTTTTAACTTTATATTTATCTAATCTAATGATATATATTTGTCATCTTTAAAACCCTTTTCCATTTTCATTATTTCTCTTAAAATTTTTTTGAATAATTTCAATTTTCTAAATTTTAAAAAATTTTGAAATTACCCTAGGTAGCTTCATCCTTTTCATGATACTTAAAATCACCAAATTAAAAATGGAAACAACCTTTGACCAAGAAGTTTTAATTCTTGGGTATATAGCCTCTCAATCCTTTCCACAGAACTTGTAATCACCAAATTTTAATAAAATTTGAAATTTGCAAATCTTCATCAAAGGCAGCTGCCAACTATCGAATCAGTAGGAGAGGTAATTTAAACATCAAGTTTTAATTCTTGAGCACGTAGCCTCTCAATCATAAGAATCAAACGCCAACAACCAACAATATTTAATTATCAACATAATCATCCACCAATAAAAATTAATCATCTAAGCCTTCGTATGTCTGTGGAAAAAAAAAAAAAAAGAAAAAAAAAAAAGAAAAGAAAAAGAAAGAAGAAAAATAGAGTTCATAAATGTGTTATATGTGTAACGTGTTAGCCGCCAAGCGAGTTTTTATTTTTTTATTTATATATATATACATGTATATTTTTTTTTATTGGTAGAAACTAGAGAGTTAGCTGCCAAGATTGAACATATATAGAAAGGATATTTTCAGAGTTCCGCAAACTGGGCCGTATATATATAGTTCGTCATGTTGCAAAATGGTTCAAATTAGTTGTGAGCTGCTTAATTATTTGTTTTAGTCTCAATTAAAATTTATATGAAAAAAAATAATAATAATAAAATCACTAACTACTTTTAAAAATGTCTTATTATCTAATCATCATATACGACTATTATTTTATATGATAAATTTTAAATTAAATATTTAATTATATTATTTTTTATTTTAAAATTTTAAAAATAAATATTTTAATGGTTATTAACCAATGGTAACAAATTGCAGCTTTCTTTTAAAATTATAAAACTTGTTACCCGTGAGGTTTGAATAGTTTGATTAATTTTAAGTGAATGGGGCCAACGTGAAAACGCGAGTAAATTTTAATTTCCATGTAACAAAATTAAAAATAAAACGTCTTGGAAATTTACATGGGACTGGGTTTAAAAAATTAAAAAAATCATGGAAACTTCATTGAAAAATAATTTTTTTTAGCAGTTAGAAAGAAATTTAATTAAGTTCCAAATAGAAATATGAAATTTTTTGATATTTTTAATAAAAATTTTGGTTAAAATATTCAATTTAATTTTTTCATAATTTGATTAAGAAATCTATGATTCAAATGAAAATTTTAAAAATATTTATTTATATAAATTTTAAAAATATTTTATCAAAATAATTTTTAATATTATTAATATTTAGAAATTTTTTGTTGCTCAATTAATTTTATTGATAGTTTATTTTTTACCTTTTAATTGCCTTATAAAAATTAAGCAAATAAAAATGAAAAATTCACATTAAATAAACAATATTTAAAATTTCACCTGAAAAATTTACCTATCCCATTCTTAGGGAAAAATTGGTTTTACAAGTCTTAAATCTACCTACCCAGTTATTTATTTTTTTTAACAATAATAAATTTAACATTTATAAAAATATTATAAAATAGATAAAAATTAGAATGTAAGCAAAAATTGAAAGATATTGAGGGAATATATTATTTACAAATTAAATTATTAGAGAATAATAATTGTGCATATAGTTAATTGATATCTAATAATGATTATAAGCAATGACACTTATATTTAATACAAAATTTATATTAACAATTGTATATAAAATTGTCAAAGAGATAATATTTTAATAATTACTTCAAATATTTCACATCTTAAAATGGAAATTAAAAAAAAACTAATAATTTTCAACCACCAGAAGTTCTATGTGGTATGAAAATGACATTTATAACTTATAATGTAATTGTAATAATTGTTTTTTTTATATATTATAATTAATAAATAATTTTATCAAATATGTAATTTTTTACATATTTCTTATTAATAATCATATATTTATTATTATTAACGCTTATTGTAAATCGATCAATTTAAGAAAAATATAATATTTATTCAATATTTTTATAATCTATATAGTCAGTGTGATAATCAATTGATCAAATAAGTTAATTCTAAAATTTTAGTAAAATTTTTCATTTTTTATCATAAATTTCCATAAATTTTCATCATTTTTATTGATATTCAATAATTTTCGATATTTTTATATTCTAAGTTTTTGATATGTCCATCAATACTGAAATTTTAAACCTTATATGAAACTTCCATTATTGGCCTTGTTGGAAAAAGCTTTAATTATGAAACATTATACTTAAGACTCTCATACTTCAGCGTTGTTTAATATATTTTAATTTTTAGAAAAAACACTTATTAATTGTTATAAGCACTTGAAAGGATGTTTGACTATAAGTGCCTATTTGACAGAGCTTTTTTTGAGATCAAAAGCTCTATTTAAAGGTCAAAAGCTCTTTTGTTAAAAGATAAGATTTTTTAATAAAAATCAACAAGCATTTGTTAAAAAAAAAAAAAAAAAGAGATTTTTTAATCCGTTTGGCAAAGCTTTTTTTTGGTCGAAAATCTCTGTTAGATGGTCAAAAGCTCTTCTGTTAAAAAATGAATATGTTTGGCAAAAGTCAACAAGTACTTGTTGATAAAAAAAATAGTTTTTTTAAGCTGTTTTAGGCTTTATTTGGCATGGCTTTTTTTTAGTTTAAAAGTTTTACTTGAGGGCCAAAAGCTCTTTTATCAAAAAATAAAGGTGTTTGACAAAAGTCAATAAGTACTTATTAATAAAAAAATGAGCTTTTTTAAACTGTTTTAGATAAGTCCAAATTTTAAATTTCTCTAAAAAAGCTCTTTTTTTTTTTACTTTATATGAAAATTTAATAAACACTTAATACAGTTTAATGAGCATTTAATGTAATTTTTTTATTTACAATCAAATATTTATTAGTTTTTTAATAAAAATTCTTTTTCAAAAAAATCTATTATAGAAAGCTCTATACATTAAAGCTCTATTTTCATCAGTTATACCAAGCAGACCCCTAGAGAAGCTCAAATTTTGTGCTTATTTAAAAAAAAGCTTTTTTTTTTTTTTTTTTTTTACCTTATGTGGAAAAACTAATGAGCATTTAATGCAATTTTTTTTTTTATATTTACAACCAAACATTTATTAATTTTTTAAAAAGATCTATTATACAAAACTCTACAAGTAAAAGCTCTATCTTTATCAGCTATACCAAGCGTACACTTAGAAAAGCCCAAATTTTATGCTTTTTTAGAATTTTTTTTTTTTTTAGTTTATATGGAAACTTAATAAGTATTTAATACAACTATTTTAGCTTATATGAAACTCATTGTGCATTTAACACATCTTTTTTATTTACAGCCAAACACTTATTAATTTTTTAATAATAGCTATTTTTCAAACTTTTTCAAAAAAATCTATTATATAAAGCTTTACAGACAAAAGTTCTATTTTCATCAGCTATACCAACCGGATCCTAAGTCAATAAGTGATTATTGACCCCAAAAAAAAGAAAAAAACTTTTTAAGTGAAAAATTAAAAAGCTAAAATTTTATATTTCTCTAAAAAAGCTCAACTTTGAGCTTATACAGAAAGCTCAAAAAATATTAAGGCTATGTTTTGTAGACCTGGCAAGATGTCGTGTTAAATCGTATTCGTGTTGTGTTGTGCTTTGTTTATGTGAAATTTAGTTAAACCAAACACAACTTATTAAGCTTTTGTATGGAAATAGATAAATACGAACCTATTCGTAAAATTATCTTATAATCCGTCATCTAACTCATTAATCCATTAACAATATATACAAATTTAAAATTTAAAATTTGACTTAGCTTTTAAATAATAAAATAATATTTTTTTAAAAAGATCTTACAAAGAGACTTATTTATTTTTAGATTTTTTAAAAATTAAAATAAAAAATAAATTAATATATGTATAACAATAAATTAAATAATTTTAATATTATAAGACTTGTATAATTACAAAATATATCTCTTTAATAAGTCTAATGGATTTATCGTGTTTTGTTATATTTCACTCGTTAAAACCCATTAATTTATTAAATCTTATTGAAGGACACTGATACGGATCTGATGTGATATTGTTAAACCAAATCGACAAATTATTGTGCAGATTCGTATCATGTTATTGAGTCGTGTGAGATTTTACCTTTACAAATGAACTGATGGTTCCTATTTTTATGTTTTGTAAGAATATTGACTTAAAATCAAGGTTTAGCCTTTATAATTTTTTTTTCCAAAAATATTCAAATTTGTTAAAAATTAATTAAAAAGTAAATTTTATATTTGTTTATATATTTTAAGTATGTGATAATCAATTTAAATATAAATGTGATAAGGATATTTCAAAATTTATCCAAATTAAAACATAAGAATATAAATTCTAAAATTTTAAAAAGAAATTGTTATTCCTTCAAATCGAGACATATTTATTTTTATGGAATAGTTATTACCAAATTTAAAAACTTACCAAACATAGAAAAAATAAAATTTATGGAATATAAATTATATTCCTATGTTTATTTCATAAATCAAACATGACCTAAATAAATTATCATAAGTTTTTTTAAATTGATAATCAATTATCATAAGTTTTTTTTTTTAAATTGACAATCAAACAATCATTAATTTTTTAATAAAACTTTTATTCCATAATCTATTAAAAAAAAAAAAACCAAAAAGTTCTTTTTATTTAAACTATACAAAATAAACCTTCAGGCCTGCTTGACAATCTGTTTTAAAAATTATTTTTTATTTTTGAAAACAAAAAATTATTTTCAAAATAAAAATGTGTTATTTGGCCATTAGTTTTTAAAAACTATTTTCAGATAACAAATGAAAAAGAAAACAAAAAAATAGAAAACAATAAAAAGATATTTTTCATAGTTTTCAAAAAAATTAAAAGTTTGTTGATCTACTGCATCTGGTACTTGAGTGTTAACAGAAAAGAATAGAATGACAATTTGCCTCATACAATCTGAAACTGTATGTACTGCTCCTAAAAATATATTTTTGGTTTTCAAAAATTATTTTCAAATACAATTAATCAAATATTTATTATTTTCATAAAACAATAAAAAATTATTTTTATTTTATATTTAAAATAAAAAATAAAAAATATGGCAAAACAGATTTTTAGTTTTTTTTTTAAATAAAGAAATAAGAACCACTCATATTCATCCTTTAGGATAATCAAGATAAGACATCCTCGCTCCTAAGGGACAGCCCACTCGTGTTCTCAATTGGAAGAGACTTAAAGATGAAAATAAAATAAAGTATCTTACTTTTTCTGATTTTTGATCATTGGGCTGTATTGAACATTAATTGTTCTATAATTAGAGAGGTGGACACTGTTATTGAACCGCCCCCGATCCATTTTCTCTAATTTAATATATATCAAAAGAAAAGAAAAAAATCCAGAAAAGCAAGAAGTTTTTATTGATTATTTATTAAATAAGTCAAATTTTGACTAATTATTATATCCTGCCATAATTGACTTGACCGCACAAGTGCTAAAAGTTCAACGTGAAATTGATTTTCTTATGTTTTGGTGGATATGGGAATTTTTTTTTAATTTAAAAAAAAAATTTGAATAATTTGATTATGTGGTAATGAAATAAAATAAAATAATTATTAAATCGGAATGAATTAATTCTAAGTTATACTACTATGGTAAAAAGAATAAAAATATATTATTTGCCTAACCACAAGAAAGTTTGCAACAAAAAAGGGGAAAAAAATCTGTGTCACCAGATAAATTTTGGATTATTTATAATAATTTCTTATGTTTAGATTTTTCAATTGTAAATTTGAGTGGTTTGTGAATTAAGCCAATTTTATTTAACTTTGTTAATGATAATTATAAATAATCAAAGAGTAGTTAATTAAAGATAAATTTAAGAGAGATTAAAGAAAATATTATTGATGTTACCGTATCATTTAAAAAAATTTAGAGAAATATAATTTCATCACTAAATCTTAAACTCATGCTTGAGGTTGTTATTATTTGTGATTGGCAATTGAACTTGTTCCAATGAGACTTATTTATTGATGGTAATATATATATATATATATCCTCTACAATTTATATTTGGTGTCGCATAATCTTTGGTCTCCTATTTGTGTACACCAAGAAATTTATTTGTTTGAACAAAATTATACCTAAACTTGGAACTATTTGGCCGAATCCTTGTGTCAAATTTTGTTTCGATCCAAATTGAAGTATCTTATTGTTAGTCAGGTTGCAATCTGCTTGTTCGTAGTCAAAACTAATATGCTAGATTAAAATTCGATAATAAACAAATTAGCATTACATATATAAAAGAATCAAATTGACTACCTACTGTTTGTCCCCAAAAAAATTGACGATCTACTGCAATTTTTTTTTGTTTTTTCCCCTTTGGTAAATAAAAGAAAGTTGAAAGGATAGAAATTAATATATCTTACAATCTTAAATGGTGAATCTATATATGTTAATTGGGGAATTTATATGAACGTATATTTATAATTCCATATGTACAACCGAGTCTTCCATCCAAATAATAATGGTAATGCCATGTAAATAACTACCTACTACATATATATGGTATTACTTGCGGAAGTCTTTGTTCATACATAAAATAATAATAATACGTTTGAAAAGCCATTTAAAGAAAGAATATTTTGAATATTTTTTGAATATGTGCTCCAACCCTGGGTCCACACAAATGGCCCCACTTCTATATTAAAAGCAGGAGCTAGTATTCCCGAAATATCATAATTTTTTTCATCTAAAATGGTCGGCAACCTAAAGAAACAATTTAGTATAAGGAAATTTCAAGAAAATTCTTGGTACGTTCAGAATTGCTTTGGGACAAGGATGGACAGTGCGCAATTGGCCAAAAGGCCAAAATATGGGAGTCCAACTTTTTATCTCCCAAAGTTCAAGCTTAGGGTTTCAACTCTAGAAATTTTAAAAAAAATATTATAAATAGATGCTCATTTTCAGTTTTGTGACATATATACATATAGTATAGAAAATATAAGTTTTTGCGAGAGGCTGAAAGAAGTTTTTTATTGTATAAATTTTATAGTTATAATATATTTTTTTTCTCAATTTTTGTGCTTTTGTTTCTCTTTATTTTTCTATATTAGTTTTGTGTATTCTTAGTTATCAAAGGATCACAATAAGTGGTATCAAAATCAAGATCTAGATATAGGGTTCGCCATCGAGAGCTTAAACAAAATATTTGAGCATATCATAAGATAGATCTCGCCGAGACAGAGAGAACGAGCCCAACCGGACTGCCATCCAACGTCGCATGCGATCCCATGTGCTCGTCAAATTTTTCTGCAGGTTTTTACGCACCGGTCAACTCTCACGCGCCACCCATAAGCCTTCAAGTCGAGCCGAGCCGCAGTCAAACCTCGCCTCGCCTCAACCGAGATTTAGGAAGAGCCGAGCCGAGAGACGAGCCGTTGAGCTGAGTCGTGCCATGTCAAATGCCACATCATCCGATCTGCCACGTCAACACAGGTCCATACTTTTCTAAAATTGCAAAAATGCCCCTGTATTTTTTATATTTGCAGGTTTTCCAAGAATTTTTGATATTTGCAGTTTGACTGAAAACTTTTGGAAATTGCACTTTGGCCCTAAATTTTTGAAGATTCAAATTTTATCCCGAGAATAGTCAAACCCAACATTTTTGACTGTTCCGGACACGTTGGTGGACACTATTTTTTCGAATTTAGCTCCAATTTTTTGTAAGACAAGATGTCAATGGACGAGTCACATTTGGGAGCAATGATCAAGCTTACTGCCATCAACTATGCACTTTGAAGACCTTGGATGGAAGATCTTCTAAATTGTAAGGACGTTTTTGACCCTTTAGATGCTAAAGGAAAGAATCTCGATCCACCAAAGAAGCAAAATGGAAGAAGATGAATAGGAAAACGATTGGTCAAATCCGCCAATGGATCGACCACAGTATCTTCCATCATATTGCACAAGAGACAGACACATACACCCTTTGGAAGAAGCTGGAGGACATGTACCAAGCCAAGATTGCTCGGAATAAAGCCTTGTTCATGAGGTGTTTGGCGAATTTGAAGTTGAAGAATGGAACTTTTGTAGCTGAACACACCAGTATATTTCAGAACTTGGTCAACCAATTGTCTGCGGTGGAGTTACAACTAGGGGATGAAGAACAGACACTTTTACTTCTTACCTTTCTTCCAGACAGCTGGGAGATACTAGTAGTCTCTCTTAGTAGTTTGGCCCCTAATGGCAAACTTTCCATGGTTATGGTGACTTATGCCCTATTTAACGAGAAGGCTAGAAGGAAGGACATTGGCAATTATCAAACACATGCCTTTGTTGTAGAGAAATGGGGGAGACAGTAAGAAGGTACTCATGATAGGGGGAGAGGCAAGAACCAAAGCAAAGGCAGATTCACAGATGGAAGGAGGTCAACATACAAGTGTCATTATTATGGCCAAGAAGGACACTTGAAGTACTGTAGGAAGATGTTGCGAGAGCAGGGGCAGAAAAGCAATAAGCAGAACAAGGATGGTGAAACTTTAGTTACTGTTAGAGGAAAAGTGGCATATTATTCCACACATGAAGGATCATGCCTTCATAGTTCAAGGCAAGAAGTCGAATGGGTAGTAGATACTACAGCATCCTACCATGTTACTTTGCATATAGAGTTCTTCAAAACATATAAAGCAGGAGACTTTGGCACAGTGAAGATGGGAAATAACAGCTTCGCTAAGATCGTTGGAACTGGTGATATTCAGATAAAGACCGACGTTGGACATATAATTACTTTGAAGGATGTCCGACATGTTCCATACCTTCGGCTCAATATGCTTTCAAGAATAGCCTTTGACAAGGAAGGCTTCGACAACCACTTTTACAACGACATATGGAAAATGATGAAAGGGGCTATGGTTGTTGCTCGAGGACATATTTGTAGAACACTTTATAAGACTCATGTGAAGATTTGTGCAGATAGCCTTAATATTACAGAAGAAGAGGTATCTCAAAATCTGTGGCATCAGGGACTTGATCACATGAGTGAGAAAGGATTGTCTACCTTGACAAATAAGAGGTTTATCACTATTTCCAAGGATGCCATGCTAGCTCCTTGTAATCATGTTTATATGGTAAGCAACATAAAATCTCATTTAAGACCTCTTCAACGAGTAGATTAGAGTTGCTTAGTCTAGTGCACTCTGACGTTTGTGGTCCTTTGGAAGAGGAATCTCTAGGTGGCAATAGATATTTTCTGAACTTTATAGATGATACTTCTTAAAAGGTGTGGGTTTATTTTCTGAAGACGAAGGATCAAGTTTGAGATCACTTCAAAGATTTCCATGCCATGGTAGAGTGTGAGACAGGAAAGGAGTTGAAGTGTCTTCGCTCAGACAGTGGAGGTGAGTATACTTCCCGAGAGTTTGATGCCTATTGTAGAGGACATGGCATTCGGCATGAGAAGATGGTCCCTAGCACCCTGCAACATAATGGTGTAGCCGAAAGAATGAATCGGACTAATATGGAGAAGGTCATAAGTATGATTAGTATGACTAAGTTAACAAAGTCATTTTGGGGAGAAGCTGTTCGTGCCAATTGCTATTTAATTAACAGATTGGCATCAGTATCACTGAATTTTGAAATTCTAGAGAAAGTGTGGTCCGGTAAGAATCCTTCATATTCTCATTTAAAAGTATTTGGATGTTTAGCTTTTGCACATGTATCCAAGGAGTTTAGACAAAAGCGTGAAGCAAGAACTACTCCATGCATCTTTATTGGATATGGAGACGAAGAATTCGGATACAGATTATGAGATCCTAAGGCAAAAAAGGTTATCAGAAGCAGAGATGTGGTATTCCAAGAGAACCAAACTATAGAAGACATTGAGAAGCCAATGACGTCTTCTAATACCAGTGCTCATGATTTAGTTCTTGATCCAGCACCAGCACAACCCACCATAGATGACAACGAGGTGCATGGAGAACTACCAAAAGCAGAACAAGAGAGAGAAGAGGATATTGAGTAGGGAGATGCTCAAACACCAGAAGCTGCAGGACCATCAGAACAGTCAAATGATGGTATACCTATCCGAAGATCTGAACGAAGCCGTATTCCATCAAAAAGATATCCAGAATCTCAATGTATTATGCCTACTGAAGAGGGGGAGCCAGAGAATTTTCAGGAAGCTAATTTTTATCAAGACAAAGAAAATTGGCTGCATGCATGCAATATGAGATGAAGTCTTTGCAGAAGAACCATACTTATGAGTTGGTTGAGCTTCTAAAGGGAAAGAAGACACTGAAGAACAAATAGGTATTCAAGCTCAAGAAAGATAGCAATGGACGGGTGGTGAAGCATAAAGCTTGATTGGTCGTCAAAGGTTTCCTTCAGAAGAAATGAATTGATTTTGATGAGATTTTCTCACCAGTGGTGAAGATTACTTCGATACGAGTTATTCTCGGTTTAGTACTTATTTAGACCTAGAGCTTGAGCAGATGGATGTGAAAACAGCATTCCTTCATGGTGATCTACATGAGCAGATTTATATAGAGCAAGCAGAAGGTTTTGAGGTTTTAGGGAAAGAGAACCTCGTTTGCAAGCTAATGAAGAGCTTTTATGGCTTCAAGCAAGCACCTAGACAATGGTACAAGAAGTTTGACTCTTTTATGGTGAGTTAAGGATACAAGAAGACTGATGCAGACCAGTGTATTTATATTCAAAGATTTCCAGATGGAAACTTCATTGCACTTTTGCTGTATGTCGACGACATGTTGATCGTCGAATAAGATGTAATGAAAATTAGTCATCTGAAGAAATGATCGTCGAGAAAGATGTAATGAAAATTAGTCATCTGAAGAAATGAACTTTCCAAGTCATTTGATATGAAAGACTTGAAACCAGCTCAACAGATTTTAGGAATGCAAATAACCCGAGATAGGAAGAATCACAAGTTGTGGCTATCTCAACAGAAGTATGTCGAAAGAGTGATAAAGAGATTTGGCCTGGAGAAGGCCAAACCAGTCAGCATTCCATTGGCTAACCATTTCAAGTTGAGTAAGACATCGTGCCCTTTATCCAAAGTTGAGATAGAGGAGATGGCTTCAGAGCCTTATTCTTCAGTGGTGGGAAGTCTAATGTATGCAATTGTGTGTACTAGACCAGACATTACTCATGCAGTTGGTACCGTGAGCAGATTTCTTTCAAATCCTGGAAAGGAACATTGGGAAGCAGTCAAGTGGATTCTCAGGTATCTTAAGGGTACATCAAAAGTATGCTTGTGTTACGGGGAAAGTGATCCAGTTCTATATAGCTATACAGATGCGGATATGGCCGGAGATCTTTATAGTAGGAAATCTACTTCAGGTTATATTTACACTTTTGCTGGAGGAGCTGTGTCATGGCAGTCAATATTGTAAAAGTGTATAGCTTTATCCATGACAGAAGCAGAGTATATTGCTGCAGTGGAAGCCGATAAGGAGATGTGGTGGTTAAAGCGTTTACTCTATGAACTGGGCATCAAGCAGAATGACTACAAGATATATTGTGACAGCTAGAGTGCTATGGATTTAAGCAAGAACTCAATGTATCATTCTCGGACCAAGCATATTGATATCTGCTATCATTGGATATGCGATGTGACTGAGCATAAATTGTTCAGGTTGGTGAAGATTCACACAAAGGAGAATCCAGCAGATATGTTTACAAAGGTTGTCACACCAGAAAAGTTAAAGCTGTATAGAGGCATAGCTGGTTTATATGGTGGGTGACCATCAAGTTTTTGAAATGCGGTTGGAGGGGGAGAATTATGGGGGTCCAACCTTTTATCTCCCAAAGCCCAAGCCAATTAGGGTTTCAATCCTAGAAACCCTAAAGAGAGCATTATAAATAAATGCTCATTTTCAGTCTTATAACACATAACACACAGTATAGAAAATACAGGTTTTTAAGAGAGACTAAGAGAAGTTTTTTGTTGTATAAATTTTATACTTATAATACATATTTTTCTTCTCAATTTTCGTGCTTTTGTCTCTCTTTATTTTTCTGTATTAGTTTTGTATGTTTTTGGTGATCAAAAGGTCACAACACAAAAGAGTAATCCTATTGACTCTTCTTTTTTATTTTTATTTCTACATTTTTTTTTTTTTTTTTTTTTTTGTGCGTGTGTGGGGTGAAAGTAATCCTATTGTCGTATTGATTTGGATGGAGTTTTTTAGTCTTCCACTTGTGTATGACAAACTTTATAGTAGGGGAATTACACCATGGAGGGTGAAATATTATATTTCTATATGACATTATGAAAAGTTGTTACATTTTATTATCTTTCATTTAAAGAGTAGGTTTCCTTTAAAAATAAAAAATAAAAAATTGATAAGTAGGCCTCTGTCGTTTGAGGATAGCATAGGCGTGACTTCGATTGAAGTGTGCGTCTGTTTTTTTTGGGCTTATGGGCTCCATACATAATCAACTTTTGGGCCTGTCAAACATGTAAAGGTTTTTGTAATTCCAGCTTTTTGGGTCTGAGACACATGCTCAGTGTAGTCTCCTCACTTCCAACTTTTTCTCATTCTTTCACTGCAGTATTTTGTCAGCCTTTGTTTTTCTGACAGACTGATCTTTTTTCTCTAATAATTGAGTCTGTATTTGTTGTTAGACTTCTGTAATGCAAGAAAATAAGCTTCAAGTTTCCCTCTACTTTTAACTAAATGTTCTTGTAGTTATAGCCTACAGTGGTCATAAAATCCTACAATCAACCCAAGAAAATGTATTCAATCTTATCTTTCAAACAACATATTGGTGGGCATTCTCCATTTTGTTCATATTCTATGGCTATCTTGGTCAAACAGCATAGCAGGGACAGCCCTGGCTTTCCCTTAAAACTTCTCCCAATTTTTTTAAAGTTCAACTATATATCTAATCCCACTGGAGGGGAATCCTGAACCTCTCCTGCGTACCATTTGGTTATAAAGCTAGCAACCATATTTTTCTGGTTTCATTTGCTTCTCAACCTGTTTGATAAATTGATGCTGCAAAGGTTCTTAATCATTTTAGATTAAACCTTTGAGCATTTGCTGATTTTAGTGTGTTCAAATGAATAATTGGCAGGCAACGCAGATTTTTCTTTTTGGTTGATATTGAGGGTGGGGGACGAAAACTGAGTATCCTTGCTCGAAAACAGTGACTTTGCAATTGGACTATTGGACGCAGCAATGCAGAATTAAATGAATAATTAGCGAGGAAACTAGGTGAATCTTTTGAATTAAACTTTCTGTATTATGAGCATTTAAATAGATGACTGTTTCTACAAATGCCAAAATGAATGAAAGAATAAATTGTACCCATTCTTCAAACTTCAATTTTTCTTTGGTTGAGAGCCAAGTATCTCCACCTTTCTTTCTCCACAAAATCTGCATCTAGAAACCTGGAAACAAAAACCCATAGCCTATAAATGTCTTCAAAGTTTGTCAGCATCCCCAGGGTAGCTGTGACTGCAGATATCCCACCTGAATGATATTCAGCTCTGCTTTTGTTCGACACTCCAATTCCTTTTGTCTCAGCTGTAAATCTCTCTATTTTTGTCTCCCTCTCTTCTTCATTCTTGTCTGAAAACCAGATGTGTTGCAAAAATCCATAGCTTAGAGATATATTATTTCGATCTGCTAGCTTCTGTACAAGTGCAGGATCAATCTTTTCTCCTTTCCAATCAAACACATTGAAAGCAACACTTGGTCCTCTGTCTGGTCTTATCTTTGGTCCATAGATTCTGATTAGAGGAGGGCCATTTTCAGCATGTGGATGTTGAAGACTTATTAATGCATTCACCAGCCAGTTGATCAAGTATTTAACTCTGCTACTAATCAGTATAAGACCCAACGAATCTGCATGATCCAAACCCCTGAATTCAATCTCTGAGTTTCCACCAACACTTTTGTTCTTGGTTTGGTCAGATTCAAAAGGTATTGTCTTTGACTCCACTAGTTCTGAGAATGAAGTTTCCCTTTTCTCCAATGACACTTCTTCAATGTTAGACACGGCCAAACCATCTGAATCGAAGTTCCATTTTTGTTCAGTTTCTTTGTCTTCAGTTGTTGATGATTCTTGAGGGAAATGAGATGGTAATAGTGTTGATGTTGGGAGAAGGCTCACTATACCAATACTAGTAGAAGAAGTTGAATCCGTTAAGAGAGAAACAATGGTTTTCTTGACAAACAAACACCCAAACCCAGATGGGTTCTCTCCAAAAATTTTGAAAAATGAGCAAATGAGAAAGTCAGGCCTGAACAGAGCAAGTCCCAAGGTTTCCATGTCCTTAGGTCCTAGTGAACAAGCGTCAAGCAAGACATGCCAGCCATTTTCCCTAGCTATGCTCATCCATAGATATGGATACCGAGCTCCAGTCATTCTAGACTGAAGAGGAAAAACAAACAGTCCTCTTTTTCTCGTGTTCCTCTTATGAACCACCATCTTTCTTAATTTCCTCGATTGGATTCTCATATTGGGCCATGAATACTCAGCCGCCATGACTCTTGCTCCTCTTTTCTTAGAGCTCTCAATCATCACTTCCACTGCCTCATTCTTATAATCATAAACTGTTAGTAGATTTCTGTTAGTCTGAAACGGATAAGAATCGGCCAAAAGTTTCAAAGCAGATGATTGATTAGCAGTAAATACCATGGTGTAATCATCTTCTGAGACGTTCATAAACTCCATAATTCTGCTTCTCACTTTCATCTCGATCTCTGAGTCTTTCCCACCATGAAGTAACTGAGATTTCAAGTTCACAGACTTGTAGGAAATATCGAAAAAATTAGGTTCAGATGAATATTGGACAATTGGAGGAGGCGGAGGAGGAGCAGAAGATGATGAAGCAAAAGAAGCTGTTGATGATGAAAAATGTTTCCGGTGCTGCTGAGAAAAAGAGAAAAGGCCATGACCGACATAATCTAGACAAACATGGTTAGAGATGGTGAGATGGTAATATTGTTGGGATCGGATTTGATCAGCCAGATGAGTCTCAGAGTATTGTGGATAAGCTCGAATGAATTTGGAAAAAGATTCAAGCAAAGAAGGAAGAGATTCATGGTTTGTGAATTGGGAGTTTGGCGGAAGAGTGGAAGCTGTGGCAAGAGCAAAATGGTGGTCAGAACCTGCTACCCAAACACTCTGCGTGGGATCTGGAGAGTGAGAACTATGAGAGTCTGGAAGGCCGACAAAAGGTGCTGCACAGCAACCATGAATGAGAGCTTTTGAGGCTTCTCTAATGCAAGGTGATTGCATATTTCTTAATTTTTTTTTTTTTTTTTATTTTGTTTCTTGTTTGTTCCCTTTGCTTTAATTATATGTTTTTGTGTGTTTCTCTTAGTTCAACTTTCAAATGGGTTATTGATTTTTCTATGAATTGGTTTTTTTGATTGGTGCATAAATGCAATGTGTGAAATGTCTTACCAACTTTTGCAGATTTGTTGACGGCTTGCTGTCGTGGACTGGAGGCATGCCGTATGCTCGAATACTCAAATGACCAAGTCTTCTGCGATTTTAAATGTTGACTCTCTTGTTTTCAACAAAGTTATTTCTTTAATAATAATAATTATTATTATAACAACCATAAATCAGCACGTTAACATGATACTTGTATAATTGTTTTTAGGACACATAATTTTTTTCCCTAATATTTTAAATGGAAAGATTCAAATTCTGGGTCTTTTGCAACTTTAAAAAAAAAATAAAAATTTGGACATATAATTATTAATTTGGAGATTCAAACTTAAAATAATTACTTATTACTATTGACAAATATTTCTCATAATTGCTCATAGATTTCCGAAGTTTCCAATTATGATAAAGAGTTTTTTTCTTTTTTTTTTTTTGGGGTAATAAATTTTGATGTATAGCTATCATAGCATAAACCATAAATGTTTGTAGCTAATTTATCAACTTAAAAGTCATAATAATAACATAGTGGGTCTAGTGGGTTGGAGCTATTTAATTTTTTTTTTTTTTAGGGTATTAAACATTGAATTTACAAACAACTAGAAACCTCTCAAAGGTCAGCCAGCCACCAAATTTTTTTTTTTTTGGCATAAAAAAATGATCCAGAAAATGAAAATAAGAAATGAAGTGGCTGTGCTTTATCCCCAAAGAGATAAAAAGGCTATCTTGGTATCGCTGAAACTTTTTGGTCATGAAGATGCGGCAAAGGTAAACAACAAGCACAAAATGGCAATATAAGGAACAATTAAATTGGCCGGCACTTTTCATGCAAGTTAGACTAGAGTTTCCTTCCATAAATGCTGTAATTCCATTTAGATTTATTTAAAATTACCCTAACGAAGTAGCAAAAGTCAATTTCTAGTGAATACAATCTTTCAATGCGTACCTAAGCGAGCATATATTCGTCAATCTGTTTTTATTAGTTGACTGTTTTGGCCTGGTCTTCCTCTCATTACCATGGGAGAAACTTCTCCCAGGGTTTTAAAAACTGTGACGCATAGCTCACTTGTATAATTGCAGATAAAGGTTTAAAAAATTGAAATTTCCAGTTTTAAAGGATGGGTAGAAAATTATGATAGCCAAATACAAGCGGATAAAATTTCCAAACTTTTCACCGAATTTTTTGATATATTCACAAAATTTTCATAAAATTTTAATTAAATATTCATATCAATTCTTTTATAATTGTATTAAAAAATTCATAATTTTGTGAGAATTTATATAAAATTTTAAAAATTTTTGTAAAAAATTTCTATTAAATTTAATTTTTTATAAAATATAATAAAAATTATTAATATTTAACTGTTTACTTACTTATTATTTTTTTTTGCTATAATAAATTTAATATTTCTATGAATATTACAAAGTAGATAGAAATTATTATATAGACAAAAATACAAATATGCATGTGAAATAAATAATAAATATTATATTATAAATATTATAAAGTAGATAAATATTAAATATATGCAGGAAATATATCTTATGAAAATGTAGCTAATAAATTAATAAAATACTTATGAAATATCATTAAATAGTAACTCATGAGTAAGGTTTAAAAAATCAAAATTTTCAAGAAAATTTTGTCTAAATTTTCATATTTTCAAAGAATAGATAGGAAATTTTGATCTCAAATAGAAACAAATAATTTTCAAAATTTTCATTGAAAATTTCAAATATTTTCACAAAATTTTCATTGAAGTATCTATCAAATATCTACATTAATTCTTTTATAATTTTGTCAAAAAATTCATAATTTCCATTGAAAATTTTCCATAAAATTTTTATTTTTGTAGAAATTTCAATTAAATTTAATTTTTTAAAAATTATTTTATCAAAAAATTTTAAAATATTATTGATGTTTAACTATAATACATTAATATTTCTATAAATATTATAAAGTAAATATAAATTATAATATAAACAAAAATATAAATATGCATGTGAAATAAATAATAAATATTATATCATAAATACTATAAAATAAATAAATATTATAAAATGTGCTAAAAATATATTCTCTGTAAATATAGGTAAATGAATTGATGACATATTTATAAAATATCATCAATTAGTAATTTGTGAGTACCTTTTCAAATTCAATCATCAGATGATAATAATTTTGCATACAGTCAATTAATATCATATAATTATTATTAATAATGATAATCATATTTAAATCTATATGGTTGGTATATTAATAATTATATACAAAATTATCAATGAAATATAATTTTTAACAATTACTTCTCATATTTCACAACTTAAAATGAAAATAAAAAAGAGATCAATAATTTTCAACTATTCAAAAATTCTATGTAGTATTAAAATAGCATTTTGTGATATATAATATAATTGTAATAATTATTCTATATATTTTTATCAGTATCCAAAATTTTGATATTGATGAAAATATAAAGATTTTAAAATATAAAAATATCCATGAAAATATTGAAAATTATCAAATATTAATAAAAACTCATAAAAAATTATAAAAATTGATAAAAATATTGATTTAAAGAGTAGAAATTTTTATTGAGACTTAAGATTAGCTTATTTACTTAGTTAATTATCAAATTAATTATAAAAATAGCAAAAATATTGAATGGAAATTATATTTCTCTTAATTAATCGATTTATAGTGAATGTTTATGGTCATTAATATGCTATTATCAATAAAAAAATGTAAAACAAAATACATATTTGATAATTTTTTTTTATCAATTAAGATATTTCGAACAATTATTACAATTATATTATATTTTATAAATATCATTTCAATATTATAAAAAACTCCTAAATGATTGAAAATTGTTGATCTCTTTCTTATTCTCATTTTAGGATATAAAATGTAAGAAGTAATTATAAAAAAATATATTTTCTTGATAATTTTGCATACAACTGTTAATATGCCAATGATATGAATCCCTGATAATTGAGTTTGATGAGAATATATTCTCTACATATTTTTCAATTTTTGCTTACATTTTAATTTTTAACTACTTTATAATATTTATACGAATATTAAAATTATTTTTGTAAAAAAATATAATAATAGGTAGGTACGCTTGTAACTTGTAACAGTAATTTTCTTTAAGAATATGATATATAGACTTCTTCAATGTAATTTTGGATATTATTTGTTAAATATGAATTCTTTATTTTTTTTTGCTTAATTATTGGAAAGCAATTAAAAGGTAAAAAAAGAAAAACCCATCAATAATGTTAATTTAGCAAAAATTAGACAAAACATCAATAATATTTATAAAAATTTTTCATAATTTTTGTTAAAAAAATTCATAAATATATCCAAAATTTCTATGAAAAAATTAAAAAATTCCATAAAAATTATAATTTTTTTTTTTAACTAAATTGTGAAGTATTTGATAGAATATTATGGCTGAAATTTCTATGAAAATTATGAAAAAAATATATATAAAAAACTTTGGTAGATATTATGAAAAATATATCTGTTTCCATTTGAGAGTTAAATTTCCTTTCTATATGTTGAAAAAATAGAAATTTTGAGGAAAATTTTAATTTTTAAAAATATGATTTTAATTAGTAAATATTTGTATCAAATATATTTTTTTACATTTTTTTATTGATAATAATATATTTATGATCATTAACACTCATTGTACATTATTGACTAAGAGAAATATAAAATCCATTCAATATTTTTATAGTTTTTACAATCAATTTGATAATTAATTAATTAAATAAGTTAATTCTAAAGTTTCAATAAAAATTTTTATAAATTTTTTATGAGTTTTTATTGATATTTAGTAATTTTTAATATTTATATAAATATTTTTATATTCTAAATCCTTAATATTTTTATTAATATCGAATTTTTGAACTTTAATAACAAATATATATAATTTTACTATAACAGATATATAAAAAAGGTCATACTCTACTAATTATTGATATCTGTAGATATGTAACCCACCATTGCCAATTTGATTACTGATTGGCATGCCTATCTTAGTTTGGATGTGCCCATGTATGACAGCAGAGCTATATGTGTACACACCCACACATACAAATATATATATATATATATATATATATAAATTCTTAGATTAAGACAAATATAATAAAAAACTATTATAATCTTCTTTATTAGCTATTAGGTTGTTTTAGTAGGTGATATATATTTTTTTAATAATATAATATTTCAAGATGTATTTATAATTTATTTAGCTTTAAAAAATATATGTAAAAATCCAAAATGAATCCAAAAAGATCAATTATATTCAAGGGAGAATGTTAAAAAAATATAGATAAAAAATTGATGACTTACCTTTAATTGCTTAACAAGTGAGAATTATTTAGTGATAAATTCTTCGTATCTATACGTTTATTTTAGGAAAACTGTTATTTATTTATTTTTTTGCTTTTCCCTAGGCCCTCAAACTAAGTAAACTTGAACTCATGCGGTGTTGGTGTGGATGGTGGTACTTAAATTAACAAAGCCACACCAACTCTAGTCATTTTATAAGATACAGAATGAATTCGTAGTGCTTTTTTAGTTTGGACTGTTTTCATTGAACCTATCAAGGCAAATTAATACACACCTCGGAGTTGATTCTATACAGACCATACTCCCAAGATTTAAATTTATCACTACTCCCAAGTGTAATCTTAATTAAAAAAATGACCAAATTAACGATTAAATAAATAAATTTGTCTTTTGAACGAGTCCGTCCAAAGGTAGCCGAACTGGCTTTTATTTTGTACACATTAATTTATATACGTGTAATTACAACCAATAAAGAAAATAATATTAAAAATTAATTTAGTTGTTATCCTAAAGCAGTAATTAATTTAAAACTATGTATGATGCGATGTTGTTGAAAGGTAAAACATATCCAGAACATGGTAGAGATAAAGGATGAGATTTGATTAAAAGAAGGTCAAGAACGACATAAATATAATTTAATTTGCAACGGTATGGGTGGAATTGTTGCGTGCC
Source organism: Ziziphus jujuba (assembly GCF_031755915.1). Taxonomy (NCBI): domain Eukaryota; kingdom Viridiplantae; phylum Streptophyta; class Magnoliopsida; order Rosales; family Rhamnaceae; genus Ziziphus; species Ziziphus jujuba. Next base: position 26,112,643 of record NC_083384.1, read on the forward strand.
TTCAGGGTGTTACAAAATTTGTTTATTTATTTATTTATTTTTTTGATTGGTAATTGTGGGTGTAGGGATGTCAACGGGGTGGGACGGGGCCGGTTTTTAAAATCCCGTCCCCATCCCTGTATGGGATTTTTCATCCCATCCCCGCAATTTTCTTCATTTTTTTAGAAGCGGGCCGGGGACGGGGATTCCCCAATCGGTGGCGGTGCGGAGACGGTTTCCCCATTTGTTTTTTTTTCATATAATTAATATAATTTTTTTGATAAATTTATATTAAAAAAATTTCTTCTATAAGCAAAATATAAATAAAATGACCAAAAATATAATAAAAATACAATAAAAGATATCAAAGTTCAAATTTATAATTTTAATAACATACATTCTCAAAAAATACAATATAATATAATCCAAATACATAAACATAAAATTTATAAAAATACACATGCACACATAATAAAGTTTTACTTCTCATTTCCTTAAGTCTCCATGAAAGAATGTTCCGTAAGAGTTGATTGCTACAAAAATAGACAAAAATATTAAATAATATCAAAAAATTTTAAACAATTTAATATAAACATTTTTTTAATAAATAAATTCAATTTACCTCCTCATCAATTTCTATGTCACTCATAGTAGAAGAACAAGCTCCAACATACGGTGAAGAAGATGAAGCTAACAAAAATGAGATTAATTAGTTAACAATAAATACAAAAATTATTAAACACAAAAAAATATAAAATTTAATTTTTCATACCATTAATTTCAGCCCATAACCAATCGAATAAGTTTAATTTTAATTTTCAAAATATTAAAAAAAATATTAAAAAAAAAAGGTAATATATACGGGCCGGGTTCGGACCGGGGTCTTTAATACCTGGTCCCGGCCCATCCCCGCTTCGGGTCTAAGAGAGTAAGTCCAAGCCCGCCCCGTCACCCCGTTTTTACGGGGAAAAACCGCCCCGTTAGAGGCGGTGCACCGCGGTTTCGGGGATGGGCGGGGCAAATTGACATCCCTATGTGGGTGTTACGACATTTAAAATTGCATTGTGAGGCTGAAAATGACAGCAATTTGGAAAAGAATTAAATCAAGGCCCACCAAGGCCCACCAAGTTCCAAGCCCATGGCCCAGAGAACAAAAGAAAATTGATTGTTGAGAGTGGGATTTGAACCCACGCCCTTTCGGACCAGAACCTTAATCTGGCGCCTTAGACCAACTCGGCCATCTCAACTTGTTGATGGTAGGTGGATAAAACTTATTAACTATATCTGCATTTTTCTTTTCACCTTTGTGTAGAGCGATGTTTACCAAGTAGGACTAAAGAAGTGCAATATAAACTGGCCCTTAGAACAAATGATAAGTGAGGATTTACTTACTTAATGATACCTTTTTAAGACTTAATTAGTCATGAGAACTCAAGTTTTTAAATTATTTTGAGACATTTTCTGTGCATATTGTAGAAATGCTTCAAAGTTGGTTTTTATTGCAATTTGGATTGTTTTTGAAGCTTAAGAAAGCACTTTTTCAATTTTATTTTTTTATTGGAGCTTAAGGCATTATGGAGAAGCTTAAATGCATTCAAAGGAGTCTCCAATCATAGCATGCAGCAGCCATTGTGCTTAAGCACCATTCATGTCGCTGAGCTCACCAAATTCCCTTTCAAAAGACTAAATAGAAGCTCCAGACAGCAGCTATGGCTCTTAAGTGCCAACATTTGGCACTCCCCTCGCCATCCTCCATGCAACCGTCGCCAAACTCAATACGCTCCTTGCCAATGCTCACGTTTTTAGCTTCCCAATTAGATCATTTCGTGCGCCTCTCACCAGATGTTTACTGAATGGTCTCCAAAAGAATTTGATCAATTTTTGATGGCTAGATTAGCCTCTTTTGGAGGTGTTTATCATGTTTTCAAGTGCAGGCTTATTATTAAGCTTTAGAAGGAAAGAAACAAGAGTTAGAAAGACACAAGAATGAAGATAAATTGGAGAGAGATAAACACTAGCTTTAGTGAGATAACCTTTATGTTTTGGAGAAAGAAAGCTTAGTGTTGCAAATTTTGGAAGGGGTTCTCAAGATTTGAAGATAGGAAGACCTCTTCTCTCTAATTTTTCTCTATTCCCTCTCTTTCTATCCTATTTCAAGTTTGTATTTATTATTTTTGTGGAAACAATATGATGATTATGGATATGTTGATGGATTTCCGTATGGGATTTATCATGTTTGGCTGGATTTTTTATCTAGGGATTTAATGCAACTTTTCTTATGTTATGAATAAAATATTTTGCGTTTTATTAATCAAGTTTGCCTCAATTTCTTTGTGTTACCTTGACTTTCATACTTATGCTTTAAAGTTATTGGGAAATAGATTAAAGTTTGTATGGGTATTGAAATTAATTGCTTGGGAAGGCTTAATTCTTAATTTCAAAACCTAGGATTAGATAATGCAATTCGGGACCGTTGTGAGTTTGGGAAAGCCACAAGAGTCTAGATAATCAATAAGGTGCTTAAAGAGTGGTTAAATTACATAACTAGATGTGGATATTTAGCTATCAATTTAGTCATATTGTCTAGTTAGTCTTGCGAGAAATGATTAGGCTTGAATTTGGATCCCTAAATTAATCAATTGGATAAAATTAGATTAATAGAGGCTTATTTGGATATAAATAGGAGTGGGTAAAGTGAAATCAAATCTCTATTACCTTAATTAGTGATTTTCCTTACAAAAATTTTGATTCTTTTCTTGTTTGCCAATTTTCTCTTCTTTGTTTAATTAATTGTCTTGTTCATTTTTAGTTGTTTTGAATTGAACTTTTTAACTTGAAAATTGGTTGCCTAGATAAAATTGAATAGAAAAGAATCATAGTAACTAGCTTAAATCGTATAAAATCAAGCCTTGTGGAATAATACTCAGCTCATCATTTTTATTACTTGAAATGACCTGTGCACTTGCAAATTTTTATCTGTTTTTTCCTAATATTTTGCATACAGCATAGGTTGCGTATCAACAAACAACTATAACAGTGGAATGTGGAACTATAACATACTTATATACAATAGTTTTCACATCCAGATGCACATGTTGAAAGATTGGCTATGTGGTAATTTATTTCTTTGAGGTTAAATTGTTTTGCTGTTTAATGACCAATTACTTCTTTTTTTTTTTTTTACTCAATTGTACTCATAAGCTTGGTCCAATGGTGTAACCAATGAAAGAACAACTTCAAATCTTAGGGTTCAAACTTCGATTTGGGTGAAAATCTTCTATTCCCCATGTTGTAAAATATTTTTTTAAAAATAAGTTTTCTTTTCAATTGAAGTAGGCAAAGTATTAATTTGCGCATTGAAAACAAAATACAAGAATGTTTTTCATTCAAAAGCTAGCTATGCAAAGAATATGTCATGTGCTAATTAGTGGTAAAATGGGATGATAATCAAGGAACAAGATGATTAATATGTGAAAAAGGAATAGCAAAATTAAGATATCATTTGGTATTGTGGTTGATTTTTTAGTTTTAGTTTTTATTTTTTCTCTACCTAATTATGTAATTTTCATGCATAAAGTTGAGAGTAATTAAAATTTTTAAGGCATCTAAGTTGATTATAAATTTAAAGAAGAAAAAAAAAAAAAAAACCACAAACATAAACATCAAATTGAACAGAACTTTAAATTGTGTTGGTTTTTTATTTCTTTTATTTTATTTTTTGCATTTTTTCTTCAACTTTATAGTTGTTAAAGATGTATAACAAATAATAACTACTATTTGCTAACACTTGACGTAACTAAATTATACACAATTAACTAGAAAAAATAAAAAATTAATCATGTTACCAAACAATACCTAAACATTAAGGAGATACATAGCTAGCTTCTACGGCATGCTTAATAAAGTATCGAAGCCTGTACATATGTGTTCGTCGATGCATTAACCTGAGTTGATGTCTTTATTGCATATAAATTTTTGTTCTTTTCCATTGCAAGGGCATAGCCGCATAGGTAAATGCCACTGGTAAGTCCTTTTAGTAAATCTTGCTGTCCCGGTAAGATTTACATCCTTTTTTTTGGGTAATCAATAAGATTTACCTCTTGTGTAGTCCAACAATCATCAGATTCATTAGCAAACATGTTGGCACTCAATTAATAAGTAATTTATAATGGTTATACACCAATTTTAAGACTTATGTATATTAGCTAAAAGCTAAATGAGATTCCACTTAATTAGTCCGTACCTCTTTCGACAACATGGTGGTTGGTTTAGGCTTCATTAGATACATATATAGAGAGAGAGAGTGAGAAATATTTTCCTGGACTCCATCATCGATTCAGAAGAATAGGACTGTATATATTATCTTAACAAGAAACATAACCACATCGAATGTGTGGCTTGAAATTCTGAATCTATATTGGTTTCAAAACTGGAGAACTATCCATCGCATCACGTACATTGGAGAGTCAAAGATATAATGATAATAAAATGACATTAACTTTCATATTTAATTAATGAACAATGAAAAAAGTAGAGAAATCATGCAGTTACAGTGACGATATTAATTGTTTGTGCATATTGTGTGTATTTATATACCATTTCAGCTTTTAATATTGTAAAATTAAGATATTTGATTAATACAGAACTATATACATGTATATATATATATATATGGTGAAGATAAACCAAGCTCGTAGAATCACGCATCACGAATTTTGCAAATTCTCTCTCCATCATTACGTGCTAATTTGCTATGATATGAACATGTAAATAGTGTGAACTCTTACTGTATATGTAAGAATACAAACAATTTTGCTAGAAAGGACGATGCTGTCCAATTTTATGGGCAACAAGCAAACTCTTAATTTCAAAAATTTGATCAGTTATATGGAGGTATTAAATTCTCACAGCCGAAAATTTGCTTGCTACCTATAACAAAATTTTATTAATATTGGAAACAAAAATTCTAATTTGTATTTGAAATATGTTATCGATAGATGATAAATCTCTCAATATAAAAAAGTTGTGTAAAGAATGATCACATATTGTCACATGCATGCATAGTTTACTTAATTGCTCAGGGTCGATTATATCATACCTTTAGCGTGAGCTGTGCTGTGATCTTTATAAGAGGCCGTCTCATGAGTGTGACAATAAATTTTATAAGCAGAAGTAGTTGAAGGGCAACTCTCCTTTGGCGGGCCATATACAATAATAATAATAATACATATAATAATGATCATATTATATGTATATGATCATTGCCTGCCGAAGGAGAGAAGCCGTACAACTAGCTCGCTTAGTACTCTTGGATTATCACAAATATCTACTCCATGCCAAAGAGACAAGCTCTTGCTTAATTATGTTCAAGAGGGGAGGTTCACCTGAGCTTTTATATATGAAGAGGCTGGTGTAGCAATGGGAATAAGGGGTTCGAGAAATAGCATATGCTGCGGATATGCTTTGGTGCCTTCTTTAATTCTACGCATCATATTCATATATATATATATATATATATATGCACCTCTCTTTTTTTCTCTGAAAATGCTTTCTCTTACCAATGTTTTTAAGATTCTCTATTTGTCTCTGTCTCTCTCTCGCTCTGTCTCTGTCTCTCTCTCTTTCTCTTTCTCTTTGATCACTTTCTTTACCATCAACGTTTGAAATTGAAGGTTAATTAGGAAGGAAGAGAAAAAGGAGGTTGAAGAGAGGAGATAGATGCCCTTTTACAAATTGGAAGCTAGCAGCAAAAAAAAAAAAATCCCAAGACCTAAAAGGTATATCCTGTGTCATATTCTATTTTTATTTTATCTTTTGGCTTTCTGGATTTTTATTTTTATTTTTTGGGGCAAGGTGTCTATTTTGTGTTTGAAAATCTGAATGGTAGTTTTCATATGCTGGTCCAATCAGAATAAACCCCAGCTCAAACTGCTCTTGTAGACTTTATTTCTTTTTTTCCATTTGTCTGGTCTATTAAACACCTGATTTTCCCCCATATATTGCTATAGTAGGGGTATACCATATGTATAGTGTTTGGTACTAGCTACCCTAACTTTTAAAATTTTGCTTCTTGTGGGATCATCATTGAGCTCTAATTAATGCAATTAGATGAGCTACTTGTGTAAACTACTCTTCTGATCCACATTCGTTTAATATCCTAAATATTAATGCTTGCTTTTGTTGCGGGCCAACTCATTTTTATCCATTTTTGTTAGATTATTTATAGTTTCGAGATTTAAAAATGCATTAGTAGTTTATAAATATATAGAAGGATCATTTCACCCTTATACCAATATATGTGTGTATCTTTCAGATTTTTTTCATTAATTTCTATATTTTACATCTGCAAATTAATAAGGTAAGATATGAAGATGATTAAAAGCCTGATCAATCGAGGACTAAGCCAACTAGTTCAGTACTCGTAATGAATAGGGACCTCTTCAGAATAGTATACCATATAGCCTCGAATAATATGCTTTTTCACAGTATTAAGAGTTAATCTCAGACAATAACAATTAATTAGAACTAATAATGTAGAACAACTAGAAATTAAAACTCTAACTTTTTTTATTAATCCTCAAAGGAAATCTTTGAATTCAAATTAGGGTTTCCTTCACAAGAACTTTAATGACATTTCTTTGAATTGACAATTAAATCTCTATAAGTGGATATTGTCTTCACTCAAACACTGACCAATATTTTGAAAAACAAAAGAGTGTAAAAAAAAAAAAAAAAAAGCAGCGGCTCCACATCATGATCGTCACTATGATTCCTCACTAGAAAGTCTCTCACTTAATATCCTCACTCCCATATACCTGCAACGAAAGTAAACTAAACCCAATAAATACGAAAATGTTGCTATGTTGAATATACATGTATATAGAGATATTCTATAATGCGGACCGTACTAAAAGCCGATTTTGTTGTGTATGTGTTCACAGCGTGCACAGCAAAACTAATACTTTTATTTTAAAAAAACGTCGACTTTTGATGCAATCCGTACCATAAAACTACTATATATATATATATAATCTATATATTATGATAAATACTGATGCTTGATTATATATAATTCATGGGATATATCATCCTAAATTACATATAATTAAGCATCAATGTCCATCATAGCAATAATAACTAATATGATACAGTTAGTTAATCTATATAGATATAGAATAGTGGGGAAAAAAAAGGGTAGCTTAATTTATAATGGAATTGTGATCACCTTCCGAGCATCATGACAGTGGCTTGAGGATTGGTTCCAGGGGAGTAATTAAAAGTAGAACCATCGATAACTCGAAGTGCATCGATGCCAAGAACTTTATAATCATGATCCACCACCCTGCCAACTTGGCAGCCTCCATGGTAATGCCAAATGGTCATCACAGTGTCCTTACAATATTGTTCCAAAGACGTCGAGGTATTCTCATGTTTAGGCAACAAGTTTATTGGCGAACTCGCCGTCATGTTAAGTAAAGCAGGAAAGGGCAAAGTGTCATATCTGAATTTTGTGAAGGCCTTTGATCCAATTATTTTCTCTATGGTTGAAATGCCTTGAACACATCTTTGTAAGTCTTGGGATTCTTTGAAATAGTTAAAGGTGACGGATGGGTTGTCATTTGGGTTACGGGTTCGGAGCTCCATATGGCCTGTGGATACTGGACCCATGATTTTCTCCAGAATGAATCCACCTCTAAAGGCTGGAGTTTCGTCAAGGTTGTCCATAAACTGCATAGCTTTGGTGGAGAACTGGGCTACCTGCATTTGAAAAGATCATTATTTTTGTTAGGGCTTTAGCACATGAATTGAATAGTAATAAGACAAGAAGATATTCATCACATATCGTATATGTATGTGAACTTAGTAGCCCAATTTTGTTTTAGAAATTTTAGAACTATGAATTTAGCGGCTAAACAATATATACATTCACATGTACACTAATTTTGCACTCGCATACATATGTTGCAACTTACACGAAACACAAATATGCTATGATATGGTATCTGATACCATGAGAGAAATATTTCATATATATATATATATATATGCTACAAATTTACACATATAAATATATATATATATATATATATATATATTTATTTTATATGAGCACAGATGCCCACATTATAATAGGGTTTAGCTGCATCCAAATGCATATAGGTGCCTTTTTGCATTTGGATGTTGAGCCCCTACCATAATGTGGGCATTTGGCACTAACTATAGCATGGTTGTATACATATATAATAAATGTTTTCCATATATATAGTTAGATAATATGAAGGAATGTGTGTGTATGCATATATATGGTAGTGTATCATAATTATGCTTGAAGGTTCTGATTAGCCAATGTGGGGTCTAAGTAATGTATATGGTTCAATTAAATTATACCTTGGGAGACGACATTCCAGAAGCTGAAGACGAACCACCCCCAAAATTCTCGCCGCTGGCAGCTTCAATGTAGCTTCCAAAGTGGGTGATGCCAACCACTTCAATGAGTGAAACCTCCACAGGAACCGGAGAAGGGATGAAAACGGCATTCATTGGATTGTCAGACATGCCTTGGCCAACCATGGGCTGGTCCAACACGACGCTGATATTGTGGGCCTTTAAGTGATCTTCTGGGCCCACCCCGCTCAACATTAGGATCTATGGGCTTCCAAGTGCACCTGCTGAGACAATAATCTCGTTTTTGGACCCTCTCTTGAGGTAAGCTCTGTGCCTCACTCCCAATGAATCTCTGAAGACCACCCCGTGGGCGAGAGGCCGTGGTCTTCCTGTTTGGCAAAATATTTAGGCCCAATAAGAAAATGACATGAAAAAAACACTTTGTAATAGTTTACAAATTTATATAGTAGTCGAACTTGATTAGAAAAAAATAGTAATAATAATAATAACAATGTTAAGTGAGGCCGATCTAAGTAATAAACCCTCACATTCACATATAAGGTCCAGAAATTGTTATAATTTGATTAAAAAAAAAAAGATTATGAAGAAAACATATAATAGTCTAAAGATATAGATATTAAAGCAAAAATCATCTGCTCGACCTTATAGAATAGTTTATATTGGAGCCACGTAGCTTATTGCGTATTATCAGTAATATATAGAACGTTAAGCACCCAATGTAAAAAATGTATGTCAGGGATGACTAACCATTATAAACTTTCATGAATTAAGAAAATACTATTGGACATAAAAATAATTAATGGCAAAATTATTATTTTATTTTAATCCGATAAATATACAAATTTGAATTTCTATCCTAATAATATAAAATTAATAAAATAGCAAATTAAATATTATTTTTCCATAAAAGATTCAATATGAATTTCAGTTTAAAATTCCAATTTCCATCCCCATATAAAGAAAAAATAAAAAAGTAATGATAATAATAAATAAAAAATAAAAAAATAATAGAAAAATTTTCAAACTCACTAAACAATAAAAGGAAGTGTTAACCTTTAGTTCTGAAACGGATCCTATGGACAGAAGCATGCAAGAGCACGGTAAGCCCAGTGGGGTTAGCATACTGCAACAGATCAGCAGATGTATGTCTCCGACCGTCACGATCAAAGATGCTCCCACCAACTTTGGTCCCGTACAAGTGATCGTACGTGAAACCGTTGTACGGCAGAATCCCAATCTCCACGAGACCATCTCTTACCGCCGATTGCCACTCACCCAACGGAGGCTCAAACGCCACCGTTTGCTCAACCCACCGATACGACTCGTTGACCAGCCGACCGTCCCAACCGACGTTCCTCACGTAGTCCGTGGCGGCCCGTGTGTAGAAACCGGCGTTCAGGCAGCTCCCTCCGCCCAATACGCGACCCCGCGCGTTGATCACACCGTCCTCGGAGATGAAGCGCTGGGATGGAGAGGTGGGCGAGAGATCCGAGAGAGCCGCGCCGAAGGAGGAGAGGTTGGTGATGTTGTTGTTGCCGTACGGCGAGCCGCCGCGCTCTAAGAGCAAAACGGTGTAGTTTTGGGAGAGCGTGGCGGCTAATGGGCAGCCGGCGGTCCCACCGCCTATGATGATGTAGTCGTAGTATGACACGTCTGGTGCTGACGTGGCATTGTGCATGAATGTGTAGTTTGGAGCTGGATATATATTAAAAAAAAAAAAATTAAATGAATACATTTCTTTGGAAGAAGAGAAAAATTATCGCATTTTACTTGTGGGAAAATATGAATTGAAAAAAAAAATGCAAAAAAAAAGCTTATTGTGTGTTTTTTTTTTTTAATATGTTTACCACTTCTAATTACTAATTACTTTTTTTTTTAATTTATTTACTAGTGGCAAACATATGATATTTATTTTATCAAATTTGTATTGAATTTTATGACTCTTTTAAAGATTCAAATTTATACATATTTATTTTATATTAATTTATTTACTATTAAAATGTTATTACATCATTTTAATAAAATTGATTCGGTTGATAAATTCGTTACATAGATATTATATAATTTCACATTAATTTTTATTAATTATTAGCAATTTTTCCTTAAAAAAATATTAGCAAGCTTAAAATTCTAGAGTCTGGGCCACGTACTCGTATTTGGTCGGCTAAAAGGAAATTAATTGCATTGTATTATAATTATTAATTAATGGGGAGTGGCCTCTTCCTAACTCTTACTCACTGTGGTTTGGTTGACTTGTATAAGATTTTGCTAATCAAGTGTCCATCTAAAAAGGTCATGATGCAGACACTTAGTGAAGAAAAAGAAAAAGAAAAATATGCAACAAAATTCAATAATATTATGTTGATATAATATAATAAGACAATGTAGCTAGCTCTTTCTAAAATCTTTTCACGTCAATTAGTTAATAAAAATGACAATTATTCATTTTCACACATTGAATTTGTGAAGCAAAAAGAAACTGATCAAAACTCATAAACAAATGATAATGTTATGTCCCCTTGACACAGTGTTTGTATGCCACCTGTTTATAAACTTATATGGTGCAATATTTCAAAAAAAAAAAAAAAAAACTCAAAAATGATATAATTAAGAACTTGTGGGAGAGAAATTATGAGGGAGAGCATTTACAACTATTATATTTACATGATTTTTATAATTTGATCTTTTCTAATAAGCTTCTTACTATCAAAATCAGGAAAAAAAACTAAAAAACAAAATCAGAAAAAAAAAACTTATATGTACGAATAACGTGTCATTAATTATTTTGGTTTATTTTAAGTTTTACTTAATTCTTGAAGGATTTATTTATTTATATATTTAGCTTTTTTATTATTTATAATTTTTTTATTTGATGTTTTAAATCTATAATTTTTTAATTATAAATGTAAATTACTACGTAATTAATTTCATTTGACCATTTGCATATTTAAATTATATTATTTTTTAAACCATTCAAATAATGCACCAATATTGACATACAAATTGACAGGGGTACTAACATTAACATTGATATTATATTATTATTTACAAAACATCAAACAAAAACCGTCAAAAATCTGTGTTTTACCGTATAATTAAAAGATATAAATGTTCTGATTTGATAGCTCAAAAAGTTGTATTTATCTTTTAGCTATTACATCATGATTGTGAATCTTAATATGTAACCTTCTATTTCCCTGATGTAAAATAACAATTAAAGTGAAGGGAAATTATTGGTGGTATGTGGTGGGATATATAATTAATATCTAATTATATGTAATTTATGGATAAAATAGCTGTAAATGACATATAATTGATCACCAATCCACCATAATGTAGTTGTCCATAGCTTTTATAACATGGTTATCCATATGTATAATCATTTTATTACATCTTAATGAATTTACTGTAGATTGATTCAAAAACTAAGATTTATTAATGGATTTACTGCAGATTGATTCAAAACTAAAATTTAAAAATGTAATTTGAACTTTATGAATCTAATGATATACTATGAAGATCAAAGTGAAGCTTGTATATTGCAACCACTCCAATTGCAAACGTGAATGGACTACATAAGACATTGAAAAAATATTTATACTACCTCTTGCTGAGTAATCATTAGTACTCTTTCAAATACTTTCAAAGGACTTCTACTAATTGCTTTTAGCTTGTAAAATGAGAATTTTAGAAACATAATTTTTTCATAGACATGAATAGAAACCAGGGTTGATTTAAGAGCTACTTATAAAAAGAGAATGCAGAGAATAGAAAACAAAACCCAAAAGCACAAAGCCATGAAATGATAGAAAAAACCTATACCTTTTTCAGAGGCAGAGAAGGCAGCTTGAAAGAAGAGAATTCCAGTTAAAGAAACACAAAACAATCTCCACCACCCAAGACTCATTATCATCATCATCTCACCTTTTTCTGAGATATAGCTCCGGCGCCAAAAATCCTTTTGGTAAGAAAAATGTATTGGGTTTTTTTTCTATACCAAAAGTAATCAAACGTCCTTTTCCTTATATAATTAAAACTCCCCAAGTAATTAGCCAACGATATCTCAGCTGGGTGTGAGACAAAGTTTGAGGGGGTACAAAGATTTTCTAGCTCTTTCTTCCTTGATTGGAGGAAAAGAGAGATAATGATAATAATAATATTATGTATAAACCAAGAAAATGCACAATATATGAGACCCAGAAGCGTTTTGATCGCCTAATTTGTGGCCCACGTAATAAAGTTGGACTTTAATTGTTGGCAAAAATACCATGAATAAAATATAAAAGAGAGCTAGGTGATACAACTTGTAAGCTTCTCATGCTGTTTGACTGGATTTAGAGCAAAAATGTGTGTCTTCTAAAGTACTAGTGAAGAGGATCTCGAAGGGAGTGAAGAGGATTTTGAAGGGGTTGAAGAGGCATGCAGTTGGGTTTTCTTAATTGCACCAAATAACTTCTGCGCCAAAGAGTTGTTGGACGTCATGCCTCTTTCGTCTTTTTTTTTTTTTTTTGCCATATATATTGTCAATCATATATATATATATATATATATATGCATCTGCATCTGCATCTGTGGGTTTTACATCATTTTCCGAAAAACAATGTTGGATAAATAAAGTAACAAAATCAAAAGAGCTAACACTTTAAAAAAAAAAAGTAGAAAAAAAGCAGCCAAAAAATGAATGAGTTCATATTGGAGGGATATATAGTTGCAAGTAATTACAAAGTCATTGTGTTTTTAATATTAGATTCAAAGTTCATCAAATAAAAGTGGACTAATTGTCGATAATCAGATCCATATCAAATTGATCTGATAGTTTTTAAGTCATTACTAATCTATATGGGTTTAATAACTCTATATATATATATATATATATATACACACACACACATATGTATAATACATGTACAAAGAAACATGGAATCATCATGTACGTTATACACATTGGTTTTATTTTTCTTGAATTATTTAAGAAAATTTTGGACCAATCAAATGGGCTTTAAGGCTCAAAAATTTTAAACCTTTTAACTAGTCTTATGTTATGATGGGAAAGTTGAAAGCTGTTTAATGAGACTTGAGCTAACTAGAGGAGGAGTAGTTCAGTTTTCTTTAATGTCACATTGAAAAACCAACCTCCAATTCACTGTGTCATTATCAGTTGGATGGGCTTATAAATGTCCGTTTGCATTTATTACAACCACCACAATGTGTGGTATACAACCTCTCCTTTTCTTTTCTTTTTTGTTTCAAAATAAAATTTCTTGTCTCTCTTTTTTTCCATATTTCTTGAGGTCTTATTTTTCTCCTCCCACCAACAAATTCTTTAAACAGATCTTTTCACCACCAACAACTATTTAAATGGGTGAATTTATGAAGAAAGTAGGTTGGAAATTATATCAATAAATTTTGATTATAAGTTGGAAATTATATTTCCTTTTTATTTTACATAATTAAATAATGTGTCCTCGTCAATATTTTGACAAGGAATGTGTATATGACCAATCATAACAGGTATTTATTTATTTATCTATATAACACCTTTTTCGGCGATTTATTACATGTAGAGGATACACCTATGCAGTTGAAATTATTATCAATGGAAGTACATCACGGGATCGATGAAGATGGCAAATCAAATTTACAGGACAAGGAAACGCATTTATGTCCCTATTTTTCACCAACTTTTGCAGCCTAAACTGAATTAAGAACTAATTGAGATTAACTTGTCTCCACTGGGAGAGAAGCTCTAACATGGAGAAGGAGAGAAAGTAAATTAGATAAAGATTTAATTCATGCTTAAAAAATTTTAACCAAGTCAATTGGCCAACAATAAGATCGTTTAGAATTTTTTATTTTTTATTTTTAAATCTAATTTAGATCATTAACTAACATCGTTTTGGTGGTGATTATTGGCATTTTATAGTTTTCTGTATTTTGTTTTTATACACTAAAATGCCTTAATGCAGCTTATCAAAACTTCGGTGTTTTTCAACTGTTTAAAGTAGTGATGTTAGCAAATCAAATTTTGCTCATTTCGTAATGTTTATGCCTTTGGTTTTTGATTTTCACTTTTTTCTTTAAAAGTTTTATTTTAGTTGTTTATAATTGGATTGTAGTTTAAATGTTAGTTATGTGTGTCTCACCTAACTAGTTTAAAAACTAGCTACAAATATTTTAAACAAAAAAAAAAAGCTAAAAATTAAAATAAAAAAATAAAATTGAAAATCATTCTAAACTGCTTATAAAATAAAATTTATTTTGATTAATTTTTTTTTCTCATTTATAAGTTATTTATGCTTGATCTCTAATTTAAAAAAAAAAAAAAACAAAAACACAAAAACACAAAAACAAAACAAAACAAAACATTGACAAAGGACACCTAAACAAGAGGTAAATAACAAGCTCTCAAAAATAAGGGTTAATTGCTTTTTAATGCTTTAAATTCTCAAGTTTCATATTTTGTATGAATTGGTATAATTACAAGCAGATCAATATCGAACAATCCATATGCCTTTTAGTTTTGTGTAGTTTAGGCCCTCAAAAGCTCCTTTGTATGTTGGACTTTATTAACTTGTATTGTAATAGCCTGTGATAGTCTGTGTTGTATTAATTTGTATTATATTAATATTGTCTATAGTGTATGGATTTGCATCGTACTGTATTATAATTTTTTTAAAAAAAATATTTTTATTAAAATAAAATTGATTATCACTGTTCATATTATTTTGTTTAAATTATTATATTATAATTAAAAAAAATTAAATTATCATTATTTTTTTCATACTATAATCAGTTTTTAAATTCTTACATTATATATGATATATTAAATTGAATTTTAATCATTATTCAAAATAATAATAATTACATTACCTAAAATTATATAATATTAAAAAAATTAAGAAAAGACCATTTAGAAAAAATAACAAAGAAAAAAGTTAATATAAACAAGTGTAGTAAATAATTCACCCCAAAAAAACAGTGCGATAATGAGGAGGAATGATTTTTTTTTTTTTTTTAATAACAAAGTGCAGGCATTGTTGAAAAAAAAATAATAATAAAAAAAAAAGGCATTGAAGCAACCCTTTTTGTTTTTTTAAAAGGTACGATTGAACGAAATAATACAATCCACCGATAACCCAACCCCCTCATGATTTAAATTTATCCAAAATAGGTTGTATGAGGTGGTGGGATCCACACCATTTTATGCACCTCCAAAAGCACATCAATTCCAACGTTTTAACATTTGGATAAGCTTTTTTTTTACTGTCTTATCTATTAAAAGTATCAAACACACCCCAACTTTAATATGGACTTTAATATTTTTAATTTTTAAATTTATATGATCTATACCTTTTAACTTTATTAACATGCAATTTAGTTTTTTATTTTTTTAAATTGTGTGATTTAGGATTAACCATTTTTGTATTTGGTATATTTTAAATTTCATAAATATTTAATTGATATTAATACTTATTTCCCATTTTAAGAAATATATATTCCTTTAAAAATTTTAAAATTATTATTCTTTTATTTGAAGGATAAATATTTTTACTATATTTAAAATATATTCAAAACTTGATTGATTATTCTATATTAAAAATATATAAATAACTACAAAATTTGATTTTTAATTAATTAATATTATATTTTATATTTTTTTTAAAAACATTTTTATAAAGACTAAATATTGAACCTAATTTAAGATAATAACCAAATATATCAACAGCAATATCTATTTTATTTTAATTCTTATCAGTATATATTCCAATATTATTAGAAATAACTATTTCATATATCAAATATGACTTTAGATTTTTCCAATAATATGATTTATAAATAAAACAATAATCAATAGAACAAAATACATAAATAGGTTTAATTCTAATTCAAAATATATTTACTTAAGAAAAACATTATTTAATATTTAAATAAAGATATTTTTGGTGAATAAGTTTAAATTAATATTTTTATTGAAAAGTTTACAATATAATAAAATTAACTATAAAAAATAGAAATAAAACATAATGAAAGCATTTAAATCTATATTAATTTAAACTTATTTCACCAAAAAAAATCTTTATTTAAATTATTAATTAATTTTTTTCCAAGAAAAATGTATTTTTTTCTTCCTTTAATGTTTTTAAATAGAATTTAAACCTATTTATAGCTTTTGTAATTTTGATTGTTAATCATTTTTAATAAACATTATTTTATTTATAAATTATATTATCTAAAAAGATAAAGGAGATAATTATATTTAGGGGTAATTAAAGTTTTCCTTTTGTTATTATTTTTTTATGTGATTATTATTATTATTATTATTATTATTATTATTATTATTATCATCATCAAGTGAGACTGGTTTAGTTGGTAAACCACTCACATATTTTTAAATAGAATTAAACTACTTATACATTTTATACTATTGATCATTAATCATTCTCTAATAAGTGTTATTTTATTTATAAACTATATTACATGAAAAATTGAACACTTAAATAGCAAAATTTGAAAAATTGCATGTGAATGGTGTTGAAGGTCCAAATCTCACAAACTTAAAAGTTGAGGGTACAAAGAGGTCACATGCAATACACATCGTTTGTAATTAGACAATTTCCCATAAATTTTACAACTTGATGGTCCAAATTGCACAATTTTAAAATTTAACATTGAAATCGCATAACCTATTAAAGTGCACTTAATCTTATACATAAAAACTCCCATATTTTGTTTGAATGGTTGACATTATCCAATCAAGAGGATTTTTCTTTTATCTTTTTTAGTTTTTTAAGGAAAAAAAGACTGATAAATGGAAGCAGGATGGATTAACCACAGGCTGAGCAAGAAATGCCCCCTCTTTCACATCCAAGTAAATGCATCATTACACTCTTAACTATACCACTCCGTTGCATGCCCTATGTATGGCCGTAAACACAAACTCCATTACACTTCACTATTCTGCCAGTTACGGTGATAGTTGTCCTTTTCTATTTCCTTCCATTAAAAATGATTGCATTTGATAAAAGGAAAAATATTGAAGAAAATTGATTCTTAAAAATTAATTTTTTGGAATTTAATTTTCCGATAATGAGTTTTTTTGAAATTTTTTTTTTTTGTAGTGATTGGTTAATTATAGAAAAAAAATAAAACTTACAAATAATTAAATAAGTTGGTATGTTAAAACTAAATGCTAAAATTGTATTTAAAGAAATAGATAAAATAAAATTTCTAGAAAATTTTAAAATAATACCACTTTTAGAGGATCCATTTTCCATCTCAATTTCTCATATTGTGAAACTTATTTTTTACTGGGATTTTTTTTTTAAAAAAAAAAAAATTATTCAAACAGAAGAAAAATTATTCAAATAGGAAAAAATTTTACTTTTCTAGATCATTATCCAAACACCCCGTAAAAGAATTACTCTCTAAAATGCATTTTTCGTCTTCCACTCTCCTTGGCCAAATGGATATCCTTTCCAATTGCTAAAAGCTCTATTGCCAGTGTTACCAGAAGGCTTCAGTCTGATCAATCGGTTTTGCCTTAAGCATCCAAAACATGAATCCAATTTGTCGGCTAGGTGAGAAAATTTTACATATAACAATTATGCCACATCACTCGTACAAAGGCCAATAATTACATGCAATATAAATCAAATGACCACAATGCTATAGAATAATTATTTAAATATCCAATCATCAACGGTTTGTTGCATCACATTATCAACACATGGATTTTATATATAATATATATTTATATTTATTTTTTATTGGACTGCTTCCTCTACATTTATCTTCCAAAGTTCAAAACTAGAAAATTTGGATTAACAGCTTCTTTCACCTTGTCGCACAAGAAATTATTAGGGCAGTTGGAATTAGCTTCCTTTTAGCTCAAACCTTTATTATTGTGCACATATTTGGATGGTTTGAGAGTTAACATAAATGTTTATCTCCACTCGAAATCTTGTTTACTTGTCAAGTTAGGTTGATTTAGTTGGTAAGCCACTTACACATATAACTAGAAAATCACGGATTCAAGAGTAAGAGAACCTTGTCTACTTCCATTGAAAAAAATGAAAAAAAATGAAAAGAGAGAGAGAGAGAGAGAGAGAGAGAGAGAGAGAGAGAGAGAGAGAGAGAGAGAGAGAGAACAAAAAGGAAAAAGAACTTGTAAATTTATTTCCATAAATTGAAGAAGATAATCAATGAGCTAGTTTTCTATCAATGTACAACACTCACACGTGAGGGCCAAAAAATATTAAGGAATTGGCATTGAGAATAGAATGGAGGAAACTCTTTTGATACAATATATTATATGAATCAATAGAGAGAGTTATAGGTAAAGCAGGTGGCAACAATGGATGCAATGCAAATCAGTAAGGAAGGAAGTAGGGTTATATTCAAGAGCCTACTTTCCCCTAAATATCCTGCCAGCGTTATAGTGCCGTCTGCAATCACTCTAGCCAGTGTTCCCGCTTCAGTTGAAAGAAGTCCGCCATTATAGGTTCCACGGGAAAGCCTGGATGACATGACTCTTGAGAGAAGTGACAAATTAACACCTGCAGGAATGCCCAAAAATCTGTGATTAAAATAGTCTCAAGAAATACATATTGTTCACCACTTTGCCATTACTTTCTTTCCATTACTTTCTTTCTTTTAGCAGCTTTATAATAAATGAGGCAAGGAAAGGGGAAAATAGACAAGTGAATTATCCTAATTAAAACTTACATTCAATCTACAAGGCATTGTAATGCTTTCAAGCAAACAACTATTCTAACTTCTAGCCCACAAAATCAATGATTGAAATGCGACATATTTACAAGTACCATTTCTTTTTATAATACAAGTTAACAAACTACTTCAAAACAGAGACAAGACCTAAAAAATGATTACATGGTCCTTTGGAGGTATCCATTTGGAAATTTATCACAACTTTCTTCATCAAAAGGTATCAGAAAATTTGCATGGCAAATAGATGCTTGATTACAATTATCTAGAGTGAATAAACCTTTGGACATGAAAAAAGAGTTAGGTGTAACATTGTTGATTTTATAATCATCTTCATAGGTTTTCAAGGGGTTTTTACTGGCTTATGCATGTACGCAAACTCCTGCAGCAAAACTACCAAAGATTTATCCCTATAAGCACTCGTGATTCAGTCTTCAACTATGGAAACAGCTAAACATTAATATGGGAACTGAATTTATAAAAGTTTTGCCCACAATTCTTAAGAGTGAGAATTACAATAGCAGACACACTATCATGCATGATTGACCATTAACATGCAACCACTTCGGTTACAAAAAATATGATAAACATAGTTGCTAATCCATGAATATGTTGGGTACAAAGAGGGGTATGTTCCCTATAACGCAAGTAATTACTTTATTATTGCTTTCCCTACCTTATTAGAACTTTTTTTTTTCCCCTTTTTTTTTTTTTTCGTGTTGGGGGGGAACCATCCTCCAGTTCCCTAATGGTTATTGTCACAACAGAATCAAATTGAATAATAAGTATCTCACCTTCAAGCACTTCAGCAGAAACGAACATGATGAGACCTGAACAGACATATTGTAATACAGAATATGGAACTATTATGTGGAAGCTCAGAACAATGCCTACGAAAACCATAATCTCAGATGCCAACAAAATTTGCCTGCAATTAGATCAATGAGAAAAATTGCATCACAAACTCAGGCAAAAATGAAGAGAACTTAAATATATACTAGAATCACTAATGGAAATAAAGATCAACAGCATTTATGAAAATCCACCTGTCTTCAAACATGTTGCTAATGTAGCTTCCCACAACAATGTTTACTGGAAGAACTGTCAGCCCTATACAAGCAAGAAAAATTGCCACTTTGCTTGTAGACCAACCAAAATAGTATGTGGTAACGACACTAGATTCTGAGAGTAGAATCTCCATTGCATACTTGAGCATGAAATATATCAACAACTGAACCTGACAAAATGATATAGAGATGATAAAGGAATTAGGTCCAAATAGAATACACTTCTAAGATATAAGATAGAGGAAAGATATTACTTCTTTTTGACGGCAACATCAATTTCTTACCATATGGAAAACATACAAACAAAATCCATCTGAATATCAAAATCATACATAGATAACTGATTTTCATGTAAACAATGATGTCAAAGATACTACTTCTAACATTAATAATCAATGTTTCAACAGTTCATGAATTTCAGAGTCAGTCAAATACCTTCACAGAGGGTGTAAGTAGTCTATATGCTGATCCAATTGAAGTGGCTGGTCTGCGAGACTCCTCAACAGCTTCTTCACTTTCATCATAGTCTTGGTCACCATCTTCATCTTCTTGCTTATCTTCTGAACTAATTAGCAGCGGTTGTTTAAGTCCTTCCTCCAGTGAATCATTCTCCATTCTTTCTGTCAATTGCAGGGTTCAATATCCAAATTAAAAACGTCTATTAAAGACATAAAAATCTCATTAATAAGCAAATGACTTGACTAAGTAAACATTTCAGAGGTATGCATCATTTGTATTTTGTTTCTTTGTTACGGGGCCAAAAGAAGGGGGAGATGGAAAGCAAAAGTTGAAATCATTACCTTTCAATTATTTAGCATTATTATTTTCAAAATATCTTTTTTAGTTATTGTATCAGAATTTAGATGATCACATTTAGATGATCACCAAGTCAAAAGAGATGCATTTTAGGACATAAATGTATTTCTCAACTACAAGATATTCAAAACAAAAGTATGAACATATTTATCTTGAAATTAAATATACTTCAATTAACAGTTTATGATTGTCTACACACACATATGGAAAAGTCAATGCACTATTGATTGTAGTTGACATACCAGCATTAGATTTCTTTGGTATCTGATTTTCTTCTGTTTCATAGATCTTGTGGTATCTGATTTAGGTAAAAATTCAGTGGTATGGATCATTTATATTTTGTTTCTTTGTTAGGGGGCTGAAAGAAGGGGAAGGGAAAACTAAAGTGTTGGGATTCACTACCTAAAACTTCAATTATTTAGCATTATTATTTTCAAAAGATCTTTTTTCGTTTTATTGTATCAGAATTTGGATGGTGACCAAGTCAAACACAGAAGTCTTTTAGAACGGCAATATTTTTCTCAACTACAAGATATTCAAAACAAAAGTATGAACATATTTAGATAGAAAATAAATTTACTTCACTTAAAAATTTTATGAATGTCTAAAACGCACATATGAAAAACCAACAAAGAATTGATAGTAGTTGACATACCAGCATTAGACTCCTGTGGTATCTGATTTTCTTCGGTTTCATGAGAAGGTTCTCTAAATGAGATCCACAACCAAATTAAATATATAAGCCATGCAACAGCCATAACCCATCCTGGCAAAGTGTCTTGATTGAATGTAAGCTTATAAATCTTAAAATTAGTTTGCAGTAAGCCAGCAAGAGCAGGACCACAAGCCATTCCAAGAGCACTGGCACTGACAAAACCTGCTGAAGCCTGCATGCGGATTTTTAGTGGTACACAGTCACTGATATAACGCCGATTAACTGCTCTAGCAGATCCCAATCTGAGATTTATATGGTACAAATTCATCAATTGATAAAAAAAGAACTTAAATTATTTTCGCACTAAACAATTCCACAATTCAAATATGTTTGGTTCTTTAATTGTTAAATTATTATTAATCTCAAAAGCTTAAGCTATAAAAAAGTGAGCTCAATTATGCATATCAACTTAATACACATCAACACTGTCCCTTGCGTGTTGGCACGGCCATTAACGGACAACAAAGTCAGGCCTTACATGTACAGACAATTACTTAAAAAAAAAAAAAAAATGGCAGTAGCAAGATTTGTATGCAACCTTTGATCCTAAAAGATTAAGCTATTAGGAAGTTGGTCCAATCATATATATCGAACTAGAATATATCAACTGCAATCATAACTTAATCTTTGTTACAGCAAATTAATATCAGAGAAATGAGCTTCACAGGCTACCATATATCAAAAGGTTTCGCAAAACTTCTTACACCTAGACAACAAAACAAGATAAAGAGCAAAACAATAAAAAAGAAAAGAAATGAACCATAACTACTATGATAACAATAAATAAAAGTCTATTTAAATGGTCATTGGAAAATGAAAATTGTCCTACTCTTCTTGTTGAATGCTCTAAACTGAAATTCAACCACCACAGCATATGAAGTTGTTATCTATAGAAGCTTTTCTTAATTATACTTCCTGAGTGAGGTCCAAAGATGGAATAGATAATTTTTACTTGAACTGATTCTAAGGATAGGAGAAAACCCAAAAACTTGGGCATCAAAAGAGCTGCAATTGGCTAAGAAGAAATTGATAGACCACGTACTAGAGTTGAAAATGATTAAAAAAAGGAAGGTTAAG
The DNA here is from genome assembly GCF_031755915.1 of Ziziphus jujuba. Lineage (NCBI taxonomy): Eukaryota > Viridiplantae > Streptophyta > Magnoliopsida > Rosales > Rhamnaceae > Ziziphus > Ziziphus jujuba. Next base: position 26,135,428 of record NC_083384.1, read on the forward strand.
CGCTGAAATGATTCCATATTTCCTAATATGTCACTTTGAATGTAATAAATTGCAATAGAGAGTAAAACATATGCATGTAACAACAAATAAATTAAAGAACCCAAAGATAGATAAATCAACAATTCTGGCAGGGATAAAGTAATCAGACGAGAAAGAAGAGGCATGAGAGACAAGGAAAACGAGGAAGAAAGAGATCACTTACCCACAGAAAAGACGACCAGCTAAAAGTACCCAAATTGAATTAAGATCATAAGCAAGAGCATACATGGTGTTTCCCACAAGAAGAACAATACTGCTGAATATAAGAGGTTTAAAGTATGATTTATTTGACCACGCACTGAAATACACCGAAGAAAAGACCTGTGCTACTGCCATACTTCCAATCACAACACCACAAACTGTTGCTGCAGCTCCAAGGCTCAAGGAGTAATCATCTGCTGTAGGGACAATAATATATGTATTGACCATATAGAGAAATGTGTTTGCTAGGTTCAAGATAAGTGACATAAAATGATATCTCTGATCATCAACTTGTTCCCCTACAGGAGTAGGGAGCTCTTCTTGCATAATGAGTGCATGTTGTGCCATAAAGTTTAGGAAATTTGTTGAATGGGTTAACCTATCTACAGCTGCTTTTATTGAATCAATGACGGGATCCTGCAGATGAAACCAAGTAACTGTTCCCATAAATTGCAAACATATTCTGACATCAAGCAACTATAGGAATAATAAAATAGTAAGAAAATCGCATTGAGTAAATGTTATAGAAACCTGGAGGGGAAGAGAAGGTTGATCATATATTGATAAGTAGCTTCCTTGACGATCTTGAAGTTCATGAAGATTACGAGACACAGCTCCTACAACAGCCCCTATCCCCTACAAGTACACTGGCGCTTTGTAAGATTTTGCACGTTTAGACAACTTGGAATTGCTAAATATAATATGATTTGAAGATAAGGATGTAGTAACTACTTATAATTATATGCCATATGTTACTTTGCATGCCCTAAAAATTAAAGAACCTAGAACATAAAATGAAAATGCAAGACTCGTCTAGAAGTCTAATAAAGTGTTCAAAAGTGTAGATGTAAAAAAGAGTTGTCTGATAGAACATATTACCACATGCTTAAACACTTGCTGCAGCTGAGAGTAAGGATGATTAGCACGAGTCTTCACATAGTAATCAGTGAATCTATAGCCAAATCGTTTATCAAACTTCTTCAGTATCTTACGTAGACCAATGGCATTGATCTCGACAAAGAACAGAAGCTTCAAAAGATCTCGCCCTACATCTCTATAAGCTTCTCGTAGTTCAGATATTTGGGATATTTCAGGTCGGTTCTGAAGAGCATCATGCTTTTCTCCCAGCTTGGCTATCCTGCTTGCAAGTAACCCTTGTTGTTCCAAGAGAAAAAGGACAATCTTCTCAATCTGAAACAGAAATACAATGAAGAAATGACATTACATATTCTACCTTACATAATAACAGCAGAACTTAGACTCTCCAATTAAAAAGAATGGGCATTCTTATGCAAGCACTTTTATGCACTGTATATGTTTCAGAAGAATTTAACAGGAAACACAAACATTAATAGATATCTATATATTTATATCTGTCTCTGCATGCTTGTGTATCACTTACAGATTTTAATTTATATCAATAATTGGATATGCAAATAACCCATGCGAATGTTGTCCAAAAAAACACCCAGAAGGACTTAACATCATATCTAAATGTTAACTGTATTCTGATATGCTTCTCAAGAGGCTTCCAGATTCAATTAGCAGATATGGTTTACGCTTCCATGTTTTAGAACTAATTCAGTCAGCAGACAAAGGATGAGCCCTTCTGTCAAATATTTAACTAATCAATTGTGTTTTTAAGAGTTAACTCAAACTGGCACAAAAACATGAGCTCTTCTCTCTAGTATTAATGAAATATTTGGAGATCATGCCAGTGAGATGAATGAACATCAAAACACCATTTCCCTGGAAATCCTGAAGCTATTAGAGCGTAAAAAAACTTTACAAATAAGATCTGTCCAGAAATCCTATTCACAATAAGATCAATCATGATATACGGAATTTAAAAATTAACAAGTAGATTGCAAGAGATACAAAACATGTCTTGATACATATACAAACAGAATATACCCATGCGTGTAATTCCTTATCTTAAATTTACAACATGTATAAATGAAAAGGCATTCCCATATACACCAACCTGACTATCCAGCATTCTTGAAAAGTCCTTAAGAACATGTCGACGATCTTGTGTACCAACTTCAATTTGATGGACATATTGTTTTACTTTTTTCTTCATTAGCTTATAGTTGATATAATATCTGAAATGAAGAAAAAAGAAAGTATTGAGTATAACATCTACAAAAAGTAGAACAGATAAGCAAATAAAAAATGATCCTAACCTCTATCATTCTCCACATATTTTCATACATAGATTTGTACTTATATTTTTTAACAAATCCATGTCACGCACCTATAAGAATACAACCTAATGACTAATTAATTTTTAAAAAAAAAAAAGATTAATATAATTGAAGATAATCACTTCTTCATTTTATTCATCTTTATAAGTTCTGTACTTGAATCTATGCCCTTACATATACAATTTGACATTCTGTATGGCAATATGTGATGGTTACAATAGATGTAGATTGTATGATAGTGTATTCTACAAAAATTCAATATCAATCATATAAGACATTAAGTAACATAGGATTACAAACAAGATTGGCTATTGATGTTAATGGCAATAATCCAATAAATGGGTAACATAAATGTATTTATACCCATTTCTATCAATTGAAAGCACATCTCTCACTAAACAATGCGAGTATGCAGATAAACAATTTTCTTTTTTTCCTTTTACTCTTTAATGAGATAAGCTTTTAAGATGTTTGTCACAATAGATTTAATATTCTGACTGCATGTTTGATTAAGTACTAAATACATTAATCATACCCTTGCCATTCTTCAATTTGTCTTTGCTTCAACTTTTTCCCAAAGGCAACCATCTTTCACTGCATATTGGATATAAAATCTTGAATGAGAGAGAGAATAAAAAGTAAAAGGAGAAGCAAAATCTAAGGCAGCAAATGCAAGAGAAATAATTCACTCTTTGAAATCAACCATACATATACTGCTTTTCAGAACTGATCAAACAATCACAAAAGCTTCTGCTAGCCTAAACAAAGCAGCTTACAGAGGAAGGAACAGCAATCTATCAATATCTCCGGTGAAGCTTACAGAGGAAGGAGCAATAATCGATCAATACATCTGGTGACTTTTGGGACTTTTTATCATTTCAAAGCAATATAAACATGTATGCTCCAGAATAAAGCCCAAAAAGTACATCTCATTAAAAAGTTGTCTATATATTGACAGATAATAATCATCATTATTCAGATTTTATAACTATTAAGAAAATACTAACACATGCAAACACACCTTTCAAGGAGACTCAAAACAAATGACAGTAAGTCTATAAGGTGGCATAAAATGAAGATGAATTATACATTTCTGGCATGAGCCCTGAAAGTAAGTCTATGAGGCGGCATAAAATGAAGATGAATTATACATTTCTGGCATGAGCCCTGAAAGACACAGACCTAACATCCTAGACAACAATAGATGAACTGAATGTCTACTCTTACTAAAAAATCTGTAACTTAAAATTCCTATTGCACAACCATTAAAAGTGAGAAAATTCATCTTGGCCAAGCTGTATGACTTAGGAACTTCAATTTTATCTGAAAAACAGAAGTCAACCATATGCATTTTACAAAACAATACTATCTCCATGTCGTAATGCTTTAAGAATAAAGAATTAAATAAGTTGCATATAAAATAAAATGTTTGAATCCATTAAACAGATAATTTAACCTAAAGTTACAAAGTAGAGCTTCCAGCTGTTTTTAAATGCCAGATTTCATTTTTATTGTATCATAATCAGAACTGACTATAAAAATAATAATAATAATAATTAACTAGCTTAGTGAACCACTGAAAGGCAAACAATACATTAACAGGACATTTTTACAATTCATTTGTCACGATATTCTAACTACACAAAACGTTGAGGGATGCTATCTTTTCCTGATCCACAACCCAACTAAATGGATCCATAACTACCATGATTTTTTTTTTTTTTTTTTTGAAAAAATAAAATAACCATGGTTATTATCAAACAGTTTGACACCATAACCAGATTGGCTAAGAATTCAATGAAGCATTCCAGCTTAAAAGAATAGCACCCTCCAGTCAAAATATAAATTTGAACAAGCAACATTTCCCCATAGATAATTTTCATCCAACTTACACTTAATTTTATTTTCCTTTTTCTAAATAATCTACTGTTCTAATTAGAATGCTTATCCAGACTAGCAGCCTGCTTATGCAAGCCGTCTAAATAGTTTTGAACATAAAAAAATAAATAAAAATAAAAAAATAATAATAATAATAAAACATACTTTATATAGTTCTAAGAGCTTATATACTCAATTAACACGCTAACCGTATTCTCATAAATGAACCGCCTAATTTGACCAAGTCCACCAAAACACACCAGCAGCCAATTCTCAACACAACAAAGATCCACTTATACATATATCAAAACCACCTAAAGTCATCTTATCATAAATAAAATAAATAAACAAAATTATTGTAAAGGTGAAAAAAAAAAAATATTAATTAAAATCATGCTATATGTCTAAATTACTATACAACTTGAAAACACAAAGATTTGAACTTCCACTTCAACAAGCGAACTAATATACAATTATTTCAACAACAGATTTGAATCAAACTATTCCAGTACAAGCAACTTATATTACAAAAATTTCATCATTCGGTTGCAGAGAAATCTTCAGAAAAGGAAAAAATAAATAAATACATAAATAAAACCAAAAAATCAATTCGAAATTCACACACTCTCTGCGTTAAGAGCTTCACGAGACTCAAAGAGACACTAATGGAAGGAATAATATAAGATTTCGAATCTCTATTATCTTTTTTTCTTTCCTTTTTTTTTTTTCCGTTTTTCTCCGAATTCTCAGCACGCAAACAGAGCACGATCTCACAATCACAAACACATATAAACCTGTGTTTAATATAAATGCCTACAGACACATGTATTTATGTATGTAGACGTGTATTATATATATATATATATATATATGTATAATCGAAAATTTGAAAGTTTGGATTACCGAATTGAATGTTTCTTCGAAGAAAGACGCTTTTTCCAGATAGAAATTTTAGATGACCATCAACGAGTGGCAGAGAGATAAGAAATTTAAAAAGAAAAAAAAGGAAAAAATATCAAAATGATGGCGGCGAATTGAAAGCGGAAACGGAAAACGAAAAAAGTTTTGAAAAATGATGGAAAACTTTTTGTTTAGGTGGAAAAGGCAAAAGAAAATATAGAGTGGGAATGGAGAGGAAAACGAAATTACAAGAAGAAACAGCCTTCCTTATAAATGGATTCGGAAGGAAAGAGAAAAGAGAAGCGAGAAGCGATTAACTGGTCCACAGAGAAAGCGGATCTTTTAATTATTATTATTATTGCTTGTTGTGGGATATAATTGGAATTTTCCATAAGATTTTGGCTTTTTAAGGAAAATGAAAATTTGCACAATATATATCACATGTGGCCCCGTACGCTGTACAAAAATCTGTAGCTGCCGCTATTGTGATGTTTTACGTCATCAGGGACCCATTTGTTTTTTCTTTTACTTTTTTTGTTTTTTTCTTTGTTTTTTCTTGTTTTTGTTTTTTTGGAACTGGAAACATGTGGCCAATAATATATATTTCGGAATCATTAATGTTTTTTTCATTATCTCCTTGCTTAAATTACGGGAAAGGATTTTTCTTAGCAAAACAAAAAATAAATAAATAAATAAAAAATTATGACATAGAATTACTCTGCTTGGATCGGGGTCACAAATTTGGACTATATTAGCATCATTGATCAATATATATATATATATATATATATATATATATATATATATATATATATAATTTTTGGATTTGATAAAATGTATATCACATTCAAGGATTCTTAATTATTAGGTCCATTTATTTTCAATTTAAAAGTTTATTTATCTTCAATTTAAAAGTTTAAAAATTTAAAAATATCTTTATTGAAAATTTATTGTATAGAGTTTTATTATTTATTATCATAAGGATAACGGTTACTAGTTTATATAATAAATTTTAATTGATATGTTTAATTTTATTATTTTTTATATTAATATTTTAAAAATAAATTATTTAGTGGTAATGATTTAAATTATTTATTTTTTTAAATAAAATTTTAGTATATCATTAAATTTATATTTGAATATTTTTTTGAATTGTAAATTTCAATCTTTGGTATGAATAAATAAGTCAATAATCATCAAAAATAAATTTTAGTTCAATAAAATAAAATGAATTTTAGTTGAAACTAACTAACTATATATATATATATGTTACTTATATAGCATATGTATTCCATATAATGGATATGCTATGTCATCTAGTGTTATTTTCATTTAGGATAAATTTCATTTAGATCTTTTTGATTTTACCCCAATTACTTTTTAATCTCATTTTTTTAAATCATCATTAATCTGCTTTTAATTTTCTAAATATATATTAAAAAAACATAATTATTCATCCATCACCTTTTACAAGTTAATTTTAACAGTTAAAATGCAAATCTGTAATTTGACAATGTTATTTAATTATAAAACACTAGTTTTTTTCCAAGAGAAAAAAAAAAAAAGAGAAAAATAAACCCTCATGTTATATAAAATTTGATTTGTTTTAATAAATATCGAAAATTAAATGGAGGTTAGTGATGATTTGTCAAAAAGTATGAAATCTAAATATATTGAGGACACAGTCGGGAGGGTCAAAATGAAATTTGGTCTTTTCAATTATCATATACAATATAAATCAAACAACCACATCATACAAATATTAAAATAAAAAATATAAATCCTGTCAGATAATTATTGAGTGTTGACCATAAATGAATAGTGGGCCAAGTTATGACACCACGTATCCATAAACTACTTATCTAAAAGAGTTTCTTTTGTTTTTATTTGTAGGACATTATTAGACCCTGTTTAGAAATGTCAAAATTTTTTAAAAAAAAAATAATTTTTAAAAATTTATTTTCAAAAATTAGTTTCTAAAGATCAATTTTTATTTTTTATAAATAATTTTTCAAAATATTTGGTTTGTATCAAAATATATAAGATTTATAAATAATTAATTAATTTTTGCTCAAAAAATTGAGAAATTTTTTTAATAAAATATATAAAACTAGTTTTGTGAGAAATTTTAAAATTATATATATTTTTTTTGAAGAATTCATTTTCTACTCTGTTTTTTCACGTTATGAAATTTAATTTTCTATGGGCCCACAATTTCCTTTTATACATACCATCCAAACGTAAGAAATTTTTTTTTTTTCCCATTGAATTTCAAAATCCACATTCTCAAACCGGATCTTAAAAAAAAACCAATTTTACAAAAAAAATAAATAAATAAATAAGAAGAAGAAGAAGAAGAAAAAAAAAAAAGAAAACTATTATTTCTTCTAATAAAAGTTTAAATTTTCTCCAAAATAATAAATAAATAAATAAAATTGTTTTTAGGAATGTCACGCTGGTTCCTTCAGGGCCAATAAAAGATGAGGTAATTTTTTATTTTTCATTTATTATCCAAAAAAAAAAAAAAAGATGATGATGTAATTTGCTTCCATAATGCGTATTACCTAATTTATTTATTCACCCATCATCTGTATATATTCAATTTCTAAAATGATCATATATTGATACAACAGTAGTAATCTTAAAAATATTTTTTGTTTTGTTTTGTGTTTTTTTTTTCAAACAAACATTACGAAAGAACATCATTACAAAGATCATCTTGGATCGGATGCAGAGAATCCTAGCTCCTCCATCCAAATTTCATAAGAACTCAAACCTAAATCATAAGGGGCAGGCTCATGAGCTACACTGTTGCAACACTTTGCTGACAAAAGTCACATTACAAACAAATAGCTGCTTGATACTTTTTCCACCAGTAAGCAATTCACACTCAAATCATCAAAATCTTCATTAATCAAATGTAATTGCATGCTTACCAACCCACCACTATCTTCATGAGTACAACTTGTGAGTCACTAGAGATCTCCCACAAGTAAATCCAGCCTGAAAACTAGTTGCGTCCCTAAATTGTCCCACGGCTCAACAACAAGAGGGCTGCATAAACACTTGAATGGCTTAGCCATAGCTGACATTAGCTCTTCACATGGATTACACACCATAACTCTGATGCCAACCTTGCCAGCCATCCCATTCCCTAGCTCATCCACATTAATTGTCAATTCACTTTAACCTCACGGCTCCACCCAAGACCATGTTTGTTGATTAGCCTCCTTAACATCCATGCGCAAACTTGCCATACTCTCCAACAATCATTTATCTGTCTTGATTTTGTTACCATGAACAATATCATTAGCACACATCTCCTTTTGGAAATTATAAGTTAAATTAGCGAAAGATAAAATTGGAAAAAAAAATTCTTGCACAAATATCAATAGATAGAAAATATATATATATAAAAATTCAATTAATTAGATAAACATAACAACTCAATAAAATAGTATCATGTTAAAGACATAGGAAATTGAAAAATACTATTTGTCAGCACTGATTATTAAAAGTACTAATAGAACCTAAATGTTATGCTGTAATTTAATTGGCTATCTTTAAATGATTTGCTTTTTTATATTAAATTTTTAATATTCAAAAATAAATGAATATAACTAATTAATATTTGTCATATAAACCTAGATCCCATATATAATGATCACCAATAATAACAAATAATGAAATTGTAAATGGAATTATACTAAAGGTATCAACTAACCTATTAGTAATTCAAATAAATAAATAGGTTGGTAAATAGGTTAGTTAGTAACTTGAATTTGACTTGAACTTCAATGTTATGTATTATAGGCTCATTTTAACGACAAAATATTTACATTTGCATTGACATAGTTTATAATGGATCACTATTTTGTTGCCGTTTAATAGCAAACTTATAAAACAAAAAAAAAAAAAAAATTATGACAATGCCCTTTTTCTTTTTCTTTTTGCCTTCCATTTTTCATCTTCCCCATATAAAATTGTTGTCGTCTATAGTTCACATGTCTTCATTTATATTGTTCGGTCATTTTTCGTGTACCCCATTGAAAAGCACGTGGAATTGGTTTTAAAAATCATACAATTCATGCATCTTGTTGTCATATAATAATAATAATAATAATAATAAAGATTAAACAGTATTACAACGTTGCTGAACATATATTTTTGTGCAATACCATTTTTCTGGGCATAATCACACAGGATATATTGGATGTTGGCAATATTTTGATGCTGCAAAACTTTTTCTTTTTTTTCATACATGTGATTAGTAGTCTTTCAAAATGACACCAACATAATCTGGGCAACTATGCCAGTATAATAAAATTATTTTTGGCATGTTTAGATATTCAACAAATTGTTTTTGTAGAAACAATCCAATGATAGAAATCATTATTTTCTTCGTAAATTATTTGAAGTTGTTGCTGAATTTTGATACAAGCTGGAATGATACTCATCTTGTATAAGAGCATCCTCAATGAACTTTTTAAATATGAAATTTTTTTTATTTTAAAGAGACAATATTTAAAAAATGAGCTCCAATAAACTTTTTATTTTAACTTTTTAATATAAAGAGTTGGTTTGGCTCTCCAAATGTAGAGAGCCAAAACCATTTTTTATTTCGATATTATATTTATTTAATTGAATGTAACACATTTTTCTATGCCACTATTATAATATTTAAACAAGTAGGTAACTCATATAAAAGAGAGATGCTACAAGTAAAACAATAAATGTTTATATAAAAAATAAAAATAAAGAGCTTAAATAGAAAGTTTGTTGGAGAACATTTTCAAATTTTACTAGTTATTTTAAAAGATGCTCTTTATTATAAAGAATGTACTTTTTTACCTTAAACAGTCTATTGGGGATGCTCTAACCCCCAACTTTATAGCCTGAAACTGTGTCAACCTGAGTAAAAATGATGTTGTCTCGACTTGATTCTCAATTGACTCAACTTGAACTCTGAGTTGATCGACTTTCGTTCTCGAGCTGAGGTCGTGGATATGACCTGAAAACCAAAGAAAACCATAAAGGGGTGTCAATAGCAGTGCTAGCGCAAACCCTCTAATGCTCAAGTCAGAGATAAAGTAGTAGATCATGCTTTAAAGGAGTGCCATTAGAGAGAGGGAGAGAGAAGAAGAAAAGAGAGCAATTGAAGAGCCAAAAAGATCCCGAGCGACAATGAACCTGTTCCATTTGCAACACTTGGCATGTGCACTGTAGGATGAGTGCCACGTGGTTCTTTCCCTCTAGTTCAAGAAGGGCAAGTGCATTGTAGGATGAGTGCCACATGGTTCTTTCCCTCTAGTTTAAGAAAGTTCTTTCCATGTACAATAGCTTTTGGCATCTCATGAGATAAAAGTTGAAAATAGTGACAAGCTCAGCCTATTAGGAACTTGAATGTTATTGTTTGAATCTAGTTTGTTTGATTATCTGACCTAGCTCATTTGAGGTCTTAGATGATGGCATGATAGGTGGTGTCTTTAGATTGGTTGAGCTCAATGGAAACAACACACACCTCCACGTGTTCAGCACATGTCCTTTACTATTCATTCTTTTTTAGGCTCCAAGCTGAATCTAAAGTGAGTTCAAACTCGCCTTAATGATGTACTTCTGATGTTAAGGCATGTCATTCAGCACAAGCTTCTTTCTGATGACATCGAGATTGTACCTGATGATTAGGTTGTCTTGTTCCTTCCTTAGAGCAAATCAACGTGAGGTTGTTTAGGTCATCAGCAACTTGAGGTCCCATGACCTAGGGTCATTCCACGACCTAGGGCTATTATGCGACCTACTTTGCTCCATAACTTGAGATCGTTTCTTCTCTTTTTGAGGTCGTTCTTTAATTGAGCCTGCTTAGGTGAGTTGAGTGAAAATCTACCCATAACAAGTTCAAATTTTCTCATCTCCACTATCACAATATACATATATATTAACGACTAATTGTCAAATATATATATATATATATATATATATTCAACAGACCATATCCTACAATTACAAAAGAATTAAATAATTTTTTTCATTTTGGGGTAAACAACAAATTAAAGATGTTATTTCACCCCAAGAAAAATAAAATAAATAAAGAAAGTGAAAAAGAAATTAAGAATGCCTATGAAAATTCTAAACATTTCTCTTATTGTTTTTTTCTTCTTTTTTCTTTTTTAATTTTTTTTGTAACTAATTTTTATGAATGTTATTCTCATTATCTTATTTTTTAATTTTATTGATCGTAATACTTTCAGTGGGATAGGATATGGGCTTGACAGGAATCCAACCTGTCGTGCATACTCGACACTATAATACTCCTAACTCTTCAGTATCCTAGTATATATAAGGATATATAATATATGTCCTAATTTTGGAAAGCATTTTTTTTTTGGGCTAAAATATCATTTATATAACAGAAAGTCAACAAGGCTAAATTATGAGACAACAAAAAAACAATACCCTAGAATTATCCTTTTGAATTGAAGATGATAATTCCTAAGGGAGATGGTAGCAATCAAAAGAATCAAAATTAGCATTTAGCACCCATCTAGCAAGATGGTGAGTAGAACAATTGCTAGATCTAGGAACCCAACCAAAAAGACAAGAAGCAAAAGAAGAAGCTATAGCAACAATGTTTTGAGTTAAGGAAAGCACTCCAAACCAAGTCTGGGAAAATTATTTGAATCCAAGTCTTGAATGACTAACAAAGCATCAGCTTCACACAAAACGTGAGACCAACCTTTCATCATAGGCACTTTTAAAGCCAATTTTATTGCTAAAATTTTAGCAATTTCCATAATATCTAAATGAATACAAGATACCCCAAATTCAAGAATCTCACCTTGAGAGTTTTCTGGCCAAAACTCCCAAAGCAGCCAAGCCATCTTTTATTGAAGCATCTAAATTCAATTTGATCACTTTAGAGTAAGGAAAAACCCATCGATTAGATATAGAAACATGCTCCTCCTTCAAAGATAGGACCTTGCAATCTCTACAAGAAGTTGCAAATTCCTCAAAACGTTTATCTATAAGGGCTAAAACTTGAGAAGCATCTAAGTGCTTATGATCAAACAAATTTAAATTTCTGCACCTCCAAAATTGATCAATAACCTAAGCACCATAAAAAGATATAAAACTTGGAGAAATAAATAAAATAAAATTTAAAAAAAAGAAAAAAAAGAAACACAATAACTAGGAGGATTGAGAATAAACCATAATAACTCTCTTACATGAGAAAAGGAAAGCTTGTTTATTCTCAATGACCATTTACCTCCAAACCACAAACTTTTAAGGTATGAATACCATTATTAGCCACCTTTGAAAGAAAAATCTTAAGACATTCATGAATCTTGGACTTCCAAAGGACTTTCTACAAATCATCTCTCACTCTAACTTCTTTAGATGCCACAAGCAACTTGAAAACTACAAAAGAAAGCAACTTGGACTACCAAGACTAAATTCTATCCTCCACCCTTTTTGATAATAGATTGAAATTACTCAATACTTCATTTAGGAACGAACAAGAATTGCCAAGATAAGTAATATTATTTGATAGCTTTTTCATGCCTCAGAGGTGTTTAATATTGGCTTTAGTACTTCCATGAACCTTGGCAAAAAAGAAAACTGCACCATTTATCTATAACACTCCCATCCAAGAAAAGGATGCGAATTTGAACTTTTGACCAAGGTTAACTAGGGTTGACCAAATGGGTTTGACGTTTTACTGTAAGAGGAATTTCTGTTTGACCGAGGCACCATGACAAAGTACTCATCAACTAAGTTCGTAGACTAATAGTATATCAAAATCAGAACTGAAATTGAAAAGTTATAGTCATAACAAAGTGCGGTCCAGATTGATCGGTGAGCTTGAGGTTCACTTTTTATTTGTATGGATTTTGATTTTTGACTTATATACCATGTGATAGTAGTCGTTGATACGAGTCCATAGACTAGTAACACACTTAAATTGGACTTACAATTGAAAAGATATGGATATGTAAAATTGCGTTTATTTTTTGGGACTGAATTTACGTAGTAGTTTTGTTAAAGCATGCAAAGAGATTTTGAAAAATAACCTAAAGGACGCTATGTGTCACCAACCCATGGATGGTATGTGGCACTCCTCTTTTTTTCTTTTTCTTTTTCTTCTCTCCTCCTCCCCCCCCCCCCCCTCTCTCTCTCTCTCTCTCTCTCTCTCTCTCTCTGTGTCTCAGCTCTAGCCAATTTGGTTCCCATTTCGGCTACCATGGGTTACACATGCCGGCCCTGTGAGAAGCCCACCTCACAGTGACTCCGGTAGCCAAGTTTCATGGCCAGTCCCCACCATATGCACCCAGATCAGGCCGACAAAGCCACCAGCGGTAGTTTTCCATTTTTTGACAATGCCGCCGTTTTTTGTCAGACCCATTTTGATCTTGTACCCTATCTCCCTATTTTGGACCTTCTGATAGCAAATATGACATCTATTTTTCCAAATTCTCGGTCATTTTAGAGATACATTAATTTGAAATTTGATCAAAAATTTTCAACCATTCTAAAACCACTGGCATCGAGTTCGGGGTGTTTGAGCTAAGTATTTTTTATCCTTATTTTTCAAGCTTTCATTTGATATATAGTTTGCTAATTTTGGTTGAGTATTGAAAATTTCACCATTTTTGAGCTAATCTTGAAATTGCTATAAAAATTTACCTGTATTGGAAGTTTCCAAAGTAATACTCAGTGTATTTAGGTCCTTAATGATTAGGAGAAACTTAAGAGATGTTTAATTTCATGAAATTGAGTATAAGTGGAAAATTTTCAATTTTAAGGCAATAGGCCATTAGGCTTTGTTGCACAGTTAGACCGTTGGTGATTAAATTTTGGACCTTAAACATGAAATTTAGTATAAGTAGAAAAATCCAAATTTTAGGGCAATAAGCCATGGGGCTTGATTGCACAATTAAACAGCTGGTGATTAAATTGTGGACCTTAAACACATATTGATAGTCCTGATTATTTATATTATTTTTTTTATGGAAGCCGAACTAATGTTTTTGGTGTATTATAGACATTTGGATGAGACAAGTAGCTAATCTTACGATGAAACAAGAATATGCAGCATCAATACTATGAGAGGATGTGTTAATGCATTTTTTTTTTCTATGAATTTTTGTAAGTATGTTTATTGTGTTTAATTGGGATTATTCTATGAAGTTTAGAGCTAGCATATTATTTTATTATTAATATTTATATCAGCAAATGTATTTTATGAATTAACTGCAAAATGGAAATGTTTTTGTTTAATTAGTTTTATTTGTTAGTTTAAATTTAAATGCTAGAATGTGATTTTTGGAGGTTGATTTGAAAGTGATTTGGTTTTTCTAAAGTAAATTAGGTATAATTGGATCTTTAATTATTATTATTATTATCATTATTTTGACCTTGAATTTTTAATGTGGCTTTTCTCAACCATGATATTTATATATATATATATATATATGCATTTGTTGTGTGATTGTATTTGTGTGTGGGTGTGTACGTATAATTGTAAATTTGCAAAAATAATTATTTTTATTTATTTATTTGAGTTAATTGTAGAATTAAAAAGATATTAATTTCTATGGTTTCTTTTAAATGTTTCCCAGCTATAATTTTGACTACAATCTATATACGAATTGTGAAATAATTTCTCATAAATTTAGCCTTGATAAAGTAAATATGTATGCCAATATTAATTATTTATATTTATTTATTTAAGTTAGTTGTAGAATTAAAAAGATATTAATTTCTATGGTTTCTTTTAAATATTTCCACGCTATAATTTTGATTGCAATTTATATATGAATTGCGAAATATTTTCTCATAAATTTAGCCTTGATAAGGTAAATATGTAATTAAAATATGTTTGCATAATTCTATAATTATATATTTATATGTGCTATGATTTTTATAAGATTAATTGTTATTAATTGTTGGTTTATTAAACTTATATGTTTGTTTATTTATTTATTTATTTATGCTGATCTAAAAGAATTAAATGTTGTTAAAATATTTAATATTAAAATGATATTACCGTAGTACATTTCTTTAAAATTATATTTTGGATTTTATAAATATTTATTTATTTGTTTGTTTGTTTAAAATAATTAAATTATGATTTCAAAAATATAATAATGAATAGTTGGCGATTTTAAAATTGTATATTTTATATGATTAATTAATTTGTAGATGCACCATAAATTATTGATATTCTATACTGTTATATTTATAGATTAGTGCACATATTATATTTAGTCATCTTTTATAAACTGTTGCGAACGAGAGTAGACAAGTATTTTACGATGATAATATTAACCACCTTTCCAATGATCAAAGAATAACAAATTTAGTCATTCCTATAGACACTAAAATTATTTATTCTTAAAATAAATTGCTATTTTAATTAATTATTACTTTAGACTGATTATATGATGATAAAATTGTTCATGTGAATCCATGTTATATAAGCTATGGATAGTAATAATTATAAATTGAAAATTATTAAATTAAAAATTAATTAAAAACATAAATGTATATATATATATATATTTTTTTTTTTTTTTTTTTTTGGGTGGAACATAAATGTATATTATATATCCACCGAAGTCACCTTTGCATAGCGGGACCTTTCAGTCTCGGTATGGTCGCCCAATATGATATGGCGTGAGATCAGGTGGCAAGAGTGTAAATTTGCACTTCCTGTAAAATCATTAAACTGTTTCCTCTTTTTGGCCTTTACAGCCAATAATTGTTTAATAATGAGCTGCAGATTTCATTCACAAGTAAAATAAATAATCATTCATTAAAAAAAAAAGTAAAATAAATAATCATTTCACCAAGAAAAGTAAAAGATAATTACTCCAAGTCGCACATCATATATTAAAAGAAAGTAAAAGTAAAATAAATATTATTTACTTATAATAAACATATTCCTACACAATTAAATAAAAAGTGGGCGTTTTGGTATTTATGAACAATATAATGAGTATCAGTGGAATACTAGAATTCGATCACTCAATTTATTATTATTCTTATTATGAACAATATAATGAGTATCAGTGGAATACTAGAATTCGATCACTCAATTTATTATTATTCTTATTATTATTATTTTTAACTTGGATTTTTCTAGTATTATTTATATATATGGTGAAGGAAATCAAATTGAGGATTATTGTCAAGTCTCCACAGTCATACTTCAGATTTTTTTCTTTAAAAAAAAAATAAATATGTCTCAATAAAATAATATTATATAATTTAATTTATACAAAAATCAGATTACTTTTTATTCCCTTAAAAAGAATAACATATAGTAAATAATTTAGAAAGGAAAGCATTAATATAGAATAAGAAAAGAGACAAAAGTAGAGACAGAGGAATTACCCAAAAAAAAAAAAAAAAAAAAGGAGAGACAGAGGGGTAAGATTTGGATTTATGTAATGGGTCATTTTATACACACTATCAAACATATTGGTTGCACAATAATCCATGCATATCCATTTTAAAATTTATTTTTATTAACTACATTGATAATTTATATATATATATATATATTATTTTTTTAATTTAAAATTAAACTTATATGTACTACAATTCATAATTTTCCTTCATAATCTTAACGAAATAAGACAATAAAATAAAGAAAAACAATTTTTTCTTCTTACTCTTATCAAATTATTGATGGAAACTACACTTTTTGTTTTTGTTTTTTTTTTTTCCTTCCTTTTTTGAAGCTGTGTATGATCAATGCACGGTTTCCATAAAACTTAAAAGCCGACAAAAAGGCATCGAACAAATTTTTTTTTTTTTTCCCGGTCCAATTTCAAATTGCAAACCTTGCTCATATTTAATTTCAGTAGCTGCTCTTTTGATTCCACCACTTGTAAGGGCCCACCCACCCACACCAGCTCTTTTTGTACATCAGAGTTTGTAAAATTAAAACAAGAAAGCAGAAAAAGCAAACCCCATGTGAAAAAAAAAAAAAAATCCAAAAAGTTATACATTATCATTGTTTAATAAAATCTATTAGAGAATAATTTTTAATAAATTTTGTTTGTTAGATAGATATCATCTATATTCTATGTCATATAAATTTCAATTGATAGAATTATTGAAGATGTTTTTATAATAATAATTTAATTTATATATATATATATATATATATTTTAAATCGTCAATATTAAATAACAAATAAGATCTGTATAACAATCAAAATTTTTTTTTTTAGAAATTTAATATAAATCTATAATTAAAAAGATATATTTATCATTGTTAGTGTCATTATGAATAGTACCAAATATTATCACTACTACCTATATGTTTATGTCGCATGATTATCTTAACAAATTCGTTTATGAATATAATTAGCATTTGCCATATCAACATATAGAGATTCCATCCATAATGATAACAAATAGATTTTTTTTTTTTTATTATTATTGATAAATGAAAATGGGCTTCCTAGTGGGATTTACTAGCCAAAGAACTACTCCAGTTATTGTACCATTGCTTATTATCTTTGCAACCAAAGATATGCAGTCTTTATAGCCCCTTCCCCACAGCGATTTGTGCATGATGAAGTACATTACGAGGCACAAATGAAGTTTACCAAGATTGAATCCGCAAGGTGATGAGACAATCATTTTCCTACCATGCTTACCCTTCTTAATGAGTATCATTGAAAACAAATAAAGAAATTATTTATAAATTGATAATATGAATGCATTGAAACTTTATTTTAGGAAGAGAGTTGGAAAAAAAAAGATTGAAAGAAAGACAGACGTCAGAACTGAAACAATAAGAACTATATTGAAGTAATAGCTATCCAATCGAAACAACAGATCCTGTTAAGACATGAGTGACTCATACAAGTATATATCTATATATATATATATATATATTCCAAATTGGATATGATTATTGTGTAGAAAAGAAGAAAAAATAAACATAATGATTATAAACATAATAATAGCAAGCTAAAGTCTTCGCTTCCCTGTATGAATTTTTCTCCATTTACTCTGATGATATAAGCTGTTACTATTATAATTATTATTATTTAAGAAACTTTGCCAATTGATCACAAAGAGAAGATTGTTAGATAGGGAGCTTTTTTATTTTTATTTTTAGTTTCTTCTTGATAGCTATTTTTAGTATGAGAAAAACAATTTAAATCTAAATATGATAAGGATATTTCAAAGTTTATCCAGATTAAAATATAAAAATAAAAATTCTGAGATTTTAAAACGAATTATTATTTTTTTTAAATGAAGGCATATTTATTCTTATCGAATAGCTATTATCAAATTCAAAAACTTAAAAATCAAATCTATAGAATAGAAATTATATTTATTCCATAAATCAAGCATGCTATTAATGTATTTAGGTTTTTTTAAATTTATTAACGGTTAAACAAAAATTACTTATTAGTATAGATAGAAAAATAAATTTTAATGAGAATGTATGCAGAATATGATGTGTTATTATAACTTTTATTGTATGAATAGAAATATCTTATATATCAGGACGGTTTTGATTTTCTGCCGAGGAAAGTGTTGGAAACGTAAGACTTATGGAAACAAATTCCCAAGTATTGTATCATATGGTATATATGTTCCAATTCTGTGAATATTATCAATTTTTCCTCTGCTTTTGTGAATGAAAAGCACAAGCTCTCTTGCTATAAATAGTATGTGGAACTTTTAGCATCGTATATTTAATAATTACAGTGTCATTAGGTAGAGATGACTATTTAACTCAAATTCAATTAATTCCAAATTAAAATGTGTAGGGTTTGAGTTTAAATTTTCATTAGTTCATGAATATTCGATTGGTTAACCACCATATCCTAGATGACCAAAAAACAATAGTAATAACCTTTTAAAGGAGGGCCCTTTTTTTATATTTTTTTTATAACTGTTATTGTCATTGTTATAGTCTTGTTTTTTAATTTTATTTTCATTAACTACCATCTAGTTAGTTTTTTGAAGTTCATTACTTGGACAATATGGCTTTAGTGTATATCGTTATGAGCTACCTTTCTTAAGAGGTCACGATTCGAGTCCAAAAGCGTACTTTAAATTTTCATTGGATCACTATTTGCTGGGTTAATCACCATACCCTAGATGACCCAAAAACAGTTTTTTGTTACTGTTATTTGTTTTGTTCTTTTTATTTTTATTTTTGATTACTACTATCTAGTTAGTTTTTTGAAGTTCATTACTAGGACAATTTAACTTTAATGTATATTGTTATGAGGAAAATTTCTTGTTAGGTCACAATTCGAGTCCAAAAGCTGTTGGCATTTTATTATTTTGAGAAACTTATCATAATTACAGGTGTAAAGCATCAGTCCTTTCACCAAAAGAAAGGTGTAGAAGATTAGTTCTGAATAATATTGTAATATAATAAAACATTGTTAGGTTTTGGTGTTTGAGTAAAATTGTTGGGCTTTTCTTTTGTTTGCAGAAAGAAAGTAAAATTATAGACAAATAGTTGACCCACAAACTGATGTATTTGTTGATACTTCATGAATGGACACATATATCATTCTAGTAGTGACATGTAAGTACAAAATAGCTATCAAGAAGAAACTAATGGTGGCACATAAATTTGATAACATCACATGTTTCACAGAAATAACTAAGTTCTAAATTTAGAAAAGCAAATATATATTGAAGCCAAGATTAAGAATATTGGTGCATAATTAAATAAGGAAGTCATGTGATGAAATTCATGTACAATCTCTAAAAAAAATGCATAAAGAAATTATAAATGATTGCAACTACTACTTAGAATATTAAATAACAATTCTTTGCTCCAAATAATAATATTTACTACTTAGAATATTAAATAACAATTCTTTGCTCCAAATAATAATATTGATTTCAACTACTACTTAGAATATTAAATAATAATTCCTTGCTCCAAATAATACATATTGATATTGTATTGCATTGTTTATTATCGTATTTTAGAATATGGAACATATTGGTCCTCGAATGTAAAATAGATTGATAGTGTTTATTTTCAGGCAGGGAATATTGATTCACAGATCTGTGTAACCCACCAGATATGTTTTAGGTAGCATGTGGGGTTGTCGGATGGGACTACATAATGGATAGATATAAATATAGCATGTGGGGTTGTCGGATGGGAATACATATAATATATATATATATATATATATACGACTCAAATCATAATTTTAATATCATCATTTATATTGTTTTTTTTTAACATTTTTAAATCACAACAATAATTAAAATTTAAAATTATATTTATTAATTATTAGATTTCAATAAAATTTAATTTTCATAAATAAAATTTTAGTGCGTTATTAAATATCTAAATCTATATTTGATTATTTTTAAAATTTTAAATTTTAATATTTAATATAATTTTAAAACTAAAAAAAAAAATTAATATTAAAATGATCATGTGATCATGATATGAAATTGATTGTATATATATATATATTTGGGTAAAATACATTATTAGTCCCGAAGCTATACTGTCATTTACAAGTTGATCCTGAAGAATTGTTTTTGGCATTTTAGTCTCCGAACTCATTAAAATATTACACCATTAATCCTTCTATCCAAATCATATCTTTTTAGAGACCAATTTATAATATAAGATATAATTTGTGATCAATTTATAACGCTTAACATAATTTAAGCATTAAGTGTGATAATGGATTAACACACATTTAATTTTCAAATTATATCAAGTGTTATATATTGATTTCCAAACTATATTTTATGTTATAAATTGGTCTCTAACATAAGATTTGCACATGCATGTAATGGTGGATTTTGGACGGGCTAATTCTAAGGGACTAACAATGTAACATTTTAACAAGTGCAGGACTAAAATGCAAAAAAAAGAAAAATAAATAAATAAATTGTTTAAGGACCGATTTATAAATAATGATATAGTTTGTAGACCAACTGCCTGATTTACCCTATATATTATCAGTAATATATTAATGCCAATGTATAGTAGTCATTATTAATATTTTGCCCTGAATGTATAGTATTTATTTTTGTATACCAAAAACATGCATGCTAATATTTTCACGCACTACCATTACCACAGTACTAAAATTGTGCTAACATAAAAAATAAAAAAAAATAAAAAAAAAAGAAAAAGAAAAAGAAACTTTGTTATAAATTTATAAAATTCTCTTAGCTCTTGTTCACTTGCAAATTTTTTTATTTATTTTACTTATTTTAGGTGGGAATTTGAGGATGTTGAAATCCAAAAATTGTCCATCTAAGAAACCGTAGATTTTGCCAATAAATTATCTTCCAAGAAAAACTTGTGAATGTTTTGATTGCAACACTTTGCCTTTGTTCTCACTAATTTTTTATTAAAAAATTCAAATTTAAAATCATCATATAAGGGAACCGTTATGGAGTTTTTCTTAGGTCTTCTTTGGAAAGTATTAAACTTAGTGGAAATTTCAAATTCTCTAATAAAGTGAAATTTTTTTTATATTTGTATAATTTTCAAAGGGTGTATTGTGTTCCATGAAAATTAATTCTCACAACTCAAAAAAAGTATGGAGAAAAGTGTTATAAATATATGAATAAATATGAACATTACTGAAATCAATAAGGATATGTATTATTAAGAGGTTTTATAATATTATGTCTCCATCATCACTTTTATTAGTAAACCTAATCTTTGTCTATGTAAGGAGAGATTTGGATATACATAACTAATAAATAAAATACTACGGTTTCCTCTTTATGTTCTTTGTGTCTCTAATTCTTTGTCTCTAATCCTCTTTATATCTTCTTCATATTTCTTTATTTTATAATAAATAGTTATTTATCTAAAAAAGTATTATTTTGAGATTATTTGAAAATCTAGTTTTATATATTTTATTAAAAACAAATTTACCTTCTATTCTAAAACACAAATTATTTTAATTACTTATGACCCTAAATCTTGCATCACTAATCAAAGATTAAAAAAATATTTTACATGAAACTAATTCTCATATATCAGTTTTCTCAAAATTTTGACACTTCACAAATGGGTATTTATTAGAATGCACATTTTTAAAAAGTTGAGTAATGAGATATATATATCTCTTTCTGTGTCTCTCTCTATATATATATATATATATAATCAAGCTCATATCAAGATAATTTGATGTTGTTTTAGCTTTTGGATCATATCAAAAAATATAATTTAAAGTTTTAAAAGTAATTAAAATAAAGAATGCTAGACTTACTAAAATATTAATCAAATTTGTTAACTAAATAATGTGACCGGTGATGTGTCAATATTTATTTGGCTTATTTTTTTAATTTATTTTTCCTTCTAAAGGTTTACTTATCTATATTTAGGTTATATGAATATGCCAACTAATAATATCTTAATACAATCATTTAGAAAATAAATTTGATAAATATTTTGATACTTGTAGTATTATTGATTAAAATATGAGTTTACTGACATATTAAAACTTTATTTGATAAAATTGAATATCATTTATATCTCATAATTAATAAATATAATTTTAAATATTGAATGTTAATGATATCTAAAGGTTGAAAAAGGGAAATTTCAATGTTAGTCCTGATATTAAAGACTTCATTTGAGTTTAACTATATATATATATATATATATAATTTTTCTCTTGTCCAAAAAATTTTCTTGTACTCATATAGTAAAATACAAGGCATAGAATTACATGTAATCCAAGGTCTCCAAAACAAAATTTTATTCAAGATTCTAGGGTGAGAGAATATTTATATACACTAAGTGATAAAGTATCATTATTTTATTAATTTATATCTAGTTATATTTATTTTTTCAAATATTAACTTATCTATACTTAAATTATATTAATTTTTTAGTTAATAAATTAAATAAGAACAATGCTAGATGTATCAACTAATCTACCAAAATATTAATTAAGTGATAAATATTATTATATTATTGGCTTATATTTAATTACACTTATCATTTAAAAAAGTTTATTTATTCATATATAGGATATATTAAAATTTCAACCAATAAAATAAAAATATGTAACCTTAATTGCCATGTCATTTTAGTAAAATATTCCATAGATTAGTTGATACTTATAACATTATTCTTCATAAATATATCACCTACGACCATATAATCTTAATAAATATGTAAGTAGACTTTTTGTTACCTTAATATATATATATATATATATATATATATGTATGTATATTATCACCTGGAGAATTATTTACAGATCATGTCTTAATAGATTACTGTTTTCCTAATTATTGCAATATTGCTTAACAGCATGTGCTTCTTAACAGATTAAAGATATCACGATTCATGACACATTAATTTTCTCCATATAAGAGCTATGGCATACATTCTATTGTAGTATATAATCTATTTATTTCGTAGCTGATATTTTGAAGGTTACGTACCAACTTTTCTATCTTCTATTTTTCAATGATTTTTTCTTCCAATAAATTTTCATTGCACTTTTGAGCTTTATTATAAAATAGGTTTTTGATCTCTATCAAGCTCTTGGGACAAAAGGTTTTATTTAAAAACTAAAATGGTTGGTATAAGGTCCCATCGAACTAGAAAAATTCGCAAACAAAGGAAGACAAACGCAAAAGATAAATCATAATTAAACTTTGTTTTCTATCTGTGAGCACTACTATGAAAATGACTCAAATAAGTATGCTAAACAAATAATATACCACATTTCCATGTTTTTTCAATTATTACTTTTATTTCATTCTTAGTGGAAAAGAGCATTTCTAGTTTAGATGACAAATGGAATTTAATTTCAAAATATCCGTATTAAAAAAGATAAAACATTTATTTATTTATCTATGTGTGTGTGTTTTCCATATAGATATGATTAAACTAAGCACAGACATCATTGTCATCTTAGAGCCAGGGATGTTGATCCTCTTTGGAGCTTGTATAGCGACCCATTGTTGGATATTTTATATTAGCTCAATTTATTTATCTTCAAACCCTGAAAAGTCTTTGCCTGCAATGACGAATCCAAACTTTTTTTACAGTAGCACCATCGTACTTATTACTTCCTAAATTATTGATTAAGATATACATGCACGATATATTTTGTTAATATATTATATTTCAACTAAATAAATGAGTTACTATCACCATTTTTTTTTTAATTTTCAAAAACAATTCTTTTCTAATTTTTCTATAATTTTTTGGAGAAAATAAATTTCAATGGTTTCGTGCTGATTTGACATTCATAATAAATAAATTTCAATTATTTGGTGGTGATTCGACATTCATAATAAATTCACAACAAATTCATATACAAAACAAAATCATATTAAAATTTTGTTACAAAGTAATGAACCAAATTCATTGATAACTAGAAAGAATAAATTAACAAAAAAATTGGTTAAAAAACTAAAAATTGTTAAATCAAGAATTAAAACGGAAGAAAAATAACAATTAAATGAGTATAAAAATTAATAAAAAATTAAAAAGGAAAAATATTTGAGGGGGGCATTTTGAATGTGGCAGTGCTCATTGGTGTCTTGTGTAATTGACCAAGTTAATATAATTATAACAACAAAAAATAATAATAAAAAAATCCAAAAATACAAAACAAAAAAATAAATAAATAAAGCTGACAAAATTAAGCAGCTTGGTCGTTGTTCAAGACAGAGAACCCAATGAGTCTGCTTCTTTCCATGGATGAATTAAGATGTCCGTTTATTTGTTTTTTTTTTTTTTTTTCTGTACTCATTTATGCATGTTAATATGAATTTAATTATTATTTAAAATTTTTTATTGATAAAATTATCCATTAGATTAATAGTTGAAAGTTTTATATTAAAAAACAAATGTAGACAAGAATGAAAAAAATAATAATTAAAAAAAATAAAAATAGTGCATATGTGCAAGTCTCTTTCTTTTCTACAATAATTGGGTTTTCATGACCCCATTCCTTCACCAATACCGACGCCAATAATAACGAAATTATTTGCAAAAATGCATTTGGTCTTCCACAAGAATGGGCTTGCAAATCCTTCAACCCCACCACCAGCACCTAGATCGCACTTTAATGTTTTCTGATAAGGATATTACTTTATACAATGAATAACAAAAAAGAAAGACAGAAAGAAAAAAAAAAAAAAATGGTGACCCCCATAATTTAAAATGCACACCATGTCTGTCTATGCAAAATTTGGTCCAGTTTCGGGTATTTGTTGTATCCAGTCTATATGTAAATTGAGAAAAAAATAAGAAATAAAAAAAAGAAGAAGAAACTTTTGTGATTTTGTTCCACCTAAAAATAGTATTTGACATTGTATCTTTGATGGCTTTATGCAGAAGGTACCTCACTTAAAATCTAGACACCAGTGCCTTTATATTCTAAGGAGATCCTCTTATTACAATTTTGGATTTGTTTGAGTTTATTTCAACTAGACACTTATTTTTCAAAATTAAATTTAAATGATTGATTTGATAAGTTTTTTTTTATTTTTTTTATTTTTCCAAACTTAATCGAATCTAAGAACTGAAAATATATTTTGAATGATTTTACTACTAGATAAAACCTATAAATACTTAACAGACTTTTTTAATAAAATACTATTAGATCAATTAAATAAAAAATTAACCATATATATATATTGTGATTTTCTTATTCAGAAAATTTTTCTCTCTCCAGCACACCATATTAACATTGATGTAACAAAAATTTTTTGGATAAGAAAATCTTTGTATATATATATATATATATAGAAAAAATTTATGATGCAAACGTTCGTATTTTTTTATCATCCTTAAGGTAACAAATTTTTGATAAAATCATCATTTATATATAATAATATTGATAATAATTTTTTAAAAAATTATAATCATTTTGGACATCCACAGAATAAAAAAAAAAAAAATGCAGTGCAGTATAAAATAACCATATATATATATAGAGGACAAGATTACGGTGCAGACAGTCTACATACGGACTAACACTAATGCTTTTAAAAAAAAATATCAACTTTATTATGTATGTGTAAAAGTAAATTCGATATTTTTTTTAAAAAACATCGACTTTGATATTGTTCCGTATGCAAACCGTATCCTAGCTTTACGCGTTATATATATATATATATATATATTCTCCTTTGAGAACACTTTTGCCCCTATTTACCTTTCAAAGACTAGTTGTAAAGTTCCTTAATAATGCCATACTTTCCAAATCAAAACTTTTCATAATTTTTCTCAATAATACAAGTGACAACCAACGTTCTAAGATATGCTGTACACAACCTTACAAAGATATGCATGTGCTGTGGGTATCACGTCGAAAAGTAGAAAAACACAAACAACTATTTGTGTGAGGCAACGTGGTCCGACCCTTTTTTGTGTCTTCTCCAACTTTGAACCTAACCTTCAAACTTCATTTTTTTGTAGCTACTCCAACTTTAAAACCTAACCTTCAAACTTACCTTTGTGTGAGGCAACTCATTTGTAATTTTCTTTTTTCTTTTTTTTGGATGAATATAGACTTATTGGTTGCGTAGCTCAGTGATGGAGACCAATCTGAGATCTATCAATTTTCTTTTTTTGGCAGAAACCAAGAATAAAATATGGGTGGTTTAAAATATTCTAGCTAAATCCCAATCTATCAAATTGTTAGGGAGGTAGTAGAATATATTCTCTATCTTATTCTACTAAAGCTTTTGAATACTAAATTATATAACAGTATGTTTTAGTCATTAAAAAAATTGAATGAGATTTCCATGTAAAAAATAAGTAAATTTAAACCTATAAAATAATGTAAAATTAACCCACGTTGGAATTTGAATGACAAGTAGAATGGCCTTGAAAGAGACATGCATTGTGGATCCCCAAGTTTTAAAATTATCAAACTTTCAGAGTTCTGTTTGCAAATGGAAACAGTTCTACTGTTTTCATAAAGAAATAAAATGATATTTCACTTTTTCACATATAATACAAAAGTTTTTTAGTATAGAATTTGAAATTTTCTTTTTAGATTTCAAACACCTTAAAAACAATATAAAAGTTTTTTGGATTTTAAGCCAACTATAGTTGCATCATGGAGTTGTAAATATTCTATTAAAATTTTAGCTCAAAACATTGATGTAGCAAATGAATATTGATGAAAAACTTTGAAATCATAATTAAACCTCTGGATAATTAATTACTCACCATGCATGCATATAATATATATATATATATATACACACACATATTTTGTTTACCTAAAACACAAAAATTAAAACAAAAACAAACAATAAACAAACAAAACAAAACAAAAACAGGCATAGCAAGTGAAAAGGCTGGACGGAAGCTTGAACCGAATAAATGATTCCATCGTCATTTAAAGATACAATATGAAATTGGGTTTTAAAACCTTCACAGGCTTCTCTTTGCTGCTTCAACTAGATCTTTTTTGCCCGGTTTTGATTCAAGGCAACAAAGATGGAGTTAAAGGAGCAAAAAGAAGCTTCAACAAAGGTTGTATACCTTATGAGAGAAACTAACGAAAGCTAATACATTCACTACCCCCCAACCCCCAAAAAATAAAAAAAGAAACCCAAAAAAAAAAAAAAAAAAAAAGGCTTCCTTCTTTTGAAGCCATGGAAAAAGGTATGAAAGCTCCAAAACTCATCAATGAGTCAAAAACATTTTTTAGTTAGAGGAGCAAAATTCATCTGCACCATTTTTTCCTCTTTTTGTGGTTGGGGATGTCGAGTTGCAGCCCCCATCCAACCTCAAAATGCAGACTCCATTTTGGAGGTCAACCAAATTAACAGCATAACCATGTCCACTGGGATCCAATCTAGTGACAGCCAGCTTCCTCAAAACCCTGTTGTGACAACTTCGACCAGTAGCTTTTTGCCCTTACAGGAGCTACAATCTCGAGAGCACCATGAACACATTTGTGGTACGAAAAATCTTCGGATGTTCCATCTGTTCTTAACAACATAAAGCAGCGCGAGTTTTCATGATCAGGGTGATTCACAACCTGTATAATAATAGGTAGAAAAAGCATCAAGAAACTCCATGGAAGCAAAACACAACTTGAATAATCATCCGTATAAATTTCACAAAGAACGCAGCTATGGACCATGAATAGCAACTAGTCCTAACACAATTTCCCTCCTTTTTCAATTCTTTTAATGATTCTAAAACACAAAGCTTACACCAAATATTTTGTTTTAAATTTTCATTCTCATCTACCTTAATGTCCTGAATTCCAGCACCAACTTTAACATCTCTTCGGGGATGAAAGTATAAAGTCATCATCAAGGTTGACTTGTCTGCATCATCTAGCTTGTGATCTATGGGATACCTACATCCACAACATTAAGAAGTTAGGGAGTCCAGAGAGAGAGTGAGCCAATGAATGAATAAGGACCAGAAATTTTCAGGAATCATTAACAAGATCCAGTACCATACAGAGACATTAATCTGAGATAAAATTTTTCGACTTTTGATGCTCTAACTAAACTTCTTATTTGAATTACAAGGTAAAATATATATAAAAATAGAAAATAAAAAAATAAAAAATAAAGAGTTCCATTTAGCAAGAAAATACATGTAAACTTATAAAGATAAATTACTAAGCGAGGCATCAAACACATCACAATCATACAAATATAAGTAAACTCTACAAACATGATGTGTCACTTACTTGTGCAAGATATGCTTCAGTTTATGTGACAGATTCTGAACATCTTTCGGCGTAAAAAACTTTCTTATGAATGATTTTGCAATACCCAATTTGGTAAATCCTTTCGAAACAGAACCACCAAACCCATATAAAAACTGAGTATCATATTTGTTGGATGTATGATTTTGATCAGTAGACATTTTAATTTCATTCTGTTTATCAGAACTGATTTGACTACCCAGCAGGTCATATACATCAGCAGGCTTTGCAATTTCATGTCCCTGAAGAATGATAAATATAGTATTAAAAAAAGAAATAAAAAGATGACCATTGAAAGGCTAATACTACATGTGAAGAAAGGTGACTAGTAACCAGAAAAGTAGAATGTTACACAACATAAGAGGCAAAGTGATAGATTTCTCAGCATATTGCTTTATTAAATTGAAACAACTCTAGTAAACCACAGCATATCGAGAATACAAATCTTGTTCTATATATTGTAGACTAACTTTAGATACCACTTGGAAGTGATCATCGGAAACAAAGAGGGAAATTTAGCTAACACAAACACTTAGCATAGCATCTAGAAATGTGACAAATAATAGAGTGGCACGAACTACCAGCATCAAATAATAAAAATCCCCTATTTTAACCAGCATTTTTGAGAATTAGAAGTTTGGATCAACTTACAAATTCCAAATGCTTAAGTAGGTTGGAACACCGAGATGTGAAGTATGGATTTGAAGATAAAGGTTTTTATTTTCTAATGCAACAAGTTATTTTGTTTTTGATAAGTGATATAGTTATTTTCCATATAATCAGTGCATCAAATCCACTCCCTAAATCCTGCTTTCACTTATCTAAACCAGGAATATTCATGGAAACCCCATATCTTAATTTAATTGGAAGTCTTTCGAATCCCTTAAAAGCATCCTCTAGGTTTATAGGGTGCATTGGTTTATTTCTATTATTGGTAAGATCAATATAAAAACCACATTACCATCCACCAAGAAGTAAGATCTACCTTTCCAGAATATATAATATCAAACCGTCCACCGGTCCCCATAGCAGGCACCTTTCCCCATGCTAATGCATCTAGACTACCCTGAAGACGATCTGTGACTCCAGCCTTTGCGGCTTTGATAAAGTGAGCACCAGGTGTCTGCATCATAACACAGAAAGCATACATGAATTACAAATATCTTGTTTAATTTGGAAACGCCATGACAACATTAGGTTAAATAAATATACATATATATATACACACACACACACACACACAAAGTAAAGCAATGAATATGAGAACTAACAGAAAAGCATGCTCGCATAAAGGGTGATGAAGAAGATGCATGTTCCTTTTGCTGTGCAATGCCTTTTGCATTCAAGCCAACAAACTGTCCTGTAACTGACAGCGAATCCGCAACAAGAAGCAAATGTTCGGGAAGTATAGTCTTCCCAATATCAGATATTGCCGACTCCAAATTCTGCAAATCGAAATGCATTGATGAAGTTTAAATGTTGTATCTAGTTATTCTCCCTCACCACTTAATCCAAAGGAGAGAGACTAAAAGAAAAGAGCAAAGAGAACTCACATTGAGGAAATATTTCCATCCAGCATCTATTCCATAGGAAACACAGAATTCTTTGATATTATCTGGATGACTACGAGACCAATCAATCATATCCATAATCGGGAGAGAATCATTCAATAGCATACTCCAAGCTCTTGTTCTACTGGTGCTTCCTGACATAGACACTCTTAAGTAGAGTTCACCAGAAGAACCATGAATTGCTTTTGATATTTTTGGCCTATCCTTCCATAAAATATCAACCTTTTTGATCTCTCGGAATCCTAAAGAATAAATTGCAATAAAGAAAACATAATTAACCACCAAGTACAAGTGCAAGAAATATGTGTTACTGATAAATTAACTTAAAGAATTCATCTCATTATGTCCAATTTCTACAAGATTCAACAATTTAAATAAGGTTGACACTAGATTTTATCCTTGCCTTAATGAATTATGAGTAAATATGTCTAAAAGAATAACATGAATTTACAACATTGTCTATAATCACTATAAACCTTTCTTCTTCTTTTTTTTTTTAGTATTGAAAACAGAATTCTGGTATGGAAGTTTTCATTAGATTCATAAAGCCTAATGAAGATAATTTTGCGTTTGTGCGATTTATGATTTATTAGCAGCCCCTTTAACAATACACAAATTCTAAAAGTTGAACCATTTCATGACAGCCTCAATGGTCTTTGTTATACACTTTCCCAAAAATGTTCAACACAATTTCCAATAAACTTGTAATTTTAAAACTCATTTAAGCTATTGAACATGTATTCATCTAGCAGACTAATTTCTGTGTCCTAACTTTATAATAGAAGGATCCTCCCCAGTATGTGTGTTTGTATGCTTATAGTATTGAAACACCCATTAAGCAGATTTGAATCCCACAAGTGACTAAAAGTACATTGTTAAGCTATCACCAATCCTTAAAGCTTAACTTAATAGAAAGTGGATAAAGTATGTACGTAATAACAGACAACAAAAACTAAACATGAATCAACAGAGTGATTGGGTATTATAGTTTCTATTAGGAAAATCCATTACGTTTGATAAATACCCATAAAATGAGATGTAAAATAAAATAATTGTGCATACGATATAGAAAACTGATCCTAGGATTAAAGACCACATTTTTCAGTCAGAAAACGAGGCAAGTGAGTCAAATATAAGGCAATCCTGTACCAGAAATGCATGTGCCTAAAGTACTCTCTAGCTTTAGGCATGAAATTAAAGAATTAAAGGACATATTCTTGTCTATTATTAAAAAATCCTAGAGGCATAGGCATTGACTGCAATTTCCAAGAGAAGATAAAACATAGAGACCGCTCACAACATACCTTTTATAACAGTTCCAAGCAGAGAGGGAATCACCACATTTTGAACCATATCCAACTCTATCGAAGAATTTTTAGAGTTTTCAGGTATACTGACAACGATACAGCAAGGATCCTTATCTTTCTCATGTGTGTCAGCTTCAGAACAGTTCCTGTCATTTCATCAGCCAAGTCAAAAAGGATGAAAAGCTCCAGGCAGGATTCGATAATGTTCTCATAGATGAATAGCACCTCAAATCTCCCATGAATTATAGATACAGCAAGTTGCAAAAATCATTTTGCTAAGATGACTTGAATGAATAAGGTGCAAAAATAAAATGTACAGCAACAGTAGAAGTATTGAAGTAGGGACTTCAAGAAATCAACCCAGCCAAGAGATGGAGGGAGTAAGTTAAAAACCTTTAGAGTACAACAGTGAATTGATCTTGTCACACCCAGTTAATTTGAATTTTTTCTATTAATACATTTCCTGAATAAAAGGCAGAAATTTATGCATGAATGGAATTTAACTCGTAAAAAGACAATTGGACACTTCAAAAAGTTCAGAACTTAAGCAAAAAGTGGTTCTAGTGAAGAGATTTTAAGAGCCTCATTAGGGACCTATCCACTTGTAAAATAGTAACTGGGAACTACTATGCAAGTTGATAGAAGGAAAAGTATATCCCATTAAAGACACAACCAAGCTCAACTGGAGAAAATTTCTTCACTTTCATAACTCAAATATTAAAATAGATAGGCAGCAATATAACAGAAAAGTAAACTAAAACTAAATACAAATTAACGTCCTAAACTTTTTCCTATAATATGGAGTATAGAACATACTCCCAAGTATATATGGATATAACAATACAATCTTCAGCAGTTAAGAAGTAAATCCATAAACGGATAAATAAACCCTTGGTAAGATCAACTAAAATACCTAAGGAGGAATAGCTTACCTGTTCATTATCTGCAACTTTGAAAAATTTGTTTTTGACTCTGTTTGGGCAGACTTACACCGTAGATGAAGGGAATCAATTATAGAATGCACATTTAGTCTTCTTCTTCTCAGTATGTCCTGAAAGGTATTATAAACTTATAACAGAGAATCAAATATGTGTAAGCAAAGAAACTTTATAACTTTCCAGATTATACTACCTTGCATATATGAAAGTGGCAAACCCAAGGACTGAGACATGTCTTGCTTCCGGTCTGTGGTGAGAACCTTATACCAGCAGAGAACAAGTGACTTTTAAACTTTTTTGCCCCAAAAAAATAATAAAAAATAAAAGAGTCCACCAACCTTAATGCAAAGGTTCAAGAAAGAAAAAGAACTAAGCAAATATAAATAAAATAGAAACTAACATTATCATGACAGTAGAAACAACTTCTGAAAATATTAGTCCCTCCAAATGATCCTTGACCTCTAACGCTCCATACTCAAAACCATGTCTCTGTCTTCCAAGTTCCTCAGACAGATATAGTGACATAGTTTGGTCAGCACTACTTTTTTTTGAGCCGCATTCCAAGACTCTCTGTATGATGAAATCACTCAACATCAGGCAGGCATTTCCAGAACAGTACAGTAATTGCATTTACTCAACTAACAATTATATCAAGCGCCCTAGCATTTCCAACTCAGAGTAACATTTACATCACTTAAAAACGTGGAATCTTTTGTTTTGCTTGCATATCTAGAACACGGAAATGCTATCATTTCTCAGCCCCTACTATAGATTTTTTGCTATCATTACAATAGCTCTGAATGTTCCATCCCCACTTCGCTCCCCCTCCCTCCCCAGGCAGGGCCAAGAAAAAGGAAATATATCATATCTTGTGCGAGAAAACTTAATAATACATTCCAGCAATACAAGTGTTAAGGTATGTGTTATTACTAGTAGAGTAAATACATGCATTTCCTACCAGAACTCATTCACCATAGAATCAATTATAATTTTGAAAATCCACCCTTGTGGATGTTAAAAAGAAAGCAAATATGTTGGTCCATCCTATAATAAATATCACCCAACCTTCTCTTCATCATGCCATTCTTTCTTTGTTTCATTTTTTTTTTTATTTTTTTTATTTACTCATTTAGTGATCTTTATGAAGGGGGAAGTGGAGGGGAAGGGTTGGTGGGGTCTAGGGAGTACTGGAGTGGAAATGTGGAAGAAAGAATAGTGCTTTCTGACGTACTTCTTAAAATTGTTGAAAATGTTGATTTGGCGGTAAATTTCCAAATTGTTTTAAAAATGAAAAATGATTGTCATTATAGTCATTGGCCTTCCAGTGAAACATATAATAGTAAGTTCAATTGAGAGGCTACCTCATGACTTCCCCCAAAAGAAGCAATGAAGCAATTTATATAGTTGCATGAGAGAGAGAGAGAGAGAGAGAGAGGAAGCACCTTCAGATTTAGCAGAGGAGAAGTTTCAAGTACACTTATTGGCTGATCCAAAGCACTGTATGCAGCTTCAGAAATGGCACAAGCAGACAATGAACCAACAGGTTCACTACCTAATACACTGCAAACCGGAACATCACTGCTATAAGCAAACTGAACAAGCTGGTTCCCATACGCATTTCTCACCGTTCCATCATAAGCAGCATACAAATCACGCAAGAAGTACATAAGCCTTCGGTGCAGAGTCCCAGGAAGTTCAGCATTGTCACTGAAAGAACTATCTCTACATGTAACTGAATGAACAAAACATTCTAATGGATTTAAGCCAGAGAGGAAAGAACTTTCAACGACGGCACAAGGGATGTAAGACTTGCAATATTTAGGAGAAGCATCCACCTTTTGGGTTAAACCACATGCCTTGTGATTATTCCACGCAATACATGAGAGCTGATGGGGAAGCCCAAATGATAAAGGAATCAGGGAATGTTGCAAGCCAAGACACATGCAATTTTGAACTAATTTCAGCAAATTCCCTTTGCTTCCAGCCTTAAACATAACCATCAGGGAATTGTCTTTACCTCCATATTTGTAGGCCAAACTTTGAATATCCCTAAACACTTGCTTGAAAGCATCAATAGAAACTTGGCTAAGTTCAGCCGATGTCTGCTTCTTATAGAGCAAGTATTCCATCTGAATAGAAACATTCCGTTGATTATCCTCTGTATTATTCTCTATTAGGAATTCCTGAAAATAATTGACTAGCCGTTTGAACGCACAGGTCTGCTCAGCTTCTTGCAGACCAAAGAAGATTTCATCCATCATCTTTTCCCGTGAGTGTGAGTCAGCAGTGAGGTATAAATCTGCGAGAGAAACACTCAAGCCCCTCATTGACAACCATTCACAAAGAACTTCCTGAGCAGCATGCAAGATGTCAATTACATGACCGAGGCAATATTTTATAAGACTTTGGAAAAGGTTGCCATCTATATCACGCAACCAAGAAGATCCTTCAGAAAAAGACACAAGCTCCCCATTTCTAATACAAACACCATTTGAAGCATCAACATAATCAAAGCCTGAAGGCAGGAGCATGCTGAACAATTGCTTTCCAGTCCAAACTGGACCATCAAGTGACGGAGCTTTAATAATTGCTGGCAACATCCGTTGATGCAAACAGAACATTTCGAGCTGTTGCATTTCAAAAAGATTCAAAAGTACACTATCCTCCATTATCAAATGAGCAGCAGTTAAACTGTCTTGACTAAATGAAAGCAGGTTCCTACCACTTTGCCTATTAGTTAATTGCCTGTCTAAAGCAACAAGCTCCCTGAGCTCAACTCTGGTATCAACCGATTGAGGGACATAGCCATGAAGGCAATCACCATCAAAATCACCACGAAAAGGAGAGCAGCATATTGGGTTTATTGATACAACAGATGTTATTGGAAGTACCTTAACAGATAGAGCTATAAGGGAATGCTGATGTATGGAAGGAGGCCTATTTATCAACAAAATATCTCCATCACTTAGAGGCCTATAAATAGTGTCCCCTATATGCAGTTCATCGGTAGGGCGTACACGGACCAATTTATTATTTCTTCGAACATAGATCTCTCCCTTCTCAATAAGGCGTAAATTCCAACAGCCATCCGACTTGTCCAAGTTCCATCTGTTCAAACGCTCGGAAACATGCATTCTCTCTGCAATATGACATGGTATGCCAATTTCATTGAGCTTTATGTTTGGATCACCAACAACAACCATGCGGAAACAATGATCACTTCGCTTCCCAAGGATCACATCTTTGATCCACCTCAAACCACATGTTTTAGAAGGAGAATCTCTAATGCTTTTTTGCTGGCCAATAACCAAATCTTTACTTGGATTTGGTCCTATGCTTAGCTGTGATGTGAGTTAGAAGCATTATCATAAGCAGGAAGCTTAACGTTTAAGTATTTAACCAAGATTTGCAAAAATAGAAGAAAAAAAAATTATTATTAAAAAAAAAAAGATATCTCGCCTTGGAAATTTTTAGACAGTCTAAAACACGAGAACCCAAATCATTTGCTGCTCCTCTAAAATCAACTAATTTTTTATATGCCCTCGTCCGCTCATCCTAAAACCATTAACCAGGTACAGTGAGCACAAGAGAAAATAAATGAATAAAAGTATATCAAAATATATGATTATCATATACTAAAGAAATCAACCAAGAAGTAGAGAGATGAAAATATTTCCTTACAAAAATCAATCGTTGCCCATTAGAAAATGAATTTATAAATTCTGTCACACGATGAG
Source organism: Ziziphus jujuba (assembly GCF_031755915.1). NCBI lineage: Eukaryota > Viridiplantae > Streptophyta > Magnoliopsida > Rosales > Rhamnaceae > Ziziphus > Ziziphus jujuba. Next base: position 26,171,907 of record NC_083384.1, read on the forward strand.
AATTTGGAGTTACAGGGAAACAGTTGAGAAAAAGTGAATCTGTCCTTGCAACATATTTTTTTATGAAGTCAGGATCAATGGCATTCAACAAATAATGGACCTGGACAAAGAAGAGATCATCAAGAATTTTATCAGTTTAGCTAAGAAAAGAAAAGTTAGATAGTAATATAATAACCATCAACTATAAACAAGCTAACTTCGTAAAGACGATTTGTAAGAAAACAAAGAGGCCAAATTTTCAATAAATTGATTTGGCAGCTCTACACCTTTAACTAAATCCATTAGAAGCCATATAATTAAGTTTCTATGTGCTTTATTATAAATAAAAGGCACTAAAAACTAGATGAAAAGAAAAAAAAAATCAAGTATGTGCAAAATCCTAACTTCAAATGGACAAGCACTTGAATGCTCTAACAGATCCATATCAAAACAGTCAAAGAAATGTATATCACACACAATCTCACATGTATACATGCATTTATGCAGAATTTTGCTTTCTTAATAGGATTTGTAAGCATAAGTACATCTTTGTGCATAAATTGTGATAAGCAAGTACCTAATTGGTACTTAGTTTTACAAAAGTTGACCAAAAAAATTTTTATCTCCAGCAAAATACCATAATGAAAATAACAACATTCACCATAATCCAGAATGAATGCTCAAAATTGCCATGTGCACTTGTAAAGAAGCCAAGCTACCTGGGCATGTGAAAGAACTCTCTTGTTTGGTTTCATACAACTTTCTTCTTGTTGTGCATCCTTTGGAATGAAGTCCCAAAAATCATCTGTACTCTTGAATTTCTCTAGCAATTTGTCATTTACCTCTACTGTAATTGTACTTCTGCTAAAAAGATCTTTTGAGGAAACTTTAAACTTCATGGTCGATGAACTTCCCTGTTGATTGATTATAACAAGATTTATGAACCCATAAAACTAAATGAGGACAGAAAATTAACTTAATGGCCCAACAAACTTACAATGCAATAGCTGCAACCTGTTGGCTGATGATAACCAGTTATGGAATTAGGGCCCTGCTGCACGCACAATAAGAAATATTAAGAACTAAAGAAATAAACACCATCACCAACAAGCATAAAAATAGAATACGAAAAGTCTCAACATCATATTTTCTGCATATTAAAATCTAACTAGAGATGCATACCCCTCTTCCTGAGTACAAGAAAACAGAATATTTCACCATATTTGATGATCTATAACCACAATATATGTCATTTAAAGAATGATAACATTGCACAAGTGGAATCAAGTGGAGAATGGAATGAATAATTGATTCTAGTGTTTGATTGACACACAGAATCAAGGTATTAATGGTGACTGATTCCACTATGGCATTTGATTAACCAAATAAAATACATATCGAGCATGGAGAGAGAAGAGAGTGCAAAAAGTAGAAACAACTAAAGAGGAAATAAAACAGAGAAAGGAAATAAGTGGTTAGATAAAATTGACGGCAGAAATAGCATTTCTTTTTTCAGAAAAAGACATATCCCATTGAAAACTGAAGTATGTTCCACTCCCCTTAACCTTGATGGTTAGATATTGTTATTCCCACATCAATAACAAAGGTTCAAGGTAGCAAATGGAGAGAAAAAAGAAGGTTACATGCAGATAATAAGGATCCTCTCTTTCCTTCTACACTGACAAAATATATAATTTGAAAGGAAAATAAAGTAAAAAAATATGAAGCTTACTAGAATTCAAAATCATAAAAAATCTAAAAAAAATATATATACTTGTTAACAAAAATGCAACAACAGCTCCATCGAACCAAATTAATTCTGAAAAAAAAAAAAAAAAAAAAAAAAAAAACAAACAAACAAACTTTTTTCTCAATAGAAAAAATGATAATGCTAAGATACTTTATCAGTTTATCAATATAACTTAGATAGTGTGACATACTTGACCTTGACCTGACGACTTTGCCTAGTAGATTTACATCTTGGGCAAATCTTGTTTAGAATTTGTACAACTTCCGATAGGAAGTAGGGATGGAGTATAGTGAATGGAAATTTGATGTGCCCAAAATGACCTAAAATGATCAGAGCATGTTAGATCAATTTCCATAAGCAACATTAGAAAGAGAAACTTGCTTTTACACAACATGACCATCCACACCTTCACAAGACTTCAAATCACTTGCACCACATGTAGAGCACTGAGAAGATGGATTTGGGACACCCAACCTAGGATCGGTGACTCCATTGGCAGCATCTATAGATATAACAGACATCTTCTCCTGTTCCCAAAAAAAAAAAAATATATATATATATATATATATTGAAATTTCACTAATTTAGCAAATGTGTCCTAGCATATTCAAAACACCTAACCAATTATCTCAACAACAACAATATGTCACATACACATGCTATTAAGAAGAAATATGATAATAAGCAAACACCTTAAAAATAAAGAACAAATGGCATTAAAAATATAAATTTAAACATGGAAAGGGTTCAGATATCAACTGTAACTTCAGGAATAAGTAGCTAAACCAATAAGAGCAGTACAACTAACTATAAAATAAGGGAGCAGCAACAGAACATGTGTCAGAGTAACTTGTTCTAAATTAACATATAAATGGGAATCTGAACCAAAATACAGGGTAAATATACCAACTTAACATAAAAAATAAAAAAAATAAAAAAACTCATTTTCTTTCAAAATTTTAGAGGAACAGCCAAATATGTTTAGACACAGAGGGTTATGCATATGCTGCAAGTATATACATAGTTGTATGTTGATATCTGTGTGTTTTAATGGATAACAATACAGACACAAACACCGAGAGAGCAAGCGCACGCGAGAGAGAGAGAGAGAGAGAGAGAGAGAGAGAAGTCACAAATCTGTAGACTAACAAAGTAGATCTTGGAAGGGACCCCAATCTATCCAAATGAGTGATTTAAACTTAAGGGTAGCTTATAAAGCATGGTAAAGCAACTTGCATTGGTCCTAGAGCCTAGGCAGTTTGCCAATAGTGGGTCGAGAGTGTCTCACATCCCAAACTCACCTCTATCTAATGTCTAATTTTTTTCCCAATAAGAGGGCAGTTGCATATTACCTACCAGCAGTCTACCAAAGTTGTGAGATCATTTAAAAGTTCAATCCACATAGACAATCAAGTTTATATTGAAACTAGAAATGAAACATCAACCTGAAAAAAAATAAATAAATAAATCCGCTGCTGGCTTCCCCAACCTCATACTCATCCTAACCCAAAATTATCTTAATCCCAATTTACTCTCTATGGGAGTTGGTTAGAGGAAGTCAGCCAATTGTCCGCCCATTGACATTAATAGAAATCTTACATCCTTTCTTCTTTTAAATATATATACACATACACATACATACATATATATATATATATACACATACACATACATATATATATATATATATATATACACACATACACACACACATATTAGTACAAAAATCTAATGAAATGCAAGGAAGTGACTTTATTTAATTTTCACTTTCGAAACTAGAAACTAAACAGCAGACTTATTATTCAAGAATAGAAAAGTTCTTACAGTGTCTGCCTGAGTTGAAACATAAAAGGTTAGGCCATCTATGAGAGCCAATGGAACCTGATCATCCTCGTAGAATTCACTGCCCATGGCGTTTGATAATCTAAAACCTTCACAAACAATCAAGCCACCTGCACATTAGCCAGGACATTAAGAAAAACAGTACACAACTGCAAAATTTCACTAGACTAAATATTATATATATATTTCCCTCGTGGGCAGGGGGAAGAAGGATATGATGATGACTTTCCATTACAAACTTGATATCAGGTCTAAGCATAACTAACCTGAACCACTTACCTGATAAATACAAAGGTGAATAGGGGAAGTCATAAATGACCAAAACTGTCAAAATAATTTAAGCATTTATAATTTATGATCTTTTCTTAATAAATAGATGGATCTAACCATTTGATGTATTGAACTTTCAAACTTATTGGTTGTGAAAGTCCTTTCTAACTAAGGTCCTCTTTGTCCATTTGTTAAGAGTCAGCCTATTGAACTTTCTGTCTCCAGAATTTCAGTTATGCCATTTAAAGTTTCTTTATTTATCAGCCAAAAATACTCATATTATCTTTTCCTAAATGTCCACATAGAAAAATAAACGAGTACAGATCATAAATGATTATTGACGAAGCCTGAGTGTGAGGTAAATAAACATGTACAAACAAAATATTTCGCGTTAATCTGCTCAATTGCATAATTACGGCCTCATAGAAGAAACACAGCTTCAGACGAGTAACCTTAAAAATAAAAAGCTCATTCCAATTAATTAATTTGAAAGATTCTGGAAATAAATTTTTACTTAACATATAGAAGGTCAGTGGCTAAATATAGACTACATATCCCATATAAAGATCAAAAAGAATAATGAAAAAAATATATGATCTATAAACTATTTATCTTTGCCTTTTATAGAAATCATGTCAACAGCTTGAGGTAAAGCCGCAAAACATACAAACTACAAGGGGTACAAATGTGAACACAACTATAGAACCAATGGCATAAAAGTTGTGGTTCCACACAGATACAGTGTGGCAGACATCAATATTTCCAAAATTATCCTGTCTGATACAAAGTCACCAAGAACAAGGCTTTCTTTTTCTTTTTTTAGAAAACGAGAAAAAGTTACTAGTACAATTGGACGTGTATAAATTTACTCATTTCTATTCTCTTGAAGAATACATGGTCATGTCTGTAGTCATCACTAGTCTCTAAACAACTTTCCACAGAAGCACATAAAGGTAGTAACAATAGATAAAATACAGTGCCAACTTTCTTGGAATACTTGTGATTTGCGACCGCTTAATTAAGGTAATGCCAAGGTCAATAAAAGTCCATATAACATAATTTTTTAAATTGAATAGAGCATCCACCAATCATGAAAATGAACCAGATGCCAGCAATCAACAGAGGTCAACTAGGAAATATTAGTTACATAAAATCCTATTAAGGATGTTAAATGCAATGTCAATAGAAGAGTAGTGCCATAGATGAAAAAATTGTCTGCATCATAGCTGGATAATACAACACCTAGACATGGAAAAATTAAGCATCAATGCCAAAGTTGATAAATGTTAACACAATTTTCAAAAAGAACATAGCATCCATTCCAATCATGAAAACGAACGAGATACCATCTAATCAACTGAGGTCAACTGGGAAATATTAGTTACAAAGAACCCCTATTAAAGATATTAAATGTGATGTCAATAGGAGACTAGCTGAATAACAAAACATGCCATATACGACAACATCATCTGCACCTTACGAAAATTATCAACATGGCCATGGGATTTAGTTTTGAAACTCAAAATATCACAATATGCACAGACCGATATAGCCTGCAACTTGAAAAAATGAGCTCATTCCTAAATTGTTCAGAACCAAAAAACCAACCATACATGAGCACTGTTTGATCAATCAATTATAAGACACAACATAACTTTAGTGTCTACATGGAAGTTAGAATTATGAAATCATAAAGCCAGTTGTGTGACCATCAACCCATTATAAGGAGTCCGAACTCTTCCCTGTTAGTTGACCAAAAAGCAGTTTGCAATATCGCCGTTATCATAATTGGCAGATGACCCATTCTAGAAACATAATTCCCTGCTTTCACTATCTCAAAGTCCAAACACAAACACATCTTTTCATGTATGAACTCTCTCTCTCTCTCCCCCCCCCACCCCCCCCGCGCGGCCCCCCCCTCTCCCCCTTTATATATATATATATATATATATATATGTATGTATCATGTATGTACCAAGAAAACAACATTATCGCCTTAAACCGGAAAAATTTAACACAGCCATCGATTAGAACTATCAGAAACATAAAATTTCTATTCACATTATGTAAAATACATTCTTTAACCCCTTGAGATGAAAAAGAACATGCATGACACTGATCATACAAAACTTTCAAGCAATATAACAAAAACCAATCAATTTCACAAGAACCAGCAATCCAAACGCCAAATAAAAAATCCCCAATCAAGCAAAATAAAACCTAGAAAAGCATATTAAAACCATTCAAAACTAAACCGCCCCAGCCAAAATAATGAAGAAACAGAACATGATCATCATACATTACTAAGCATATACCAGTAAACATTACAAACGCACAAAAAATCTTAACGATTTGAAAAAATAAAACCGAAAAAAATACCAACTTTTCTGAAAAAAAGAAAAAAAAAGAAAATGCTACCTTTAAGAGCTAATCGCCGCGTATAGGTGGTAAAACAAATATATTGGAAGAATGGGTGTTTAATGGGTTGTTCTTAGAACTCAGGAATAGAGACGGAGACAAAGGCAATATCTTTGATAAAAGCGAATTGGGAAGAAGCTCCAGAGACTTGGTCTGTGAGAGAGTAGAGAGAGAGTGAGAGAGTGAGTGAAAGAGTAGGGGACCAAAAAAAAAAAATAGAAACGCCGCCGGTTGGTTGAACTGGGCAAAAGACAGACACCAACTTCAATGAGGACTGGTGCCAAGAAATTTGTTTTCTCGGGTTGCGCTGCAGCATAAATAGTTCTTCTTTTCTACTTTATTACGACCTTGACCCTTTTAGATTTCTTTTACTTTTTCTTTTTTTAAAAATTACCTATAAAATGGTCAATCGTTCAACACAAAAGAAAATACCTGAAAAGGTGAAACTTTTTAGGGTATTTTATCAGTTTTTTCACTTTTAATTGTAAAAAAGCTACAACATTGTTTTTGAGGTAACATATTGTAAAAGTTTTGCCTTTGTTATGATTAATTACTTTATAGTTAAATAATATTTTTATTTGTGTCTAAAAAAATTAATTTGATTTAAACAAAAAAAGAAAGAAGAAATAAGTTTGGAAGGTAATTATCAATTTAAAAAAAACAAAAAAAAAAAAAAGAAATTCAGATCATTACTTGAAAAGAAGCTACTAGACTAGACTATCTTAAATGTTGAAACTTTTGAAGGTAAATTATCAATTCTTTTCTTATAGAGAATTCATATTATTGTTTGAAAAATGTTAGATTGTTTTCGAATTATCATGTTCATTTTGGTACTTACAATGGCATTAGATTGGATTAAATAAAAATTATATAGTCTTGCATGAGATTAGGGGTAGTAAATCGTATTGGTGGGTTGTGTTTTAGTTGATCAATTTATAATTATGTCGAAATTATTCAATTCTAACACACTCCATTTATTAATCGTGTTAAAAATCTTCAACCCAAATACAATTCATTTAATAAACAGACAATCTAACATGATTTATAACTCGTTTATTAAATAGGTCAATTTGGATCAACACGACTTGTTTATACAAAATTGAGTCGCTTATACAAAATTGACTCGTTACATGAAATTGATATAACCAAATAAATTAACTTGTTTAAATTAATTATTTCATATAAAATAAAAATAATTTAGCCATTATTAATTCTAAATTAAAATATATATGTAAAACTATATAATTATAGTTACAAGTTCCTAATATAACATATAACATATAATATCATAATATAATAATCTCTTATAATAGTCAAATATTTAATATGTATGTATAATAAACCTAATATTACTTCTTTAAAAATAATATAAAAAAACTTTATTAATAATTATATTTTTAAATTTCTACATTTCTAATATTTTAAACATATTAATTGTTAGTTTTTCAGTATCCATAAATCCATACATGTATTAAACATATTATATTTAAGTAAATAAATATTATTTTAATAATTTTTATTCTTTGTTTTTTAATAAATAAATGAAAATTAATAATACGACTTTAAATAAGTTTATAATTTAGTAATAAAAAAGTATTAATTAAAATTTTTATTAATGGTAAATTTAAAATTATAATTTAAATAGATTATAATCATGTCGAATTGTGCTAACACATTAATCAACAGGTTTAGTTAAATAGTTCAATTCAAATCTATTTTGAGATCCAAAAATGACATATTTAATAATTATATTAAATGAAAAAATTCAAATTTAATCTAAATCATAATAAACTCAAATCTGCTAACTTTATATCTTAATCATATTATATTGTAATGGTCTAAATTGCCACCTTTATCTGAGGTATCAATTGGACTAGACTAATTTTTTTTTATATAATGATTAATAGGTGTATATCATTTCTTATATAATATATTGGTTTTTGAATCAAGGAACATGATTTAAATTAGATAAGTTATTTATCTAATATTTTTTTTGAAAAAGTTTAGCTAATTAATTTATTTTATTAATAATATTAATTATCAAAATATTACATGTATTAATCTAGACATCTTAAGAATTTCCCACATATAATCATCATCGTTTTGAGTTGTCTCTTTTTTGGTAAATGCCTTTTTGAGTTGTCTCGCTAGACAAGTTTTAATCCGTACATATCTACATTTTGTTTGATGAATGCCCATATACATACATACATGGTTTAATTATCTAATCTCTTTTGAACTATTTTAAGTGCTTTAAATTATCCCTTTCAAAATTGTCTCAAATAAGAGTTTAGAACTATTTTAACCTTGTTTTATGTTTATCTCATGTGCCAAACATGGCTTTAGGGTGCTGTTTTATGTACATGGCTATAATTTATCGTTATAACTTTCTTTTTTCTTTTTTTCTTTTTTTTTTCCCCTTTTTTGCTAATTTGTTGATATAAATGGAAGGAAAACATGTTATTTCTTTTCTTTTCTTTTTTTTTGGCTGAAAAGATGTAATTACTTTTAGATAGACTATTTCCCATTGAAACGAATTACAATATAAGTATGAAATTGAAATCTAAAACAATGCAAAGAAGGATAGTTTTGTTGTGTGTTTTAGATGTTTTGTAATGTTGTTGGTTTTTTTGTTTCTAGCGTTATTATTTTTTTTTTAACTTGATGATCTATAATTTGTTTATTTTAAATATTTATTAGTAATAATTAATATTTATTAAGCATATCAATGTTAAAGAAAAAAATATCAATATCAAATTGAACATAATTTCAAATTCAAAATTATATTAGTTTTTAATTTTTATTCTATATTCTCTTCAAATTTATAATTATTTAAGATATATAATAAATTTCAGTTACTATTAATTAACATTAATACAAATTTAAAATAAATAAAGAACACCATTATTCCCCCAAAAAAAAAAAAAAAAGACACCATTATTTATTTATTTGGTGGTTGAAAGGCTAGTTTTGTTATTGGTGTTATACATGAGGGTAAAAGCGTCAAAAGAGTTAAACGACGTCGGTTAGCAAATAAAGTGGGCAAGGAATTGGTAGCCAGTGGTTAAATGCTTAAGCGGGTAGGGCGCATCAGGGCCTTTTTGGGTCAGAAGAATTAAAAAAAAGTTATTTACTATTTTACCATTTAAGGAAAAAGCTACCTATTTTTGCACACGTGAAGGGACACGACCTTTTATTTACCTATTTGCTTATCCCACTCCCACCGTTTTGCTATGTGCAGCGCAAAACCACTGCCTATATTTGATTTAGTGGAGAGGATAGGAGTGCAAAGAGGGATTTGAGGAGTGGAAATAGGAAAAATACTGTGACGTTGCAAAATTACCAACTTGTACTGACAGTGGTTCGGAAAAAAATGGTGTTTACGTGGGACACTTCGCACGCATGCAGTGGAATAAAGACACGGAAAATATTGTTTGTGAGAGGTTAAAGTGGGTAATCTTTTTTAGTTGATGAGCTAAGCCTCTTTTTTTGTGTTTTTTTTTTTTTTTAACCTTTTCTCTTTCTTTGTCAGATAAAAATGTCATCATTTTATATTTTTTATTTGCAAAAGAAAAAAAAAATAGCAGCATTTTTAAAATTAGAATAATGTATGTTTTATAGAATATGTAGATGATATTAATTTTTTTAAAAAATATATTATGAATAATGATTTTTTGATATGTAAGAAGGATTTGATAATATTTATGAAATCGGGAAAAAAAAAATCAAATTTTATTGAAATCTTAACTAAAATTATGAGCTCCAACAAATTGGAAAGTGTGCCTTACATTCACAAATATAAAGTTTGTTTTGATTTTGTTTTGTTTTTGTTTATTTTATTTTATTTTTTACCAACTCAAAAATTAGCTTTATTTTTCCTTTTCATGAATGGATTTTTTCTTTTTCCTTTTATATCTGGTTGAGTGATTTGAAGCTGAATCTTTGCTATAAACTGTTTGCATGTGAATCATTCACAACAGATCAAAAACAAAAAAAAACAAAAAAACAAAAAAAGGTCAATTATTATTTATAATCTTTAATGCCCCCAAAAAAAACAGAGTAAGTTTTATCATTATTATTACAGGAAGATTATAATTATTATTACGGGAACAAGGATGCATTGTTCTTTTCCTTGCCCCATACCCCAGCAAGGCCCACCACCCCACAATAATTTATGGCAACTGAATAATTGGATTGTATAATAAAGGAACTTTTTGACGGTGACCAAAGCAAAAACTTAGCCAATGCCAACAACTCCCGCCCCACAAAGTATCAAACCTTTTCCCACTCACTGAATGAAATGCTATTAATTTGATAACAAAATGTGTGGTTGAACCCCTTCCATGCATGCATATTACAATTTATATTACATATATATAATTTTTTTTTTAAATTTATCTCCTAACTTATTTTAAAAGAATATATTTTAAAAAATACATACGAATGTGAATATTAAAAGTAGATTCATATAATTTTATAAAAATATATATATATTTTTGAACAAATTACATCCCATATAATTTAAATTTATGCTTTTGTGGATATAAATGAAAATACTCAACCATTTGAGTTACCCGTTTTATTATATATAATTTTATAAATATTTAAATATTTACTTTTCTATATTAAATTTCTTATCTTCAAGGATTTAAAAAAAAATGTAAAATTAAATATATTTATAAATATAGTTTGAATTTTTATTGTATATATTATCATGTCAACTATAAAAAAACTGAGAGATAAATTTTCAGGAGATAAGTTTTTTCTTTTAAAAATGCAAATTATTCCCTTGTTATTTTCAATTAAAGATTTATGGAATCCAAAATCTTTATATATTAGAACCCAAAAAAAAAATAAAAAAAATAAAAAAATTTTGGATGGTGACCATAGGCTACTTGATTCAAGGGCTGATGTTTTGATATTTTTTAGATATATTATCCATAGTGTGGGACTTTAAACAATTGAGTTAATTTGGCAAACCTATTAGCAAAATTTGAACCAATAACCCAGATGTTGTTGGGGACGCCTTCTCACTGTTTAGCCATCTTTTTAATGGGGGCTGGATTCAAAGTTTAACCAGTTAACTCGTTGTTTGGTAACGTTTATATTTTTAGTTTTCCATTTTTCTTTTTAGAAATTAAATATACATAAATGATAATATAATTACAAAATAAAAAACTTTTATCAATATTTTTTATAAATAGTTTAAAATAATTTTCAATTTGGTATTTGATCTTTTTTTTTCCCCCTCTCTTTTTATCTCGTAACTAGCTTTTATTTCTTTAAGCTTATAGATATCATAGGTGAGAAGTCTAAACTTATAAACAAACCTATTACATACAATTAAAATAAGACCTTTAAAAAAAAATGAAATTAACCTAAAAATCAAAACATAAACTTTAAAAAATGATAATTTTTGGATTTTCCAGTTTGGAATCTGTCCTTTTTTGGGTGGAAAAGAATATCAATGTAATGATCCTATTATATAGATTTTCATGGTGGATAGGAATTTCGCAACAATAATTGATAAGGAAATGCACTAATGTATTAAAAATTGCTTTTTTTATTTATTTTTTTTTTTATTTTAATGGAAGTGTATTAAAAATTGCCAGTCAAACTAAAAAGCTATATGTGGAGGATGTTGAATCTGTCACAACTTAACTTTACTAGTTATAGCTTTTTCTTTTTTTTCGGTTGATCTTGGTCATATATGCTCAATTTATTTTATTGGTTTGATGTGGTGGTAGAATCAACTTTTCTCGAGCTTTTCAACAAAAGCCAGATAAAATTTAAAATATGCTTAATATTTTAATTTGTCCCGAACAAAAATTTTAGGGGAAAAAAAAAAGGACAAACAAACAAATGTAAATTGTCTTATTATTGAAGCAATATGCATCAGTATACGAGAATATTGTTGGAACAACCACATGTGACAAGCATATATATATATATATATATATATCATGTGACAAGAATATATATATATATATATATATATTCATATATATGTATATTTTATATACAATGGAATTTTCTTTACAATAAATTAAACCAAATAATAACAAGAAGATCCCTCCTCATTGGGAATAGTTTAGTGGCAAAAACAGTAATTCATATGACAAAGTTGTTTAATTTGCTAGATATCCTATTGACAAAATTATTATTTTTTTCATACAATAATTTTAATTTTGAATCTTTGTATCTTCAATTTATATATATATATATATATATATATATAATATAACAAGAAAAATGAGGAAGAATTATTAAGTAAAATAAATTAAGGCTAAAAAGAGGAAAGGATATAATAGATATACATATCTAGAGAATACAAACACATGTCAGTCATAAGACTCAATATTTGTCTTATGGACATGCAAAATTATACGGACATGCAAAATTATCATAATCCCATACATACTACCGCATAATATCGTAAACTTGTGCATACATAGTCCACTGCAGCAGTGCAATAGCGAGCAAAATTACTACTAATTTCTTTGTAAATGTAAAACTTCTATTTTAATATATATATGAGATTTGACCTAATTATAAAAAATTTTCTTAGGCATGTTATGAAACTCGTTTATAACCCCACTGTTAGAATTATTTTGTTAAACCTACCTGCAGGTAAAAATGCATTCACATATTCTAAAATATATATTATGAATTTTAATAATTAAAAACATATTAGAAAATGTACAAAATTTTGCTTTTATTATTATTTGTTCGTTTTTTCTATTTCCTTTTTTCCCCTTTTGCTCTCGTGGCAAAACTGTTATGAATATGAATGTCCATCAACACAGTATATATAAAACTCTCATATTTATTCCTATTTATATGACATAATTTCTTAACTTATTTAACTTTGATTGTTATCATTACTATTTTCTAACCTATGTTATTGTATTTGTTTATATACAGAGGTATAAGATCAAATAAATGATGCATACAATAATGTGGACTTTCCTTAACTATTTCTCTACTATCTGATGTTATACATTTTATCATGTTCTTTCTATTCTTGTTGAGATTTAGTTAGTTTATAATAATTTTTTTTTCTTAAATAGTTAGTTTATTATCAACACAAGTCTCTACCGATTTGATTTTGGTTAAGGTAAGGTTACTGAATAATTTATGTTGAGGTAAGAACACCAAACGGTTGATATAAAGGTGATCATATTCCATATCTCTACGGCATAATTTTTTTTTTTTTTTGGCTAAACATATTCTCTACCATGTAGATTTGCCATACATATTGATGCATATCCATTATCATATTGTTTTTATTTAATATGTCATGGTAGATTATGAACTGTGTATGATTATATATATAGATATATTGTTTTTGTTTAATGTTTATATTATGAATCTGGATCCTTTTGTCTTTCCCCTTCTTATACTTCTTTCTTCTTTTAAAATTTATTCATGACTAAGTTACTTTTCACATGTCTTGATTTTCTTGCCTCTCATTTGCATTAGATTACTGCAATCTATAACTCACGCGAATATTGTCAAAGATATTTGCATCTCTTTGGTTATCTCTCTACATTCTCCTCTAAAGCTTGCTAGCTCGTTATGTGATATATATTTGCTTTATTGATTCTGATTTTTTCCATTTTTTTGCCCTTGGTTTTTTAAGACTAATTTGACTTTAATCATGTGGCACATTCTCCTTTAAAGCTTGGTAGCTTGTTATGTGATATATATCTTTATTTATTCTCATTTTTTTCATTTTCCATTTTTTTGCTCCTTGTTATGTGATATATATCTGTTTTATTGTTTTTGTTTAATTGTTATAAAGAGAATTGAAATTTACTATAATCAATTGATTATAATATTAACCAACGAATAAAGTCATCCTTGCGGGATTAGACACATTTAAGGACTTTGGTTATATTTTTATTGGAAAGAAAGGTTTCCATTATGTATGATTGGGTACAAATTATTTATGGGCCGTTTATATTATAAAGCATAGTCACTGAATCGAGAAAATAAAGCATCCTTTGAGGATTGCCGAATATTTCTTATCATTCCTTGAAATTAATGTTATATTATTATCATCCCTAAAATGGGTGTTATTAGATATGGTCATTCAATATGAGAATCATGTAATATACAATTACGGACATACATACTTCCTCCAAATATTTTCATAAGGAAAGCAAATTTCATGGACATTAGACTTTTGAAAATTGAAGTGAAATGTTATTGGTTTTGTACTTGTTGTACATTCAAATAATTTATTTCCATCAATCAAGTCTTAAAGGTAAGATGAAAGTAAATAAAAACGATCAAATGAACATATGATTAATTTTAAATGCAATGGTTGATCTTGAAAATTAAATATTGGGCAAATGGAAGTATCTAAAATTGATTTTGGAGATTTTATGAGACAATAGAATTATCTTTCTTAAAGAAGTATTTGTTATTTATTTTTGTAATGTGATTTTATTTTATATAATCTAATTTAATATATTATTTTTTTATTATTAAAGTTCTAAAAGAGCAAAAATAATGTGGTATCTAATGATTTATATAATTGCAAAAATAAAGTGCTATATCAAAAAGATATGTACATTGATTAAATTTTTTTTTCTACGTCAAGGTTTTATCCCATTAAGTTTTCCTAATAAGGTATTAATACGGCAATTTAGTATTCACATGCATTAGAAGTGCTACAATCAAATCGAGAAATACATTGATTATACTCTTTTTCCTTTATTAATGTTTTTGTCCCATTGTATTTTCCTTATAAGGTTTTATAAATGAGGTAGATTGAAATACAGATGAATATTATGCTCTTTTCCATTGTTATGGTTTGTCCATTGGGTTTTCTAATAAGGTTTTAAGGAAGCATATTCTATGTGTGATGGGCATTCAAGGAGAAGTATTATGAATATGAATTTCCATCAATACAATATATATAAAACTTTCTCATTCTTATATAGATGACATAATTCTTATAACTAATGTAACTTATATTTTAAAATTCATGGCTATCATTGTACTTTGTAACCGATGTCATTGCATTTGTCTATATATAAAGGCATAAGATCAAAGGAATGATGTATACAATAATATGGAATTCTCTCAACTATTTCTCTACCATCTAATGTTTTATATTTATTGTGTTTTTTTTATATATATATATTCTTGTTGAGATTTAGTTAGTTTATAACAAAAACACTTATTTTTCTTTTCATTTTTCCTTATTTTCTTCTCGTTCATTTTTTTTTTTCACTTGAAAGCTTACCTATTGTTAAAAATTAAACCATGGTGACTGCTTCACCATTTTTTTTTCTTTTTCTTCTTCCCTGAGTCTTTCTTCCTCCTCTTTATTTTGCTACTTTCCATTGCATCTAGTAAATTATAGAGCAACTTGGTTTGGATTTAGAAATATAGAGCAATTTGAAGTTAGATGAAGCTTTACCCATGCAATCACCATAAACAGAGTAATGAAGAAATAGCAATTGATTAAAGCAGAGCAAACATGAGTCACAATGATGATTCAAAATTTCATATTTCCTTTTTTTCTACTTTTAATGGGGTTTATTTTATTTTTCTTTAAATTTCAGAGATCATTTTTAGGACTACCTTGCCCTTTCCTTGGACTTCAGACGTGGCAGAATTCCCAGAAACAATTTCTCTCTATTTTTACTTGGTTCGAAGGATATAAACAAGCTTTTATCTGATCATATGTGGTGGGTCAGACCAGTATCAATCCACTACTCTTTAAGGTTTAGTACCACCAGGTTCATTTCAGAGACAACAACAATGAGATCGATATCATCAACTGTTTAAGTGATTTACTCCACTATTTGTACCTCTTTGTTCTTTTTCTTTTTTGGCAACCTATAGTCTGCTACTTTGTGACCTATCTTATCACAACTGAAGCACTTACCTTAAAACTTAGCCTTATTGGAGATTCATCCTTTAGGCCCCCAGCTTAGAATTTCTTGGAATTTTTCCAATGTTTTTCTCATTCTTGGAGTTATGACTACATTCCATAATATTGGCCTTAATGTCGGCCTGCGAAAATCTTTTATCAGATCTTCTATTGTCATCTTTGGTATAAAATTTACCAATAGGAATCCCCACATCCATTTCCTTCTTCTTATGTTTAAGATAATTCTTGAAGTCTTTCCAACTAAGAAGTAGCTTATTAATTATAGATGCTACTTGAAAGGCTTCACTAATTATTATCCCTTCAGAATGAATCTCCTAAATGAACACTTGTAATTTATGTACTTGACTCATCAGAGGCTTTGAATCCACTATTTTAAATTCCAAGAACCAACCTACTATAAACTTTTTGGCACTAATATTCTCTGTTTTGTATTTGTGATCCAAAGTTTTTCATATCTCTTTTTATTATTTTCGTGTTATAGTACATCCCGTATAAAGCATCTGATAGGCCATTTAAGATATAATTCCACACAAGTAATCAGAATGCCTCTATGCATCCATTACCATGAGTGTTTCTTTATTATGTTGTTCATTACTCAGAGGTGCATTTTCAGTCAAAAACCTCACAAGGTTTAGGGTGGTCAAGTAAAATAATATCTTTTACTGCTATCTTTTGAAATGTGCTTCATTATATCTTTTCGATCGCTGAGCATGATTTGCAAGTATAGCAACTAATACAGGAGTTAGCATTTAAAGCACAGGAGTTGGAGTTTGCACTTATACAACATGCACAATTGACCTCGTATGAAAAATCACATTATCTTATCTACTTACCATATTTATAAAATCACAAAACACAAATCAATTAGTTGTTGTTCTAAACCCCAACAAACTAATTAAACCCAATTTCCGTTAAGAAAATACAACAATGTGATTTTTTCTGGATTTTTCTTTATACACCCATAAAATATTGTATACACCTACAAAATTGCTATAGACACCCCAATGCTGACATTGTTGCTGACAACACACAACACATTGACATCATCCATCGACATCATGCTTACCTAGGATGCGGACGTGGTATTATGCTGATGTGGCATGGTGATATAGTACCATAGTGATATGTCATGATGACATGGCATGCTAACATCTTGATGATGTATCATAATGACATCACCATCTAATGTCACTGACAGTTACACATGACTTTACCGCTACACGACATGTGGCACATAACGTGGTACCCCAATTCTTCTCTTTTGGGCCAACATCTCACAGGTCAAACTTTTGGTATTAGGCCTTGCACTTAGGCTGAAACTTCAACCAACTTATACATGGGCTGAACTTTAACATGATCCGAACTAAATACAACTCAGTAAAACTTCATACTACAGCCCACATGCCTACGTATAAATAGGTTCACACAGATGGGTTGATTAACCCAGAACCCAACCCATGGATCCACAGGCTGATCTGTCTTCATCATCCAGTCGGATAATTCTTGACCTATTTCATTGGTAAATGGGTCGACTTACTCAGTTGGATTTTTTTTTCAACTATTTTTGTGTTCTGGTAACAAAAAATCACCAGAAAGTTTCCAAAATATACATAAAATCATAGGTAATCAGATTATGAATATAATTTTTGATAAAAATAAGGAAAAGATTATACCAACTCAATTTAAAGAACCACACGTATGAAATTTTTTTTTTCTTCCAAAAACCAACAAATATAGATTCATATATGTGTATATACTCTTATCTACATAACTGGAATCAAACCTAGATGCAAGTATAGTATATAAATGAAGGAAAGAATGAACATATATATATAAAACAAATTCTACAGTGTAAAATATAATCCAAATCATGCATAATTACTCAATCAAACATATAAACTAAATATAAAATATCTACATGAATAATATCGAGATATATAACCCATAAGACACAGTTAACAAAAATAGATATACATATACGATTAGTGAGAAAAATTATCTTCAGAGTGTAAAAAATTACAGAACTACGTATTAAGAATCAGCAAATAACCTTGTTTATAAATATATACTGATCTATATACATGAATATATATAAACAAATAACAAATACTAAAATGCAGATTAAATATATAAATACAAAATATGTGCAAAAATTATATTAGAATTTCCAGAACATGTATCTATGTGATTGAATTATTGATTTAAGGCCTGTGTAATACCACAATCTTTTTAGAACAAATTTTGTTCCACCAGTGTAGATGGCTTTGTGACATTCATCTCTAAGGATATAACAATTGACTTAGATTTTGGACATGACACCACCAAA
Source organism: Ziziphus jujuba (assembly GCF_031755915.1). Taxonomy (NCBI): domain Eukaryota; kingdom Viridiplantae; phylum Streptophyta; class Magnoliopsida; order Rosales; family Rhamnaceae; genus Ziziphus; species Ziziphus jujuba. Next base: position 26,190,402 of record NC_083384.1, read on the forward strand.
ATCTTCCATTATGAACTATTATATACCTAAGCTTTACCACACTTACAGTTTGCACACAATGCAAACAAACAGCAAAGCACATCAAACACTATTCCTTATCTCAATTCTTCTCTATATGCCAAATGAGAGCTCCAAAAGGCTATATATAGCCTTATAATACCATATCTGAAAAACCTAAGTCAATACAATCCAATTAAAACCCATAAAGCACTCATCAATGTCAAAATATGCCATCAATTTCCATCAATGTAAAATGTTAAATCATTCAAACCAAAAAAGAAAGTTAAAACGTTACATAAGCATTGATCAATTATTAGTCCAAAATAAACTATAATATAATACATACTGATGCTCTTTATATATATGTATTTACACCTCTTTATATATATATAGAATTGCTATAGTGGGAGAAATCACCCATTGAATGGTCAGCAATATATATTTCGTAATATATTGCGAGATATGCAATAATAAATTTTTACTATTGCACATCCTGCAGCTTATCGTAGTATGTGTTTAGACACCACTTGATAGACAATTTCTTCCATAATAACATTCCTATATATATATAAATGCATATGAGTAGACCATAAGTATATATATATATATATATATTTATATTAGTGTATGCTGTGTGTAAAACCTTGCTAGTGTGCTTTACAGAACCAGTTATATATACGTATATGTAAATATATGCGTGTGTGTGTTTGTGTTTATTTAAATACTATATAATATATAAAAGTATATGATAAGCATCACGTCTCATCCTCATATTCTTCCAATTTTCATCCAAAACCATTAATAAAAAAATAACTTTTCTTTCTTTTTATTATTTATGATCCTATCAAAATATTAATCAATACCATATGGAACTGTTATTTAAAAATATAAGATTTTTTTACCTTTTATTGGTGGAATTAAAAAATATATATTTTTATTATTATAATATTATATAATTGATTAAAGAGTATGAAATTTTTTACCTTCTACAGATGTATCCAAAAATATATAAAATCTATTATTATAAAATAATAATAATAACAACAACAACAACAACAACAACAATAAATATAATTAAATTATATTACAAAGATTCAATATAGGAAAATTAATTATTTGCAAAGTTTATCAAATAATATATTTGATTTAAATTTGAATTTTATAGGAAAAATATTATATAAATATATTTGAATTCGAATTAAATTATATAAATACATTCAAATTTAAATTTAAATTTCATAAATGAAAAAAATAAATAGGACATTTTTTTTATTTGAATTCCATAAATAAATAATAATAATAATAATAATAATAATAATAATAAAGTTATAATAATAATAGTAATAATAAATATAATTAAATTCTATTTTAAGGATTTAATATAAGAAAATTAATTATTTGAAAGTAACTAAATAAGAAATTTAAATTTTATAGATGGAAAATATTATATAAATATATTTGAATTTGAATAAATTATATAAATACATTTGAATTTTAATTTCATATATGAAAAAAAAATTAATAAGCAAATATTTTTTAATTTGAATTCCATAAATAAGATATAATAATACTAAAGTTAAAATAATAATAATAATAGTAATAACAATAATAATAAATATAGTTAAATTATACTATAAGGATTTAATATAGAAAAATTAATTATTTGCAAAGAATCAAATAATATATTTTTGAATTGGAATTTGAAATATATAGATGGAAAATTTTATATAAATACATTTGAATTTGATTTAAATTATATAAATACATTTTAATTTAAATTTAAATTGTATAGATGGAAAAATAAATAGATAAATATTTTTTAATTTGAATTTCATAAATAAGTTATACTAATAATAATAATTAAGTCATAATAATCATAATAATAATAACAATAAAAATAATAATAAATATGATTAAATTATATTATAAGGATTTAATATAGGAAAATTAATTATTTGCAAGGAGTCAAATGGTACATTTCAATTTGAATTTGAATTACATAAATGAAAAATATTATATTAATACATTTAAGTTTGAATTAAATTATATAAATATATTTAAATTTAAATTTAAATTTCATAGATAAAAAAAAAACAAATATTTTTTCATTTAAATTTTATAAATAAGTTATACTAATAATAATAATAATTAAGTTACAATAATCATATAATAAAAATACAGTAACGATAATAATAAATATGATTAAATTATATTAGAAGAATTTAATATAGAAAAATTAATTATTTGTGAGTAATCAAATAATAAATTTGAATTAAATAAATGAAAAATAATATATAAATATATTTGAATTTAAATAAATTATATAAATACATTTGAATTCCACAGATAAAAAAATAAATAGGTAAATATTTTTTAATTTGAACATTATAATAATAATAATAAAAATAATAAAAATAAAGTTATAATAATAATAATAATAATAATAATAATAATAACAATTAAATTATATTACAAGGATCTAATATAATGAAATTAGTTATTTACAAGGAATCAAATAATAAATTTGGATTTGAATTTGAATTTCATAAATGAAAAATATTATATAAATATCTTTGAATTTAAATTAAATTATATAAATATATTTGAATTTAAATTTAAATTTCATTAATAAATATATAAATATTTTTTAATTTGAATTTTATAAATAAGTTATAATAATAATAATAATAATAATAACAACAACAATAATTAAGTTATAATAATAATAATAATAACAATAAATATGATTAAATTATATTATAAAGATTTAATATAGAAAAATTAATTATTTACTAGGAATCAAGTAAGATATTTGAACTTAAATTCCATAGATGGAAGAAAATAATAGGTAAATATTTTTTAATTTGAATTTCGCAAATAAGTTATAATAATAATAAATATGATTAAATTATATTATAAAGATTTAACATAGGAAAATTATTATTTACTAGAAATCAAGTAACATATTTGAACTTAAATTCCATAGATGGAAGAAAATAATAGGTAAATATTTTTTAATTTGAATTTCGCAAATAAGTTATTATAATAATAATGATAATAATCATAATAATCATAATAATAACAATAATAATAAATATAATTAAATTATATTATAAGGATTTAATATATGAAAATTAATTATTTGTAAGGAATCAAATAATTCATTTCAATTCTATAAACGGAAAAAATTAAATAAGTATGAAAATTGTATGTATATGAGAAAAATTATATAGGTAAACACTTTTGAATTTGAACTCTATAATTGAATAATATTATATATAAAGGTCAAACTTTTAGTTTTTGATAAAATCACAATATAGATTGAAAAAAAAATTAAAATCCAAATGTGCTTAATAACAATAAAACTTTTAAATAAATTTTCAAATATGGTCGGACATATTAATTTTATCAACCAGATCAAAACTAATAAGACACTTTGAATGTTCAAACTTTGAATCTTAAGACTTTAAGAGGTCTCAAGCTTTGATAATAAATAAGATATTAGTAGTGTTGAAATGGTTTTAATGAATGAACATTTTTTTTTTTGTTACATATCATTATTATTATTTGTTTCAGTATATCTAATTTCTATTTATTTTTAATTTGCTGTTTTAAATTATTTTAATTTATTTTTTATAAGAAATAATATATATAATATAATTTAAAATTTTGTATGTAAACATGCATGTAATATATAATAACATCAAAACTTAAATATTATTATTTAATTATTATTTATATATATAAAAGTAAGTTAGTCAGTAAAAAATTTTTCTACATGTCATCATTAAATTTAAATATAATCAATTATTATAGATTATTTTTGAAATCATATATTATGATTACATATATTGTGCATCGAACAGGAATTAATGCAACTATAAAATAAATTTGGTTGACTATTTAAACATTATATAAGTATGCAACGTGAATATTGGTAGGTATAAAGTTTATATATTTTGTAGTCTATTTTATATTTACTATTTGCTTATTTTTGTAAATTGTTATTATTTTGAATGAAAAGGCTAGTGATTTAGTATTTTCCTTTTCTTTTTTTCCTTTTTTCGGTTAAAAAACTATAAGGTGGATTTTTTAGCACGTGGTAAAAACTCCACCTACTAAATTTGTTTCTTTTTAGTTAAAATATAGATAGATTATTTAATGGAGTTTTAATGGATCCACGTTCATGGAAATTTTATTCGGACATGATTTTTTAAACCTTGAAGATTTGTATTGAAGATTAATTCTCTATTATTTGTCAAAGGGGTTTGAAAAGATGCTAAATTTCTGTATAGCAGTCATTCTATTGATCATATCTAAAGGTATAGAAATTTTTTTTGAGCAATTCTGGTTGAAAATTTTTCTTGATATATTGTAGATCGCTCTGTAAAATTTCATTGTGTTTGTTCGACCGATTAATATCAATTTTAATTTGAATTCAGCACAAATGCATAGTTTTTACAAACATGCAATCCTGGAGTAGATTTGAAAGTTGAATACCTTTTTCGGTACAAGAATGCTTAATATCTTACATGGTTAGAAAGCTGATTCATAAAGTTAACTTTTCCAAGTGGTTTCAATTAAAAGTAAGTAAGTTTGATATTCCAAAAGGTGTTCTAAATTCAGGTTTGCAGTGAAGAGTATAAAAGGACTTTGAAGATTTAATGTTGAAATTGATTGAACTGAAAATTGAAGAATTCTGTGGGCTTATGGATAATGTAATGGGCGGCTAGAGCAGGAATTGAGCCTCAGTGTTGAAAACAAGTGATAAATCGAGAAAATGGCCCAAGCTATCATTTAATGGGATTTTAGGCTCAAAGTTAAGTTACTTGGTGATTAAGTAACTTAGGAGTTGGAGAATTAAAGGGCCAACAGGATTTTTAATTATTATTTTGTATGTTAGAAAGAGGAAAAAGAAAGGACCTAAGTTTGAAAATTCGGCACCTATGTGCCTTCACCACCAGAGTCTCAAGCTACCTTCCTCTTTCTTCACCCATTGAAGCTTTTTCAAATACTCAATTGTTAGGAAATTTGCATGCATTAGAATGAAAATGAATAGCTAATAGTGTATTTGAAACCTTAGTGCTTCATAGTCACTGTTTTTCTTGTAAATCAATTTAATTGTTTTCTTAGTTTTTAGTTGCTTTAGTTTTCAATTGTTTTTAATTTTAATCACTACTATAGCAAAGTGCTCTTTAATTTAATTGATATAATAATGAACTGAAAACAAATTATTACCTTTGGGTTTAACATCTTCATTTTACTCACTACTATAATGCTTGATTTATGTACTTGAGAGTTGAAAAATATATCCACAATAAGCTTTTGCACTTTTATCGAGGAATAAATCAGTTAATTTTGATCTGATTAGAGTGCTAATTAAATTTTCTCTTTTTTTATTTTTTTTATTTTTTTTGTGTTTTTAAACCTTTGCTTTTGAATTCGAATTAATTTGCATATTAGGATTTATTTTACAAACTTGATTGATCACCTTATTTGGAATTAACTAGTTTGATTCTTAGCCTTCCTTATGATTTTTTATTAGTTTGATTCTTAGCCTTCCTTATGATTTTTTATTTGCAATTTTGTTTTATTTTCGATTTTGGCATATTTGGTATTTGAAATTTGTTTCCATATTCTTTCATTGATTCTTGCTTTTGTTGCATATTGAAATGGAAATTGCTTTGTTATTAATTTTTGTTCAATTTTTACATTTGTTTATTTATTAACTATATATTAAGAGTTAGGAAAGTACATTCCTTTGGTTTTAGTTTAAAAAATTGCTTTATATATAGACAGAGCTGCACCTTGATAAAAATTTTGTCATATTTGCATTCTTCTCTTTATTGCTATCAAATAAGATTTAAATTTGCAAAATTTTGGTTTTCGTTGCTTTGTCTTAAATTTTGGCTATCATCTATAGTAAGCTTTTAATTTTTATGTTTTTGAATTTGTTTTTCTTTGTCTTATACATCATTGCCACACCTTGCTAAAAATTGGAGAATTTTTTTTCAATTTTCGCTAGTTGCTTTGCATATAGAGATTGTGTTTGCAAAGTTTTTTGTTTTTGTTTATTTGCATTATGCTTTAGGATCACTTAGACTTCAATTTTTGCTTTTGATTCCCACGAAATAATTTTTGTCAGTTTAAACCTATCCCAGACGCACCTTTTTATAAAAAAGAAATTCTAATTTTGCTGATAAATTGATTAACCCGTTTATTCTTAAAATGATATATCTTTAACAATCATAAGTAAAGGAAAAACTAAATTTTAAGATTAAGAATACAAAATATTAAAAAAAAAGAAAAAAGAAAAGGAAAAATAGAGAGAGTAAGAATACAAAATAATCCATTACTCAATTAGAAAAAGAGAAACTAAAATTATTTGGTCATTTGACAGCAAGGAAAGATGGAGAAATGAAAGTGGGGATAGATAATATATCTTTACCATCAACAAACCACTATTTTAATTTTTATTTTTTTTTCTCAACACAACAAACTCCTAAAATTTTAATTATATTTATTTATAACTAATACTAATGGCTAAAATTGTAATTTAGCAGTTTTTTTTCCCCTTTCCTTTCACTTTTCTGTCTAAACCATAAACAAGAGGAGAGAAAGGTTAACAAATTTGGACATTTTATTTTATAACCCCTCTTTTAGTAAAATTGAAAAACTACCATCATTTTCAAAATTTATAATTTTAACTTTTTTTAATCCAAAATGTCTTTAAAAACAAAATGTACATTTCAAAAAACTCATATATATTTTTTTCTTTGAAGGGGTTTAAATTCAAAATTCTTTCAACTCCTTCAAAAATATGAGATTAAGAGTATAATGTCTCAAAAATAGATATTATTTCTCAATTTTTTCTTTGGAGGAGGTTTTTTTTTTTTTTTTTTTAATTACAATTTCTATGAAAAATTTTTCACGTAAGATTTAAATCATGAACTTGAAGATGTATTCTCAATGCTTGTTAATAGGCCGAGCCTACAAGTGCTTCTTTGGAGGAGGGTTACTAGATCAAATTTTTCTAAATTTTTTCATCTTTCCTTTCTAACCTACACATTCTTCTTATTTTCTATTCATACCATACCAAATAAACGTCAAGTCTTAAGTTAAGGAGAGGAAAGACAGTATTGGTGCTTCCTAAATTTAGTGTGTTTGATAGAAATAATAAGGTAATGCTTTTTTTGTTTTAAGGATAAAAAAAAGCATATTAATTTATATATCTTTTGAATTAATCACATAACTAATAGTAATAGAAATGTCCCTTGATCTAATTAAAACATAATAAATGCCCAAAATTTTTCTAATTTATTAAAAGAAGTATTTTTATAATTTTTTAAAACAAATATTTACTACTTTTCTATTTGAAATATTATTCAATTAAAATATTAAAAATAAAAATACCACAACAGAAAAAGAAAAAAAAAAAACAAAAAAAAACCTTTTACTACTAAAATACCAAATAAGCCCTTAATTATTTTCCTTGTTGAGAGAGATACCTCTGGTGTCAACTCTAACAAAACAAAAATTCTTCAACCAAAAAAATAAAATAAAAAAATAAAATAAAAGTGGAAAAAACAAAAACCTAATTGAGAATTATAAGATGTAGGTATACAGCTAATCGTACTTGGGGGATATGATATGCTGACAAGCCCCCATCTTTTCCAACCAAAATAAATTCCCTTGCCAATGGCTTTCACCAGGGGTCCACCTCATTGCACTTCCATCTCACAGCCACTAAAACCAATCCACGTGGCCACAACAATGATTATGGGTCCCACCATGAGGAAATTCTAGATTTTATAGTGACATAATTATCATACACCATCCAACAATTGGTTCACTCTGTGGGTCCCAAAAACCCAGTCACCCCAATCAATATAGCTAACCGCCTTATTCCTTTTTTTATATCCCCTTCCACTAAAATAAAATAAAATAAATAAAAATGCATAATTATTATTTGAAATTACACAAAAAATTAAATAGAAAATGCTGTGTCCAGTTGTAGTGTTATAAAAGCTGAAGCAGCTTGCCACGTGACCATGAAGGGGTAGGTATGTAATTATGATACTAACTTTTTGAGAAGTCAAATTACTAAATTGGGCTCCAGGTTGACACGTGTCGGGTATAGGTGGAGAGAGTGCATGTTTTCTGAGTTGTAGCTTGCAGATTCAATAATTGTAAGTGCTATTGAATTGTTGTTGATGGAACTAGAGAGAGAAAATAGAGAGAGAGAGAGAGAGAGAGAGCAATTTGAACAGGTGAGAAATCCAGGACAGGTTTTGGACTCTGGCGAACGTTTTTCATTTTCTGCGTAGACTTGTTCTAAAATGGCTCTCAGACCAGGTCACTCTCTCTCTCTGTGTTTTACAGAAAGACTGCAAAATGTGAGTCTTTTGGAGGGTGTATATGTGTGTGTGTGTGTGTGTTATTGAACTAGTCTTTGGCAAAAATCAGAGCTTTGAAATTTTGATGTTATGGGTTTTGTTTGAATTTTATAATGAATGTTGATTCTTTCAGTTGTATGAGTTTTGCATGTTTCTGGGTCTTGTTTCGTGCTTTGGATTTGTCTGGCTTTACTGGTCAACATAAAATTATGCTTAGTTTTTGGGATTTGTTGAGAGTTTTTCTCCGAGTTTGAACATAAATGGTTGTGAGTTTTTGCTTGTGTTTCTGAGTTTCATAGCTGATCTGAAAAGTTTGCTTGCTTTTAAATTTTTTTCAGAGTCTGTAAAGTTAAAGAAAATTAAAACCCAGAACCCTGGGATTCAAGAAAGTTATTTGAAATTTGGTAACTTTATGTTGTACTTCAGGTGATTACTATGGAACGTTGAACTTGGTATCCAAAAGGGTCATGTAGTAGTACAGCAATATTGTTCACGATGAAAGTATACTATTTGACTTTAGAGATGTATGGGGCTTATTTTTTATGATCACTATTTATAGGCTGAATGTGAGTGATGGTGATCCAAGAGCATAAGGTGTTTGGCATGTAAGTTGATATTTCTAGTAGCTCTTGGATAAATAAAATCTGTGTTAGATAGGTATGGACACAGAAAACAGTGAAATTATTAGCCAGCTTTCAACCCAGTCCTGTAATTGTTACAAAGTGGCAAACCTTGATGAAACAATTTTGGATGCAACCCAAATCTCAAATTTGAAAGATCAGTACATTCTTGGTGAGCAATTGGGATGGGGGCAGTTTGGTATCATTAGGGCGTGCTCAGATAAGTTTACGGGCGAGGTTTTGGCTTGCAAATCAATTGCCAAAGATAGATTGGTCACTCTCGATGATGTGCGTAGTGTCAAGCTTGAGATTGAAATAATGACTAGGTTATCTGGACATCCCAATGTTGTGAATCTGAAGGCAGTTTACGAGGAGGAGAATTATGTACATTTATTGATGGAATTATGTGCTGGAGGGGAGCTTTTTCACCGGCTTCAGAAGCAGGGGAGGTTCTCTGAGTATGATGCTCGGATTATTTTTAGGCATTTGATGCAAGTGGTTAAGTTTTGTCATGAGAATGGAGTTGTTCATAGAGATTTGAAGCCAGAAAACATTCTATTGGCCACAACATCCTCTTCCTCACCAATAAAGTTGGCAGACTTTGGTCTTGCTACCTACTGTAGACCTGGTACAGTTTTTATCAATGTTCGTTTTCCCCTTTGCTGTTTGACATATTAAGATCTAGGTCCCTCTACAAATTTGCAATATACTTGTATTGTGATGATCTGGTTTTGGTTTCCACAGGGCAGAAATTGCATGGCACTGTGGGAAGTCCTTTTTATATAGCACCAGAGGTACTTATGGGCGGTTATAACCAGGTTGCTGATGTGTGGAGTGCTGGAGTTATTCTTTACATACTTCTTAGTGGCATGCCCCCATTTTGGGGGAAGACTAAGTCGAGAATTTTTGATGCAGTTAGAGCTGCAGACCTACGGTTTCCTTCTGATCCTTGGGATCACATATCTGCATCTGCCAAGAACTTGATTGCTGGAATGCTTTGTGTTGATCCCTCCAAGCGGCTAACTGCTGCGCAGGTTTTAGGTAAGTCAATATGTCATTGTTGTACGGAATATAAATATGCCTTAACGTTCAGTCATGTTAATTAAAATGTATTGAAGAATTGTGCAATGCTGGCCCTGTAAAGAGCTTCATCTTTGATAAGTTGCTTTATGACACCATACTTGTGTGTTGATATGTTTTGAAGAGAGCTATTTGCATTATGGGCCCATGATTGCCATGATGCCATCTGGAATCCTTTTCCTATTCCTATGACATAAGTATATTATAATAGAACTTTAAATAGTGAGTGGTGCTAGAATTAAAGCAGTTGTTATAGTTTGATTTCTCAGATCAATAACTTAATCCTCTGGCACTTCTGTTTGTAACTTGTTTTAACCTTCTAATCCAAGCTTTATAAACTGAAAAATATTCCAAGTTTTGGTTATAATATATTAGTATCCTATACAGCTCATTCATGGATGGAGGACTGCGCTCAAGTAACTCAAGAAACATACAAGCAGGATAGCCAAGTTTGCAGTGAACTAGAAGCAGGTGGAGTTTCTTTTTCTACTCCATTCATTTCCAGGACTCAGGACTATAGCTTCAGCAGTCGACCATCCACGATGGATGATGGGCAACTGTGGCAATTGCCTGTATTAACATGCAAATCATCTTTATTGTCTTTCCAAGTTGATGATGACACTCCTTGCTCTGCATTTGGAGGGTTTTCTTTTAGCAGCTGCCGTGAATCAAGTGCACTGGAGTTTTCTTCCTTAGTTCCATCAATGCCAAGCTTTACCTTTTCCAATCCGGCATCTGCAACGGGGCCAGGAAGTATTTTGGGATCTAAGGCTGAAATACCATCGTTGGATGTAACTTATGCAGGTATACATTTCTTATCCTGACTCATTTGTTTAATCAAGGACTACAGTAGGGAAAATCATAGTTTTCCCTTCAAAACCATCCGGAGTCCATTTTTATGTATTTTATCTTCATCACTCGATAAATTTGTCCATCAAATCCTAAATTTATATATATATATATATATATTGGAAATGCAGATGCCATTATGGGAAAGTTACTTGTGTTGCCTGATTCATTCTCTGTTAAGCATGGTGCTGGAGGCATGGAGCGGAAAGAAATACGTAAAGGAGGGACCAGTGGGCTTAAGGTTGTTGGCATCCACAGCAAAAGGAATCACACAATTGGACTTGGTGAGCTTAATCAGCTTGATATAATTGTGACTGAATCAGTTATCCGCTGGGCATCATGTACAGATATTCCTACAGCTCCATCACTTAGATTATCACTTGTTTGCTAGAAGTTTGGATGTAAAGCATCTGTACCAGCCTCGAGGGAAAGATTATTGACACTGTTTCTGACATGACCAATAGCTAGTAACATAACTCTGAAATTGATGAAGAGGTTGGTCAATCTGAGATTCTGAGGAGCTGAGCTCGGGTGTTTAGGTGTTTTCTGCCTTGGTTTATATGGGGTGATATAGAGTGATGATGCTTTTCTGATATTCTAGGCTTTCAATGAGTTGGCGTCAGAAATTTGCTAGGATTCTGGCATCCATAATATGAGTTGGACAGAACATTCAGTGTCTGATTGTTTAAAATTTTGAATTAATGTTTTTGAGATTTAACATATATAGCTACACATGAATGCACACACATAAACATGTACATACTGATATGCTTACTTTGTATCACAAAATAAATATAGAAGAAATTTAAATTAATCTTAATTTCTACTCCTTGAATTTGTGTGAATGGAGAAGATTTTTGAGTGGCCTAAAGCTTCTTGTTTCAGCATTTTTATTGTATGGACAACTTGATATTCCAATAGCAAGATTTTGGGCTTTTTTATGTCGATATAATAAAAAAGATTCATACATTTTTTATCATGGGTAATTTTTCTCAAATCTGACATAGCATGCATTCGATCAGAGTAAAATTATAACCAGGTTGTTAAACATTGAGATCTCACCTGAAAAGCCAACTAAGAAACTTCAGCCAAAATATGATTAGCATTGATCAGGTTGGACTGGTAATGACCAAAAAACAGAAACAGACAAAACAAAAATTGAGTTTGGGTTCGCACGGTGGAAATTTTGCTTGTCATTGTCCCTGATATCTGCCTTATTTGTTGTTTCACATCGTCAGGCTAATTATAATAGACATTGAGCCAAATTGTGGCTTTACTGGCTCTGCTTTGACCTTGAATCCCGGAGCTTTTTTAATTAAAAGAAAAATGATTGGTAGGTTGGCTCTTGTTATAAAATGGGCACCTCACCGAACCGGCAGAAAAATAATAATAAATAAATAAAACCTGTAGAAATTAGCCTCTATGTTCATCAAAAGCCAATATATTAAGCTCTCGGCTTCTCTCCCTGAAAGACCTTTAATCTAAAAATGGAAAGAAAAATCATCCTTGAAGCTTAAAATAAAGACAAAGAAAGGCAGAGAAAAAAGAGTCCGTTTAAAACTTGTTTGGGATAATTTCTGCCTCGGTTTCTTTACAGTTTTTAATTTTTTGAAAAAAAATTCTAAGAAGCTATATGTTATTGGTTTGATTTTAAACTTTATTTGAGATCTAGAAAGCTCTTTCAAAAAACTATTTCAACATTCCTAAAAGTTAAAAACAACGTTTTGAAAGTCATGCCAAATAAATAACAGTTCAAAAAAGTTATATTAAACAGGAACTCAAAACATTATCAATCAAATTGGGAACCTACAATTTTACAAATTGCATATCACTAATGACAACTCAATTTTCGCTACAAAAAGTATGCATATTTTCTTGTAACCAGATCTAAGACCGACTCTTTTTCTTTTCTTACTACTTTTCTTTGTACACCAAGTATTGAAAAAATAAATAAATAAATAAAATACAAATCAACAATGGATCAGTCAGGACTCTTACAGGCACAGATCAGCAAGGAAAACTCAGCCCTCTCATGCCCTTTCCTCTCGAGAATCTTCTCTTCCAACCATAACCTGCTATGCAACCCGCTTCTTGTCCTAAACATGAAAATAGCATACCCACCAATAGTTGGATTGAAAAACCAGTCATGGACATCCCACATCATATCCACCAATAAACCATCTAAAAATATTGCGTGGTTACCTCTGAAATTCCATCTTAATCTCTCAACTTGAAATATTACCTTCTGATCAATGAAAACACAAAATACAGAGCTCTTATATCCTTCATATTCTCTCCCACACTTGATCACAATTTCATGTTCTGTTCCTGTATCACAGAATTTTGCCTTGGTTGAATAAACAGCATTACCTGAATACTGCTCACTTCGAGAAACAAGTAAAAATTTTGCCTTTTGAATTCCTGTTTTCATTTTCTTCATTTCAAATATTTCATCATCATCCTTGTCACCTAAAAGCAGACCAAGTTCTGAGTCAACAAATACGACGAAATAAAACCCATTGATTGGCTCTGGTCCTTTATCATACATAGCAGTAGAAATATCCCAGAAAACTTCAATCTTGAAATTGCAAAACTGGAATGCTTTGTTGCCTTTTTTCTTTTCCAGTGACTTAAATCTGGAAATTAGCTTGGATTGAGAGGAGGGTTTCTCACTGATATTGATGTTGAGGCTTTTTTGCCATGTCAGCATGATCAGGAGCTGCCTTGAAGTGGAGAGCTCGGCTTTGTAAATGCATGTGACTTCATTTGGGATTGAAGGTTTCAGTTTTGAAGTGAGATAGGATTGGTTTGAGGGCCCTGAACAATAAGAATCTGATATCTCAATCGCATGTTCACTGTAACAAGTTGCTATGCTCCTCATATCGGAGAAAACCACTACAAATAAAGGAAAACAAAGAGAGAGAGAGAGAGAGAGAGAGAGAGAGATGGTGTTTCTCTTTCTTGCCTAAACTAGAGTAAATGGAGAGGCTGAAGATTACAACGGCAGGCGTATTTCTCTTTTCTGTGGTTTTCTTGCGTGTGGATTTGTCTCTTCTATCACACAATATAATGCAGAAGAAAAATTAGCGAAGACAAATCCAGGAAGAAAGTAAAAGCACATGTTACTTGGTCAGACCGCTAACCTTGATATATAATATTTCTTCTATGAAAATTGAAAGAGATAGAAGAACTCCTTTCTTGTGCAAGTTCATAGAAATTCAGTAAATAAATGGGCATAAACTAAGGCCTGACATGGAACTAGTTGTACTCCTAATATAAAAATGTAATCTAGTTTCGTGAATGATTTTCTTTAAGAGAAGTAGTGATAATAATAATAATAATAATAATAATAATAATAATAATAATAATAACAACAACAACTAAATAAATAAATAAAATTAGAAGCATTGATGTTAGAGTAGTGGATGATGGATTAAAGCTGACTTGGGATGGTATTAGATAATAGGGTTGAGAAAGTGTTGGTGATCATGATAAATGCTTGATAGGGATAGTCCTCATCAATAAGTCCAACAAATAAAAAAAAAAAGAAAAAAAAAAAAAGAAGAAGAAAAGAACAGCCTTTAGATTCAACGTTGTTTGGTCAAATATCTATCTACATCTACAAGATGCAAAACCAGATGGCTAAACTTCCATTCCAATTACATAAAAATAAAACTTACAGTTTGATTTATGAAGCTAAAGTTTCCATTTTGAGAACGAAAAAATGACAAACATATTAACAGCCAAATATAAGCTTTTTATCATTTCCCCTGCTGGGAAGCCAAAATGATAGTACTTGGGGTAGTTGGCAAGAAGTTGGTAACTGACTTGGATTCCAATTTGTAAGGGCAGTCTCGGGATCCATCTGACAACAACTACCGGATAAAGAACTCTGAGATTTTGTCAACCTCAACTTGTCTAACCAACAAATAAGCTACTGACAACGAAAAGTAGCAGGTTGTAAAATATCCATAAAATATAAAATATTATATGACATATAAATTGATTTTTAGAAGAAATCCTCCAAAGCATTTTCACCGGTGAATGGGGATCGTAGGAGCAAAGCAAGTGGCATAAGCTATATGTAGAATAGACTATCTGTTTTCCATCTCAGAATTCATAAGATGCGCTTATCCCCTTAAAATTTAGAATAAGAATGAATAGCTGTTCAATAACCAAGCAAACCAGAGTTCACTCAGATAAGGCAAAAGATATAGCTGCTGTGATTAACTTAGGCCTTGGCTTAACTAAAGAAGAAAAAGTAGGAAACGAGAACCCATCATTGTTTAAGCTGCTCTTCAACCGTCTCCATTGACCATATACATATAGAGACAGAGGAGAAATAATACCGCCCCATTAGTAGCAGTGAAGGGTAGAAGCATCAAGAATAAACAATCAAGTCCAGTCCATGTACGACAAGCTCCGGCTACCCCGTGTTCTTCATAGAACTGGGAAGGTATAAAAACAATGGATGTCAAAGGAGTTCATATTAAGGAAATGATATAGTAATGCGATTCACTTCTTCCTTGTTCCCTGACAATTCGTCATTACATTGGTGAAGTTGGAGTGTTTTGGAGTGATCTCCTAGCAATAAAGGGGCAGACCCAAATTATAATCCACATTGAATGAAAATGACACTGCGCAAATGCATGCAAAACCTTTCATACGGGATTCAAGAAAGTGTTTCCTTCAAATACTGTCAATTTATAAAATTCAAATTATATATAAATTCAACACTTCAAAATCATTACACAAGGATTCTTCTTCACTATCTATCGTTAAAAACAAAGACAAATCTCTAATAGTAATCAAAATCTCCAAAACTTTTGCTTTTGTTTTCACAAATAAGGCATTTCTTGATGAAGGAACAAATACGAGCAGCTAAAATATTTAGATGATTACGAAAAGACTGGAGCAACAGGAAGATTAATGACTCATTCTTCCATAAGTTGAACCTCTGGCTGCTTCTGTGAGACCTTGACTTTGATTGGAAGAGTGAGAGATGGGTCTTCTTTGAGAAGAGCTGGGGCTTTAACCAGGCTGATATTCTGTTCCAATTCCTTCTGTGCCTCTCGGAGTTCCTTGGCTTTCTTCCCCGTCATCCTGAAAAAGATTTCCCATTTACATGTCAAATGATACTCTAGACCCTCGTTCTGCTTTTCTACAACTAACGAAAAGCTAAAACAAAAATGGTACCTGCGCTCAATGTATTTGGCCTCCCTAGTGGCTCTGACTTTATCAATCTTCTTAATAGCCTTCAGAGTGTTCTCCGTAAGATTCCTATCATATCTCTCCGGCCTATTACGCTTCCTTTCAAATTCAAAGGTTGAATCCTGGAAAATAGACAAGAAAAAGAAGCTTGAAAAACCACCCAAATCTTTATCGTCATGACTATTGAATCTATCTATCCAATCCAATAATGATCACAGATTAATATAATGAAAATGAGTATTAAACCTGAGTCATATCCTTTCCGTGCAACCGCCTGTATGCTTTAGTCCATTTTACTTTACGAGGATTCCTCTTCATCTTGAAGTTCTTGTGGCATTTAGATCTGCAAAACCGAAAAATCTGCACAGAGATGCACCTGTCAAGACTCAGTATCAAGATGCACTACAAATGCAAAAATTAATATATATGGCAATAGATGAAGAGCTACAAAATGGACCAATACCATTCACGAGGCATCCAACCCAGCTTTAATGGTAAAAAAAAAAAAAAAAAAAAAAAAAAAAGATTTGATCGAATGCATTGGCTTAACATTTTCAAAGATAAAATACGGATTACACTTTCAACATCCATAAACCATCACAGTTATAGCACATATGACAAATTCCCACTAGCTTCAAACATATATACGGAAATATAAAAATAAATAAATAAAAAAGCAGAGAACGTTCAAAAGCAATCAGCAGCAACCCCTCACACCTACACACACAAGATACCATGACTAGAAAACCTAATATAAAAAACACATATGCCATATCAAAACAAAGACAAGTCAACACACTACGTCTTATAGAAGGCGTTCAATTAAATTTAAGGACCAAGAAATCCATAAACAAAACAAAAACAGCACCTTGGCATCATTGCGGACAAACTGAACACCATGCCCTGGATATACAGTAGATGAACAGAACCAACACTTCTCTAACCTCATCTTATTTGATTTCCTGCAGAAAAACAGACAAGAGAAAGAAAAAAAATTAATATTAGATGTCCTTATTAGCTGCGTTGGATTGTGGTTTCCTGAAACCCAGTTTTTCAGTTCCCAGGTATCTCATTCAAATAATATTTTATAGATTATGGGCAAAGGAAGAAATCAAAGATTTCTCATTCCTTAAAAAATGATTGAAAACAGAACTGAAAGTGAAACCCATTGTTGGGACAAAATTTTTCATTCAAAAATAAAAATCAGCAATATAATCGATTCAAATAAAAACTTAGAACTTACTTGGAAGAGAATACTCAGAACACAAAATTCAAAGAATGAGAGTTCAAGAATCTATAATATCAAACTCAATGCATAACAATAAAGAGATGAACTTTCAAATTAATAAACAAAGAGACTAGGAAAATACTAAATAAATTGGCAAAACAAAGGAAAAAAAACATAAAATCCATTAATTAAAATTCAAAGCAACGACCTGAAAAAGCCCAAATTTAGGAAAATATCACCAAGAAACTTTGAAATCAGAGGCCAAAAAATTAAAAATAAAAAATAAAAAATAAAACACAAATAAGAGAGAGAGAGAGAGAGAGAGAGAGAGAGAGTAGGGTTTACCAGAGGCTGAAGCCAAGCTTCCGAGAGAGAGAGAGAGAGATTAGAGATGGAGCGGCGGCTGATGAATGGGATTGAGAAAGCTTTCAGACCAAAAGGATTTGTTTTAGTGTGGGAGGGAGCACAGGTGGTCGGTGATCCCTTCTCTATAAGGCCAATATATAATTGACACGTTTATTAGTTTTCATATTTTTATTTAAAATAATTACATTTTAATATTGATGAAACCACCACCTTCCTCCACAAATTCCCTTTATTTAAATTTTAATAAGTGTTAAAAAATTTAATTAACTGAATCAACCATATTAAAATATAAAAAAATAATTGTATTGAGAAGAAAATATTTAATTGGGAAAAAATATTTTTAGGTGTTAAATATTGAAAAAAAATTAAATGGAGAAATTTTTACTCGACAAAATAAGTAAAAAATATATATATATATATATTCCACACATTTAACTGGGGAAAAGTTTTTAATGAAAGGAAATTGTAAGCGGAAAAATGGAGAAAAAAATATATATTTGTATTTTGTAATACTTGACTAATTTATTAAAAGAATAATAATTATCTCTTAAAATAAAAAGTTTATAAAATTTTTAGTTTCTTTCCAAAGTTTATAATATTTTTTCATACTAAAATTTTGGGGAAAAAAAAAAACTTAAAATTTTATAAACTTATTTAAGTGAGTACTATTATTCTTTTAAAAAAATTAGTAAAATGTTAAAAAAATACAAGTATAATTTTCAAAAATGAAAATAGTAACATGTACATATTATATGGATTCAAAATAAAATAACAAAACATAAAGATCTATATATAAATATATATAAGAGTAGTCTATTGATTTTTATAAAATAATGTCAATTTTTTTGGGAAAAGTAAAATTTTTATAAAAAATACATATTTAATAAAAAAATGCATATGTGTTGTTTAGGTGATTAAATGGTGAGTTTTTATATTTTATTTTGCTTTTTTGTTTTTTTCTAGTTTACTAATCTATTTTATTGAATTTAATTGGAAAAATGGAAAAAGAAAAGCAAAAAAAAGCAGGATATTTAAGTGTAATTTTGGATAATTTATGTTAATTTTTAAGGTTAACATGCACTTTACTACCCCTTATTTTCACCTTGATTTTACTTAGTTTTTTAATTTTATATTTAATACTTTCTATAATCAATTCCATGAAAACCACACAAAAACTATACAAATCATGTCATGTGCTACTCCAATGATCACTTATTTTATTTTATTTTTTAACTTTATCAAAATTTTCAAAAATATTTTGAGGGAAAAAAATAAAATTCCATGTGTCACCTTATCAAATGAGGTCTTCATTAAACTCATGCTTTCCTCTAGTATCCTATCCCCTAGCCTTGACTATGCGTTCTCTGCCTTCTTTTTTTTATTTTGGCTTGAAAGGGTTGTTCTAAAAGGAGGAGAGTAAAAACACAAAAACCCAAATCCGGAAGTAGCAAATAAGCCACTGTCCTGATTTGCAACCTCAGAAAATGTTCATAATACAAAAGATGAGAAACGCCACCTAACTGACAATTCTAAAAGCACCGTCTAGTTACTAAATGAGCTAACTTATTATTATTTTTTGGGATCCAAGTAAAGAAGATGGAGTCAAAAGCAGAACGAAGATCTTGGATTTTGTTTATAAATCCGGAGGTAGACCAGTGAGAGTAACACGAGAGAGGATCATTGAGGCTGTGGATGAGAATTTTAGAATCACTTTCGCAGTAGATATTACGAAACCCGTGCTCAGCTTCCACCTGAAGAGCTGAGAGAATGGCAAGAGCTTCTGCTGCTTCAGGGATTCCAACGTTAAATTTAAGAGACTTGACGTTGATAACTCTTCCCTCATGGTCCCTCATCACCACTCCAATACCCGCAACCCCATTTTTAACAGAAGCATCGCAGTTAATTTTGATAAAACCATGTGGTGGCCGGTTCCACGTAGCATGTATACCCATCATTAGGGTGGAATTGAAAATTGGCACTGGATTCTCTTGTGCTCTGTGAACCTGGCATATAAAGATCTTACTTCCTCCTCGAGTAGGGTTCTGCGACCTTCAAAAATAAGGCTATTTCGAAGCTTCTAGAGGGAGACAAAGATAAGCATAGAAAAGAGGAAAAAGGAGCTTTCGTCTTCGGGGATAACTGGCAAAGTACCACACGGATGGGATAAGAGATTCAGGTAGTTTTCTAAGTTGTCGAGCTGATGGTGCTCCCATTTTATGCTCCAAGGTGAGGCCAATCATAGGGCCCTAGCAGCGCTACAGTGTAAGAATAAATGGACTTCATCTTCTTCGCGCTCACAACCATGCGGACACCTAGATTTATCTATCTCCCAGTGACAAAACCTTAGATTTGAGAGTATCGGAAGACCCTTACAGGCCAACTTCCATATAAAGAACTTTAATCTGTCATGAATCTTGCTTTTCCATAGATAGTTCCACCAAGTCGAGCCTTCTTCATCGATCGGGTTGATGAATTTATATGTCGATTTAACTTGGAACTGACCAGAGTGAGTGCCGCTCCACACTAAATATTCGCCACAGAATCTCCATCAAGTAATCGCTCCAGTAGCACCCTATTCCAGCTTTCATCAGATAAAAGGAGTGAGTCAACCATTTCAACCTCTTCCCACCCTGAATAGGATACCCTTAGCCAGCATTGGTCGTATGCTCAGCAAGCCTTTCCAGTACCAGGAATCAGAGTTTCTTCCCTCTGCCTTCATGAAGGTGCTTGTAGGAAAGTACTTGGCTTTAAGGGCCTTCACCCAAGCTAAGTCCACATTGGTCTCAAGCAACCAGCCAACTTTGCATAGTAAGGTACATTAACGTCTTCCATCCTTCGAACCCCCAATCCTCCGAGCTGTTTTGGTATGCACACTTTAGACCATGATACCGGAGTGTGGCCATTTCTTGACATATGGTTGAGTTTCCAGAGAAAGCTTCTAGCCAACTTATCAATTTCCCTGCACCTAACTCAGAGGGAGCTTGCAAGAGGACATAGTGTAAATGGGAATGCTTGTGATTACGGACTTCACCAAGACCAATCTGCCTAACTGAGAGAGGAGATTGGCTTTCCACACTACAACATATCTAGGATTTTATAACATATAATTATAGCATATTTGAATAATGTTGTTGATAATATAAAATAATAGTATTTTTACTTAGATTAGAATGAATTAGATAAGATTTTACTTTTTAATAGCATTTTTTAATATTTAACAGCATTATCAAAAATTAATAAATAAATAAATAAGCAAAGGATATGCACGCCTTGTAAAATACACTAAAAATTAAACGCTTATATTTAGGATTTGAGGAATATTAGGATACTAAAATATGGTGTTTCTTAAAAAAAAAAAAAAAAAAAAAAGAAGAAAAGGAGTCCTAGATACAAAGATTCACTGAGAGTCCATCTACCGTCTCTCTCTTTCTATCTTTGTGTCATCCTCTTTTTCACCACTACCGTCTCTTCACAATGCAGCTTCAGTAGGGTGTAAACTCACGTGTAAGTACATCGTCGAGGCAGCTAATCCATCGCTGATTGGCGTTTGGACCAAAAACACAGAGACTGCTCTATTCATTGCATCTATTAATGGAAACAGGGAAACACAGGTATTAATGGAAGAGACTCGTTTATCAGTGTAAGTGTGTATATATATATAAGTATATTTTAGCATCATTTATTCTCTTGGTAGTTGATCTATATATCTGATTTTTTATTTTGGAAGGTATTGTTGTGAAGGAGCTCAAGGAAGATCTAATATCAAATCTCCAGTCTGAAGATAGGCAGGATGTCGATCAAAACTGTATGTAAATTATGCATATTTATTTCTAATTAAAATTATATTTTAGCTCTCTCTTTTATTAGTTAGATCCTATGATTTTTCAGATCTATTATTCTAGTTACTGTACAGCAGATAACAAATAAATTTAATTTTATCAAAAAAGCAAATCAATTTAATTAGTTGCACTCGTTTGTTTTTTTTTTTTTTTTTTTTGATGGAATTCAATCATAGTTAACTAATTATAATAATATTAAAAAATAATAATTTTTAGTAAAGACAAAATATATAAATTTATTAGTAGGTAACAAATAAATTCAATTGTTTGCAGTCATTCTCACTTAGATTGATGGATCCAAATCACAGTTAGCTAATAAAAAAATATTAAAAAAAAACAATAGTTTTTTTTTAAAGATAGAATATAGAAAGTTATGAGTATTGTTCCACAAAACCAAGCTAGTCATATCCTTTTGTTTTCATAGTGAAAACTAGCAAATTAAAAAATGAACAAGAGGAAAGCACAACCTCTGATGTAGAGATCGATAAGGATATAGGTTAGCCAACTTTTTTAATTATCTACCAAAGGGTGTTAATAGAACCAATAAAAACACTTGGAATTTAGTTAATATCAGTATATATTTTCTACAGCGTCCCAATCAACAATTCCTAGCAATGAATTGCAAGGCATAACTTGGCACCTATCAACATTAAATATATTGTTTGTGCACTAGATTGACTAACTTATTTCCATGGCTAGTTTCGTACCATGGTTCTTGACTTATTTCATGAGTTATTTGTTTTATATATATATATATATATATATTCCTTTATTTGTTTATTTATTTTTAATACAAGTTTTCTATATTTTTT
This sequence comes from Ziziphus jujuba, assembly GCF_031755915.1. Lineage (NCBI taxonomy): Eukaryota > Viridiplantae > Streptophyta > Magnoliopsida > Rosales > Rhamnaceae > Ziziphus > Ziziphus jujuba. Next base: position 26,212,803 of record NC_083384.1, read on the forward strand.
TTCTGCAAGAGATTCAGGGTATTTTTTAAAAGTTATTTTATCTATATAAGATTCTCCATTTAAAATTATTCATTGGGATTCCAAAGCCAGCAATATTCTATTAGATGAAAATGTGAATCCCAAAATCTCATATTTTTATCTAGCAAAGCTATTAAATGGAAACCAGACTCAAGGCAATACAAATAGAATTCTTGGTTTGCTTTGTAAGTTGGAAGAAATTTCCCTGTATGTATATGCTTCATCCAGATTGCTTTCAAGAAAAAAAAAACAAAAAGACTCATTACAAGTTGGAAGTACTAGAGTTCCGAAACTTGACAAATTTTCCAAGTCATGTGAGTAAATAAATTATAAGTTAATTTACTATGATTAGTATTTGATGATTGATAAATATATTTGGATGATTGGATTTGTAACAGGCATGGAAACATTGGAGGAATGAAACAAATTTGGAGCTAATGGACCTAATAGAGGGGGTCAATGGCTAGATATAAAGCAAAATCGTTCAGAAGAAAACTATTGTCAAATAGTTTTTTTATTTGTATTTTTCACTAATAACATTTAGTGACATTTTTCATTATTTACTTTAAGTGTACATTTCAAATGTTACTATTTCATATGATGAGTTTCATTTACTGGCATTTTTTTATCTTGAGATTCTAAAATGTCATTAATGATATTTTTTAATTACATTTGTAAATGTCACCATAATATTTAGTTATATGGATATTATTACTAGTGTATTAAATATCATTAAAAATATTATTTTGTGACATTTTGAAGTGTTATTGTACTATAATATTTATAGTATTTTAAAATATTATAAAATGTATTTAATATAGCATTTACAATTGCTATTAATTTATTGATTATAGCATTTAGAAATGCTATAAAATCTAGCTAATATAGCATTCTCAAATACTATAAAATGTATTTAATATAGCATTTAGAATTGATATTAAATTGAGTTAATATAGCATTTATAAATGCTATTAATATACTAATCATGGCTTTTATAATTGCTATTAAAATGAGTTAACATAACATTTATAATAAATTTCAAACACATAATAGCATAAGATAAATGCTATTAAAAAGTTTTTTATAGCATTTAATATGACATTTTAAAAATGCTATGAAAAAGTAAAACTTTTCATAACGTGGTCTGTTATAGTATTTTTAAAAATGCAATTATATACCATTCATAGCATTTTTCATATGGTATATAAAATAAAATATGTTGTAGTGCCAGCTCTGAAGCCTTGCCTCCACCCTGGTTCTCAGGCCCTCAAAATCTCTTGTTTTGTTTCGGCTGACAAATAAAGGGTTGCCAAGGTATTTTGAGTCCTTGGGGAGCTCTTTGACATTGAGGATGTTTTTAATCGTAGCTTTCAGATTTCCTGAGACATTTCTGGAAAAGAAACAACCAAATATCAAACCTGCCGACCCATTTCTATAATAAGTTTTTACATGAATTTTCACGCCAAGTTGAGCAAAGTTAGACCCGGTGTACGAGAAGATTAGGAGTGAGGGACTTGTTGTTTTTGACAGGTTCAGCTTCTTGCCAATCTTGAATGTTGTGGTGGAGATGAATGTGTAGGATGCTGCTAATAGGTTGATTGTGGTGAATTAAGGAGGAGGTGGAAGATGTGTCGTCTTGGGGGCTAGGTGATAGTTTTGATGGTGATTGCCATGAAAATGGAGAATAACACATACAAAGGGATTTTAATTGAAGGAAAATATAAACATACAAAGCTCCAACTATGGAATGATCATAATACAAAATAACAATTAGAGCAACTATAACAGGGATTTTGATTGTATGCTATCTTTGGAAGGAATTTTTATTTATTTTATTTTGGCTTGATCGATGAGATGTGACTCCTTCATCATTTGCAGCATCATTTGCATAAATATAGAGAATATTTCCTTCAATAACCACCAACCCACTAGAGCTTTAAAATCATTAGTAAAAAGAATCAATAAGCAAAAACATGTGGTGGTTGTGGGAATTCAAGAAGCTAATTGAAAATATTGGCAAAAAGTTAGAAAAAAAGATCCAATTGATTAAACTGTCATAACCCCAAGAACTAAAGGGCTTGCAAATCTTCTCAAAATATATTTCATCTTTACGCCAATATTAAATGCTAACTAATTTATATTGGTTCCATTGGAAGTGTATGTGTATATATATATATTATATATATATACTGAAATGTCTACATATAGATAAGTGCTAATGGTTCTAAGTGCTATTGGATTTTCCAAGATTGTTGGTGGTTCTAAGTGCTAATGGTTCTAAGTGCTATTGGATTTTCTAAGCATCTAAGGTTGTTGCTGGTACTAAGTGTTATTGGATATTTCTAAGCATCTATACTTCTATTATTCTTTTTGCAGTTTAAGTTTGATATTGACCTAGAAGATGAGAATTCTTTTTGCAATTTAAGTTTGATATTGACCTAGAAGATGAGAGATATGTTAACTATGTCAATACTTTAATGGGCAAAGCATGTAGTGATTTTCGTCATAGACTTCATATTCGCTTTTTGGAGTTTGAGACTATTGAAGAAGCTAAACGATCTACTCCTCTTTTAGGAGTAAAGGAAGTGGATTGGCATTGACTATGTGATTTCTTTGGCACCAATGCAAAATATCTGGTATACGTATTAATTTTTATTATATTTATGGTTATTGCATTATACTTTCAAATTGATTAAAGGTACCATGTGCAGTATTGTTCACAAGTAAACAAAAAAAAATCGTGAAAATATGCCTTATAGTCATTATAGAGGACCGGTTTTAGGAAAAATCAAAGGTATATATATACTTGTATATTTTTGTCCAAAATTCTCTGTATAACATTTAAAATTGGCAGTTTGCTTGTTTGTTAATTTTCTGTACATAACATTTTTATGAACAAGCATAATTTTCCCGAAGGACAAACACAAGGAAGGGTGGATTTTTTTCATGATATGCATTATCATGATAAAAAAGGTTGGATCAATAAGACAGCTCGACAAAGATATGTATGTAAATAATTTTCTACATTTCTCCTCCCAAACTAAGAAACACTTTACTTGTAATTCTCACTTTTCTAAGTGAATAATACATTCATATGAATTTTTGTTTTTTGTAGGAGGACATGCATCAAAGACGTTCACAACTACGTGAGGAAGGATTCGAATCGGTGGATGAGAATGTGATTGCTGATGAAGTATTGGGAACTAGAGTAGGATATATACCCGGCATGGGATATGATTCGAAACTAGCCTCATATTCTCATAAAAGACAACCGTCACCAGGTACAACTGCTTTGCATGAGCGATTGTCAAGTTTGAAAGACGAATATGACTCAAACAGGCAACAAAGTGAAGAACGGATGACAATTTTAAAAGAAGAATATGACTCATACAGGCAACAAAATGAAAAACGATGACAATTTTAAAAGAAGAATATGACTCATACAGGCAACAAAATGAAGAACAGATGTCAAAATATGAAAAAGATATGAGCCAGATGAGAGAGTTTATACGACAAATTATGGTACAGCACTCTTGCTTTGGTGATGGTACATCTGTTCGTTTTCCTCCACCACCTCCACCCCCTCCATCAGCTGCTTGTTGACAAAGATGAATATTTTCATTTTATTGTGGTAGCTTTTGGATTTTTATTCATGTGTATGTTCATAAAATTAAGGAATTCTCTCTTCTGTTCATTTACTTTTGTACAATATGAAAATTTGTATCATATTTGTGTTGATAAAACATATTCAGGTTGATAAAAACTTTCGTCCACCATATTTTGCAAAAATTTTTAAAAAAAAATTGGAAATACTTTTGTCAACAAAACTCACTTTCGTCGGCAAACATGATTACTGACCAAACATTTCCTCGGTAAATGATTGAATATTTACCAATAGAAAAAGTTTTGCCACTAAAATTTTTTATCGACAATGGTATATTTGTCCCAAAAAACCATTGTCGAAGACCAGTTTCCTTGCTAAATAGCTATTTGGCAACAAATGTAAATTTCGTTGGCAATGACACATTTTCCGACAAACTATAACTTCATCTTTAATGGAGCCTATGCCGACAAATTATAGTGTCGTCGCTAGAGACCTCGTTGCCGACAAACAGTCAATTCATCGCTAAAGGTGCCTTGTCCAACAACATCTTGTCATCACTAATGGTTTTAAAAACTGTCAACTGCTTCTTTTTTTGTCTGCAAAACCCTTTACCGAAAATTCTTGGGTCGATGGAAATATTATTTGGTGAGAAAGTTTATTATTCATCAGTAAAGGGATTCACCGTGAAACGTAAGATATTCGTCGGTAAATACAATCCCAAAGGATGCATACGCAACGACAATGCCGACAAATATAGTTTCCTCGATAAATCCTTCACCGATGAATTTTCTAGTTTCGCCGACAATTTGCATTCCTCGATAATTGATAATTTTCTTGTAGTGTAAAGGAAATTAGGAAATTAAAGAAAAATGACCACTAATTCATATGCTATATATCAAGAAAAATAAATTGGAACATGAATCTCCATGAAATATGCCAAAGATTATCGATTTGCAAAAATTTAAGAAAGTCCAATTTGTAGAGGCAGGCACCACATTAGGTTGTTGTTTAGCAGGATGATGATGCTCTATATCTTCCCCATCTTCCTAATGCTGCAGGTGGAGGGAAAGGAGGACCTCATCTGATAAGGTGACACATGGGATTGGATTTTTTTTTTCTCTTAAATTTTTTTTGGAAATTATCAAAAAAATAAGAAAGTGATCATGTAAGCAACATATGACATGATTTGGATAGTTTTTGTGTAGTTTTCAAGGAATTGGTAAAAGAGAGTATTAAATGTCAAAAATTTATTTTACAAACCCTAATTAAAATTAAGGTAAAAATAGAGCGTATAAAGGTGTACTTTGGCCTAATTTTAATAGATTTGGACTGATTTGTAATAATTTTGAAGAGTGTCAAAAAATTTGTTCAACTCCTAAACAAAATAATGTGATTTTAGAAAGTACTAAAATGTATTTATCCTTTTTTTTTTTTTTCTTAATCATTTACAACAAATTTTTCCCCCACATTGGTATCTCGAACTCACGACTTTTGAAATATGGATGTAAGTGGTTTACCAATTGATCAAACCTCCTTAACTATTAGTTTCCATAATTAACTCTTAGATATTAAAAAAGATTAGTTGCACCTGTATACTCTTAAAAATTTTGCAATTTAGACTCTCAACATTTCTACTTAACAATGCAAACTCTTGATTTTTTTAATTTATTGCAATTTAAAGTTTATTTGACTTTTGACTATAAGGTTCAGCAATCATCTTACATGACTAGTATTAAATGGTATCAATTTTAAAATTAGAAAATACATATTATAGTGCAAAATATTAACAAAGCAACTCAAAAATTAAACCCTCCACCATTAAAATTATTTGCAACATTCGAAGAATGCAAATTTAGGAATTCAAAAGCATCATCTCCTTCATTTTCACCCATGGAATAAGCTTTCAGGGTTAAAACGATGAAAAAACCCTAGCTTACAAACAAACAATCATAGAGAAATTGCTATCTCCTATATGTGTGCATGTGTTTTTAGGTATTGTGATAATCTGCAATTCTTTTTACATTTAAAAGAAGTAAACTAGGATTTATTGATTTTCATGACTTATATGAATAATGGATCTTAGATATAAATTGTAACCATTATTTATATCCATATTATATACGTTAGTTGATGAATTAGTAAATTAAGGATAGAAATTATTCATTTCTTGGATCTTAATAAGAGGATTTATTGATTTGCTTGTTATAAAAAAATATAGTATTTACTAATTTTCATGACTTATATGGATAATGAATCTTAATATAGGACATAAATTGTTATTGTTATTTATATCTATATTGCATACGTTAGTTTATAGGGAAACGGGATAAGGTGGGGTTTTTACAAATGGGGTGAGGTTCCTAAAGGCGCCATCATTTTCTTGTTAGTATCATAATTTTTCTGTTTCAAAATTTTTTGGAACAAATCTAAGAATCTTTGAAGGCTGAAGAAAAACATTTGGTAGAGAAAAAAAAAAAAATTGGAATTTAAATATTCACAACGTATTTAAATCTCACAAATCAAGTTTATATAAATTTATACTGATTTATATCTCACAAATAAAAAACTTGGAAGTGTTGTTATCATTGTTGTCATCAATGGAAGGTAACTGAAGATATAGATAGTAGATTGATACCATCGAATGAATTAAAACTTGATTCATTTGGGCCAGAGAAGGAAATATTGGTTCTCCTTTGTAGTCTACCGTCACTTGAAGAGTTATGGTTGTTGAATTGGTGAAACAACCAGTGAATTATTCTCTGCAACTTTCAAGTGAAGTCGTAAGGAAAGAGAGAGAGAGAGAGAGAGAGAGAGAGAGATGTAGGAATACGGCTTGACTTGGAGAGATAAAAATCTAAGTTTAATTTCAATAAATATTATATTGAATGTAATATATAACACAATGCAAATTTAATATATATATATATATATTATACATATCAAAATAAAGATTTCAAGTACGAGGTGAGGATATCCTCCTGTCCCCATGAACTTATCGTATTAAGGGCGGGGCCTCATGGGAGTCCAAACCCATGCGGCAAGTGTCATTGTTTGACAAAATATCCCAAGGAAGTGGATCAAATTTTGTATTTGGGTTGCATAGGAAGAGTTTATTCTATATTGATTTATTTCTTAAGGATCGTTTGGCTTCGTTCTTTGATAAAAAAAAATAATAAATAAAAAGTGCAAAATATTGAACTATTTTTGAAATTTTGTACTTTAGCATCTTTTTTATCATTTTTTTAAAAAAAAAAGTTGGCGCACGTATGGTATTAAACTGCATTAAATATTTCGAACTAGAAGATATTGAAAATTGATTTTTTTTAAAACTAGTTTTCAAATTTTATACTATAACATTTTCTAACTCACATTCAATATAGTTTAATATAAGTAATGTGAGATATCTACTAAACATTATTACTCAAACAGACCTAAATTGCAATAAATTAACCTTATTAAAAACGCATATGTGTGTGTGTGTGTGTGTATTTTTTTTTCTCATATTAATTAAAAGTAAAATAATGTTGGATTAATTGTATTTTGGTACCTTGATTTGCAGAGTTTTCCAATTTAAATGGTCAACTTTAAAAGGTAGCAATTTAGACTATTAATTATCAAACTTGCTATAGATTATTCTAATCCTCAATTTTTGACTAAATAAATTAATAATAATTTTGTATAGAAACTTATAGAAGAGATTACGGTGTTAATCAAATAAGAATAGAGTAGAACTGCTACTAATCTGTTTGACCAAAATTGAACATTAGATAAATACGCAACAAATTTAAAAATTGAGAATTTAAATCGCTAGTTTTGAAAATTAAAAATCTAAATTCCAAAACTTATAAGTTAAGGATGCCAAAGTACAATTAATCCAATAATGTAATTATAATAGCACTTTTTTTATTTTATAAAATTTTGTAATTTTCATATTGTATAAATTAGTAATTCATATTTTTACCCAAAAAAAATAGTAATTCATAATTCTTTTTGTAAATAGAGCAAAAACATCTTCATTTGCATGCATGTGGTATTTTTTTATAATTTTACCACTATATGTGGAAAATTTATCATAAAACAAAACATTAATTTTATTTATCTCTCTTGAGATTTGATTTAAATACAATTTGATATATGTGGTTTTAAAAATATCATTTATTTTCTTTCATATTTTAAACAGTCATCATTTTTCTTATCTGTTATTTTATTCATATCCTTCAAAATAATTTTATCTGCACCTTTTATAACGATATCAGTTGTAATTTTTAAAATCTAAAGGACTAAATTGAAATCAATGAAAATCTCAAAGATGTAAATGGAATATTCCCTAAAACAAACTTCAACTTTTATTCTTTGGCTGCATTTGCGATTAATTTTGGAGCCCCGAAATTGAGTATCAAATAATTTAAAGTTATTATAAGTGTTTCATAAAGTTTTAAAATTTTGATTTTACAAAAATCAATATTCTTTCGCAGTTGTTTTTTAGAAGCAATAAAAAACTACATTTTGAGATTCTAATACTGCTTTAATTTTCCATAATTATAATAAAAATTTTAACCCTTATTAAAACATTAATATTATTCTTATCCTATGTTCATTGATATCCGACTTAATAACGTTATAAATCTCTTCTATTGGATTTACTAACGTCGATGAATTCATGTTAAAAATAATCTTCTATTTTCTTTTTTCTTTTTCTTTCTTTATTATTGTTGTATTTTTGGTTGGCCTTTGGTAGACCACAAGCAATATATATGATCAATTTTTTTATTTTTTTATTTTTCTTTTACTATATATATATTATCAACATTTATAAGGATTGTGATGGAAAAAAATTTGTACTAAATATTTAGTAATATAACTTACATTTAATAATACTACAAATGAAAATACAATAATAAATAACGTATTTTTTTGTCATTGTATATAATAATAATAATTAAACATCATTCTGTACTAAACACTCGAATACTGATTTTGAATTGTACAATAATTATAAAATAATAGTTTATCAAATATTTAACAGGAGATTATTTTTATAGCATAGCTAAAATTGATATTTTTAAAAGTTACAATAATACTAAAATAAGTATTAATAATTTGACAGATAGAATAGGAAAATAGATATAAGAAATATATATATATATATATATTCTATTTGTCCCTGGTTTAGCATAGACAACAAAGTCGAAGAAAATATATATATATATATATACGTATTAATCATAATTAAATTTTACTACCGCTAGATATCCATATCCTCCAATCCCTCCATTTTTAGTAAGTCTTAATCCCTCCAATAATCATATGTTCCAGTTGACAGTAATCATATGTTTCAAAATTTAGTAATAAAATTCTCCTTCCTAATTTGTCAAATAAATAAATAAATCTAAGGCTGTGAAGATTCATAAAAAGCTTCCCTGGGTAGAATGATAAAATGGCACAGAGAATGTAAAACTAAAATTGCGCAAAACGTTATGACTTTCATCTTCTCTTATGGTACAACTTCTCTAAGCATACAATAGCTCCAGACTGATGAAAAATAAATCCCCCCCTTCTCTCATTTTGGACCTTCAAAAAAAAAAAAAAAAAAAAAAAAAAAAAAAAAAAAAAAAAACCAGCTTACAGAGCTGCACCTTGCGAAATTCCATAAAAAGAAAAAAAGAGGAAAAAAGAAATATAAATAACTATAAATTAAAGTCGATGAACGCCATCCTAGCTAGTACTACCAGTACACTCTTTAACTAGGAAGAATACAATGAAGATGATGCTTATGGCTGCTCTTTCAGGATGAAGGCGCATATTCTTGGATTGCTGTTGCCAATTTATTCCGATCCTCCTCGGATTTCAACCTAATTAAGAACGTACGTGCCACTGCACTATCGTTATTTTCGCCTTCATTGCCATCACCATCACCCTGCAAAATCCAAGAGACATTGCATGTAAGTAACATGGCCTAAATGTTTCGAGGACTAATGTACCCTAATAGTGTCCAAGAGTGAGCAAAGCAACCTACATGGCTAAGACATAAGGGCAATAAAGTCTTACACATTAATGTGCTTGTCTATTTTAGTTCATTTTCAAAATCTATAAAATGAATTTTATGTATGTAAAAACAAGAAATAAAATTCCTTAAAATTATGTGGTAACAGGTCACCGCAAAAGTACAATTACATAAAGGTTGCCTGGGTTCTAATGGCTCACTGTGCAAGTAGGCAGTCACATAAAGGCCACACTGCCGATGAGAAGCCAAGTAGCAATTCCACTCACACAAAGTATATATCATGTGTTCTATGTATGAGTAATATTGCCCATTGGATCCCATCTCTATATACATGCACACAAGTAATCATGATGTGACTGCAACAGCTAAATCAACCAGATTAGAAACTGAACATGCAAAATTAAGATTTAACATATATTACCGCAGTATGGAATATTGCAACGATGGAGTTTTTTTGTGAATTTGTCTTGATACCCGGATACAGTAAAGCATTAAGCAGCACTTTTCCCACCTGCAAACAGCAAAGCATGCAGAAAGTGAAACTACATTACAAAAGGCTCTTCGGGAAAGCTCATTGGAAGAAACAAGATGTCACAGAATCATAAATGTAAACAACGGGAAGAGCAAAACAGAAGAATGGTTTTCCAATGTATGATCTTTTATGAATGGAAAGGGAGAAAAAAAAAAAAATCCATTGACAAGAAATTTCCATCTAAAAAAATTGTACCCATTTTTTGCAACATAAATTACAAGTTGTTGTTTCTTCTTCTTCTTCCTTTTTTCTTTTTGAAGAAAAAAATAGAATAAGAGTAGAAATTTAGCATGTTAACTCATGACTTCTGCCATAGAAGTGTCAGACGTCATAATTAAGGTCCCTTTCCTGATTGCCATGATCCTACTAACCTTAGATGAAGCTTAATTGAGAAGAACAATAGGAACCAACAGAAAAGGAGTAGAATCACAAAGCCAAGTACGAAAAGCATTATAATTACAAAAAATAACAAGCCACTATTATATCACGTCATCCCAGAAGTAGGAAAAGAAAATTGTCTGGATGGTTACATACGTCATTCCGAACAAGAATTGTTGGTTTGGATTCTTTTGTCCCCTTGCTGACACCCTCTTGGCACTTAATGGAAAGCCGTCCCGTGCCTTTATCTTTCCATGCATCTTTATCCACAGGATCACTAGACTGGACAGATGAAAATATAGAGAAAGTTAGAACAAACGCCAAATCACATATTATCACTCCATATAGCAAGATGCACACCACTCCAGCTATCCATATTTTGAGCATCATACATATTGATCCATCCAGGAAGCATTAGTACTAAACTGCAGATGAATCAATGGCCCAATTCCTAAAGGCAATACCAGTATCCCCTTTTCAATCCCAATTGATATATAATAACCTGATTAAGGCATGAAGGTTATTAAATAAATTGAAAGGATCCTAGAGCTGAATGGTCCAGTATTGGTACAATAATCCTCACAAATATGTCAGGGCAGGGGAATGAACTTACTATTTAGCAAGCTCAGATACATCCAAGGACAAGATAGTATCCAAGATCCGACTGTAATAACAGAAACAAATTACCTCAAACCTATACAAGTTGCATCCATATTTCTTTTGGACAACATTCTATCCATTCTTATGCATTGACATAACCTCTTCTTAATACGCTAACCAGTCAAACAAGCGTTAACAATACAACAAAATCACAACATCAATTAAACAAACTTTAAATTGCAAGAAAATTAAAGGCATGTGGGGTATAGATAGAAAGAGGGGGGAAGGAATCCAATTTTAAGGAAATATTCAAAACTATAAAGAATGTCCCTGCACGCAAAATAGTCAAACGGAAATTTCTAATTATGCAAACATCTGCAAGAACATTATCTAAACCAAAACTATAATTTGAGAATGCTGTCTCCATGATAACAATTATACCATACAGAACTTTGTAAGCACATACCTTCACATAAAGTTTGCACTTGACTTCATGGACGACAACAACGCCCTTTTCTTCCGTTTTTTTCACTGATGGGCTGCTAGGTGGCTCCAATTCATTTTCTGATTGCCAAAAGAAGATTCAATAATGAAAAGGCAGTAATTCTCATAAATATAATTATTCTCTACAAAGGATATAAATGGGTAATGTCCCTTTGGCATTGTTTATTTTTAAAGAAAAAGAAATATAACCTCATCAAAAAGCAACTCTTGGTAGATTTAGACAAATATGGCAAAAAAGTGGTTCAAAGGGAAACTTTTAAGATCCTACAAGCATGGACACCACAAAAGGCAACAATCAACCCTACAAAAGAGACTCATTGGTACAAAACTAGAACTGACTAAGAAACAAAGCAAAGCTCTGATAAAACCAACTTTAGTCTTCATTTTTCAATGAATATATGTATGAAAAAGTTTATGCTATTTTCTTTCATTTTTTTCCCTTCTATAACTTTGACAGAGTTAAGCCTCAATCATTATCAGAAACCAGCCAATTCCACTGATTTTATCCGTAAGGCCAGAAAGTGAAAATACATAATTTAGATTTCAACCTAGTTATTTAAGAATATAGAGAGAATGAGTTAGATCAATATGTAGGCGTTGCTAGAAAAAGTGTAAACCCGCAAATTCCTGTAACTTAATTTTCTCAGGATTGCACTTGTTAAAGTTTTTTTTTTTTTTTTAATAAATAATTCTTTTTCTTTTCTTTCTTTGCATGTGTGTATGTGGGGGATACTGAGGGAGTAGATACAAGAGTATTTTCTTGCTTCATACATAAAGCATATCATTAACTATTTCATGCATGATCAATCTTGAAGCACTCTCATAATGCTACTATTAGATACCAAAAAATAAAAATAAAATGCAATATCTGGTACCATTTCCCAATTGATCCATTTTAAGCCTATATTGGAAGCTTAAAACATGGCACCAACTCGATATCCTACATTTGGATATTAAGGCATACAAAAATCAGCAATGCTATAGGCACCAAATTCATTTAGCAAATGATATGGCAAATAATGTGTCTGTATATTATTGGTTGAAAAATTAATATAAACAAAATATGGATTAGTAAATCCTAATACAAGCCGATAAAATATTGTCACATAATCCGCCATATATTTGGTAAATAAATTTGATAAACAATTTGGTGTTTTTGGAATTATTGTACAAAATTAACAAAAGGGCAAGAAAGAAAGAGAATGTTCTGTCTCACCATCATCTGCATCATCTGAAGCATCACGGTTTTTGGGACCTGAATTTTGATTTCCTGAAACAGAAGGGCACCAAATTGACATCAAACTTATTACCATGACAGATCTACTCAGAAGGTTGGTCAAACATGTAACAGAGTCAGTTTAAATGTCTTAAGTCAAGCATAAACATGTTTGGGTAAATAAATTTATTTAGTATTTACTAAAATCCTGTTCTGATTGTGGTTGTTTAGTGGCTATCAAATTAGCGCTTCGGTTTAAATTCTTTAATTTATTAATATTTAATGCTCCATGCTTTTAGCATCAGACACTGAGCACACAATAAAAAATAACACTGGTTTTGATTGGTCTATCGATCTAGGCTATTTTTTCTTATCCAACATTCTTCATAAGATCCCCTGGGATTCATTTGATATTAAAACTACTTGAATTAGTTAAGGCTTCTACTGAAATACAACATAAAGTTTCAGCATTAAAGCAAATTTTTCTATTTAAATTTATCTGCATATTTGTTCAGTTTTTGTTACTAAAATTAGAAATATAAAAATCAAGTCCACTACAGACCATATATATAACATAGTATTATAGTAGCACTTACCAAACAAAAATGGGGTTTGATTGTTAGAGAATAACACAGAGCTTTGAACTGTTTGATTGTTAGAGAAAAACCCAGTGCTTTGGACGGTTTTATTGTTAGGAAATAACCCAGAACTTTGAACATCAGATGATACCCTAGATCTTTGGCTGTCGGAGAATGCCCCAAAGATTTGATTACCACCAAATTTTACCGAACTTTGACTGTTGGAGAATATTCCAGCAGAGCTTTGATTATTAGGGAATACCCCAGCAGAGCCTTCGTTACTGGGGAATAATTCTGCAGAGCTTTGCTTATTGGAAAATGCTCCTGAAGAGCTTTGGTTATTGGAGAATGCTCCTGTGGAGCTTTGATTAGTGGAGAATGCTCCTCCAGAGCTTTGACTATTGGAGAATGTTCCTCCAGAGCTGTGATTGTTGGGTAATAATCCAAAACTCCATGAAGTTGCAGAGCTTCCAGCAGCTATCGGAGTAAATCCAGTTTTCTCCTGAAATGATTTTATCTCATTATTCTTGGTTTCAGGCTTCGTTTTCTTTTCAGCAGTATGAGATCCTGCAGCAGGAAAATTTTCTCCTTTACCACCATTGGCTTTGAGCCAGTTGACAACATCAGTGAATTTCTCCTGAAATAAAAAGGCAAATAATGAAAACCTTCAACAATTTTTTATTTATTTTTTATTTAACATAACCTAATTGGTGTTACCATTAAAACTGCATAAATTAACAAGTTGACATACATTTACATGATATACAGAACTTCATCTGAAGCCTACATCATTATGATTTATTTTCTTGATCAAGCACTTACTTTAACATCACATAATGTCCTGCTTAAGAGAGTGCTGATACCACAGAAACATAAAACATCCTAACCAGCCTGACCGGGATTTCTTAAACCAACTTTTCCACCCTAGGGATTACTAAGAAGGTAGATGTATCTAGTAAGAATATTAAGATCACAAATACACAGAAAACGTAAGCAATTACCATGATGTTTGAAGCATGAGATAGGTAGTCTCGCACGCCATCTTCCCAAAGTTCATCAGGATGGTCCTTTAATTGTTTTTGCACCCAACTGTTAAAGAAATTTTTTTTGGCAAAAGTATATGATAATGTAATTAGTTCCGGTCCTTTTGGAGGGTTCATAAAAAGGCAATAAAGAAACATATATCTAGTACAAAAAGGTTTAACTATTTATTCCAGAAGTAATATAACATTAAAATTTTGTAAAAACTCAAACACAATCACGGTCTCAAGATGATGCATGACAATATACAAACCAAACCTGATATTATATATATATATATATATATAGAGAGAGAGAGAGAGAGAATAAACAGCAAGACTTAAATTGCCTAGTTGAACAGAACCATAATAAGAATAGAACTTAAATTGAAAAACCAAAACAACCAAAAATACTACATGACAAGACCACTAATGTGAAAACATAAAATAAGGACCTTGCAAATTGGGTGTTGAGAGCTCTCACATGCTGCCGAGATGACTCTGCTCTCTGCAAATCCAACTGAGGTGCAGCTGTTGGTTGCTGTTGAGAAGTTTCTGCCCTGTGAACATCAAATGGGGATCCTGCCATTATTCTCTTATTACGGAACTGCATCACCATTGAAAACAAATTAAAATACAATAAGTATCCAATGATTAAAAATGTCAAAGCCAACTGTTTTTGATTTCTTTTATATTAACCTACGATCATCAGCAATATTTTCCTATAACTGATAGGAACTGTGCCAATGTTGACAAGTTCATTCATTCTTCTAACAAGATTTCCATCAAGTATCTTACGATGAAAAATTCTAGTTTACTGCTTTCCATTGCACCACACATTTTTTCAGCTCTACTGTCTATTTTATATTTAATAACAGAATAAATTCTCTTTTATATTCAATAACAGCATAAAACCGCAAGTATGTCGAACGAGCAAGTACTCCAAATAAAAATACCATCCCAAACCCAGATTTAAGCCAGAAAGAACAGAAAATCTATTCACATTACTCCCCCAAGTCCATAACTGTAGCCCAAAAAACAAAAAAAGCCTCCACGGCTTAACAAAATTCGAAGGTTTTCGGATGCTTCCAATTCACAAATAACATTAACTAAGAACCTCAAACCGAAAAGCTAACAAAATCCCACAATTCAAACAAAAGTGCCAAACAGACCAACCAATTTATGTTTTACACAACCATACTCAAAAAATTAAAGATAACCACAATACAAAACCTAAATTCAAATCAACTCCGCAGCTAAAATTGAAAAGCTACTTAATATATATATATATATATATTAAAACTTCAAAACTGAGCTAAACAATTGCATTGGGTATTATAATGCAGTTTTTTTTTTCCTTATAAATTTAAAAAAAAAAAAAGTAATAACTAAGAAATAAGTTCAAAGTCAGAACAAATATCAGAAACAGAAGCTCCCCTTAGCATATGTATCAAACAAAACGAGGAATAAAGCAGAAAAAACCAAATTAGGGTTTGCAGAGAGTACTAATTTAAAAGAATAAAAAATAAAAAAAGGAGGAGAAACTCACGGCCGACTCGTTAGTGTCGGGTTTGGAGTCCGATACGGCGAAACGTTTCGTCCCTTTCATCATGATGATTAGTTTCGATTCAGAGACAGAGCTTTCTCTGTTTCTCAGGTCTTTTAAATTGTTTTTCAAAAAACAAAAACCAAAAATAAAAAAATAAAAAAAAAGCGAATAATAGGGTTCTTCAAAAATTCTCTTCTTCTTCTTCTTCTTCTTCTTCTTCTTCTTCTTAAACTCTATAATCTATATGACGCTTGTGAAGAAGCACAAAAGAGGAAAAAGTGTTTTTTTTTTTTTTTTTTTTCAGAATTAAAAATTGGAAACCAAATTATGGGTGATTTTGAACCGTTGGATCAGGTGGGGAAGTAACTTTCAATTGGAACCACTGGATTTATCAAGACGCGTGGGGATTTTATCAATACTTGAGTCCATATGGGCCACGTGCATTTTCCTTTTTGTAGATTATTGTCGAATGGGGGGGAAATGAGGTCGGCCATTCTGATGGGGCCCACCACGATATGGTTCTTACATATGGGCTTCAACGAAATCTCAACAAAAAACAATGGGCTCGAGCCTAACTAAATGTAATTTTTTGGGCTTCATAAATGAAGAAAAGATTTAAGTGTTGTTCTTTTTGCACCACCACAGTATCTACTCGCACTGCAATTTTTACTTTGTCATTTGCAATTTTATTCCCATATAAAATTATCTAAAAGGATGAATTATTTGAACAATTACTTAATACATACCAAAACTAACGGTTTCTCTTTCGTAACAAAACACACACACACACACACACACACACACACACACAGTTTATACCTAGATTTCTATTTTTACACTTTTCAATATCTAAATTTCTATTTTTACACTTTTCAACTTTTTTGTTCGATATATTTTTTTGTTTTTTAATGGATACAAATAAAGGAGCAGAAAAAATAAATAAAGAATGCAAAGAAACTCAAGAGGAAAAGATAAGTTTTTGTTAAGAATTTTACTCTAGGTTTTTTGGATTTTCTTTTTTCTTTTTCTTTTTCTATTTTTAATGAAAATGAGCAATATCAATATCTATTAACTTATTTGGTTTCTTTATTTATTTTTTTTTTACATCATAGAAAGTTCAAATTCTGTAAATGCTTGGTTCGATAGTTTCTATCTAAACAAACTTTAACATTTCAAATTTTGTTTACTAAGCTCTTAGATTATATTTATAGAGCATTAACCAAACAATGCTTAAGTATTAGGAAACTATCAGTGAAGCATAGTCTATATGTTTAGAATGAAATGAATTATTAGTCTATTTATGTTCAATTGTTATATATTTGAGATTTTATTTTCTTCTTAATTTTAATAATTAATCTATAATGCAAGATGAAAAGTTTTTAAACACAGATACACCTTCAAGACGACTTGGAAATGAGCCCGCTAAAATCTTTATTATTTATGTTCTCTTCATTTTCAACTTGAGTTTTTATGTTTTCAACTTCAATATCAACTTCTAAATTTTCAGTCTCTAACCTTTCAAATTTCTAAATTGTCAAATATTGTATTTTCAGCTTTTAGAATTTCAACATTTGCATTTTCAACTTCCACATTAATAGTTGTTCTGTGTGCATCTTGTAAGTTTTCAATCTCTCCGTTCAACCTCTACATTACCAATTGTTGTATTTTCAGCCTCTACCTTATTGTCCTATATATTTTCATCCTTCATGTTTGTAGCCTTATTAACAACTTCATTTTTACTTTTATCATTTGGTAAGTCTGCAATTAGAGCAACTTTAGATATTGCAACCATATCAACCTTAGTTTTAACATGATATCTTATGCTTGAAGCTGTAGGACAAATACGAACATGTATATTTTGAGTATGCAAATTTTCTCCATGACTTTTACCTATGTCTGCAAATTATAAATTGAAATACAAAATTGTTTAAAGTAAAAATTAAAGCATACCAATCATATTAAAAAAAAAAAAAAAACTAAAAGTGAAAAGAAATTTACATATGTTTGGTTGTTTAAAATAGAACAGTCAAAGAATGTTCAATTGTACATATTTGAAAAGTTACATAATGTTGAGTGGCATACATTTAAAGAACTCTTATAATATTTACTAAACATTATCAATGTTGTTTGGAACTATTCAACCAAATCTAGGATAGATGAACCACTTAAAAAAAAAAATGGTGAAATAAATCATTTTCAAAATCACATTAACACTCAAAATCCAACAGAAATAATATGTAAAAACTGAAAATAAGAAGAAAAATTAATGGTTGGAGAATTCCAACAAAAGAAATCAAATAATATATCATAATCTCATCAACACCCATAATTTAAAACCCCCAAACTCCCAAAACTCATAATTTAAAATCTCATATAAACCTATAAAAAAATCAGCAACATTATTCAAAGAATAGAAAGTAAGAAAGAAAAATCAAACATTAAGGAATCATACCTATTTTGAAAATAAAGTTTGGAATGGAAAAAAAAATTTTTGGCCGTTCCTCTTTATTCTTGCGTAGGCACCACATTCATCGGGTTCTATTCTCTTCGCACAATATTTTTGAAAGAAAAGGTGAGTTTGGTGAATAAAGGAAAGAGTGAGTATGTTTAACGCCCCCCCCCCCCCCCCCCCCCCCCCCAAAAAAAAAAAAAAAAAAAAAAAAAAAGAAAGAGGAAAGGTGAATTGGTGTCTTAATTTTTGAAGGAGTGTATGTTTTTAGGAGTATATTAGATATTAAATAAAGTGTACATAGATATTTTAAAGATTTTTTGAAAACAGTGTGAAAAGAATTGCCGTGTGAGTAGATATTTTGGGCGTGCAAGAAAAAGACCCAAGATTTAGAAGACCAAAATAACAAATGTAAAAGTTATGTTGATTTTTTGTTATTTATTTTTTCTTTCTTTAAATTTGTAGTTATTTTATATATTTAATAATTATTGACTAAGATTAATATGTTTTGAAGTAAGTAAATTACTTACAATTAAATAGAAAAATAAGAAAAGTAAAAAAACCAACTGAGTTACATTTTACATGTTTAGATTTTTTTTATTTATTTAAAATATCAAATATACATTCATAATGAAAAAAAAAACAAATATGTTTATTATTCACAATACCAATAAAAAAATATTTTTTTATCAAATAAAACTTCATTTTTTAAGCAGTTTAAATAGTTTTAATCCTTTTATTTAAATATATAGCCATTTTTAATTTTAATTTATTGATAACTATAATTATTGAGCAAACACCAATTACAATAAACTAAAGTGAAAGTTTTGAATTCACATAGTCAAACTATTGAAAATATACCTTTAGATGTTGTAACATTCCTTTTTAATTTAGAATATATTATAATTCATAATAAAAAAATTAAATAAAGAAACATAAAAGTAAAAGCTTAATCGTTTAAGACAGCTTAATTGGATAATGATTGTAATAATTTAAAGATTCAAAACCAGATATTAAAATCCTTCCTCCACAATTTATAAAAAACTAAAGTAAAAAGCTTTAAAAAAAACTTAAAAACAAAAACAAAACAACCAAAATATAAACGTTATTAAAACATATATATATATATATATATATTTTTTTTTTTCACTATGTTAATATGATCATCGAACTTTTTTAAATGTATCAGCTTTGGATCAAACACATACATGTGAGATGTGACTATATATTACACTTTGATAAATATACAAATTATATATTTTCCTTTTCCACCCGAACTCACAAAGAAAGAAAAAACACAAAATAAATAAATAAAATATATAAAAAATCCATTTATGTAAAGGATGAGGCAAGCAGGAAATATATCAATCCAAATTTCTATTACAACAAACATTACATTAAAAAACAATTACAAAAATAAATAAATAAAAAAAGAAAAAAAGAAAAAAAGAAGAGGAACAACTCTAAGGCCCAAGCTTCCTTCTATCCACATTTCCTGTGCTTCAATGGAGGTAACTGCTAAATAATGACCTATTATTCCTTCCTCGGGTAATAATTCTGACACTTGTTCATTTTTGTTGGAAAATCATGCCAATCGCAAATTCTTCTCTAGTAGTACAAAACCTCTCAGATACAAAAAGCACCCTTTTTGGCTTTTTCTAAATTTAAAAAAAAAAAAAAAAAATTGCTTAAAATGGTGAACCATTTTCACCACATTAACTTTTACATAACCAACTATATAAAAATATTTTCTTTTGCTTAAAATAGTGAGCCATTTTCACCACATAAACTTTTAGTATAACAACTAGCTATAACTATTTTCTCATCTTCTGTCTTCCTTGACATATGGTCTTTTTCTTTCTTCTGTAGCCAGGGTATAAACTCTCTCTGAGAAAAAAAAAAAAAAACCAAACATAATGATCTTGGAAAAAAGGTCAGTGGTAAATCTGATCAAGCCTTGGAAACTTCAAATTAAGCTCCTTTTTTCATCATTGTCCAAAGTTTCATCACTTCCAATGTGGTTCTTTTCGATGTTGAAAGTGGATTTTGATTGTTTAACAACAGCATTTTGGACAGCATTCCAACTGGGTATTTTAGGTTCTGGCACCATCTTTAGTACAATGCCCATGGCTATGAGTAGTAGTCCTATCCCATGCTGTTCAGTCAATGGCTTTGTAAAAATCAAGTATGACAGCAACAAAGTGACTGCCTTTCTAGCAGTTGTTATCTGTGCATGACCAACACCCATCAAAACTCCACTAGTTCAAATGACATCCATATAAAATGATTAATGAAAAAGGAGATGTATTATGCATATAGCTATAACAAAAAAAAGATAAAGGGCAATGTTAAATCTTGTATACAAGTGATTTTGCTTGAGAGAAAGGAGATAAATGAATTACCATGGCAGTGGTGGCAGCACCAAAAATAGCAATGAGGGATAACACGGAAACTTGTCCGACATATGTGGCCATTGCTTCGAAGATTAATACCCCATAAACATAAGGGTGCTGCAAATTATTTATACCAGAAAGATAATAAGCATAATCAATATCCATGAAGTGGGTATTGAAAAGGAATGCTTAAAACAGAACTTAGTGGGGCAATCCAGATGTTTCATAGTTTTTGACATTGTCTTAGAAGCAGTAGCTTTATTTGGATGTTTCCAGAAAGATAATAAGCATAACCAATATCCATTAAGTGGGTATTGAAAAGGAATGCTTAAAACATAACTTAGTGGGGCAATCCAGATGTTTCATAGTTTTTGACACTGTCTTAGAAGCAGTAGCTTAATTTTGGATGTTTTTGAAGCATTCCACAGTCATAATCCATATCAACCACCAATTTTTTACACTCCCAGAAATTAATCTATAGGACTTCTCCGAAAGAGCATCAGGCATAATAAAAGAAAAAGAAGATAGAATAAAGATCACAGTGTACCTCATAACAAGAAATCCAGGCCTTAAACAGTTCTCCTGTAACAATCATAGGTGGAACCAAGAAAGGCAACCCAACCACAGTTGAGCAGAACAACATCTCCATCTGTCAGGAAACATACATAAAAGAACATTAAAAAAAAAAAAAAATGGTTACAAAGAGAAGAAGCAAATTTTTTTTTTTTTGGGTTCATCAATTCATCATATGCCTTGTACAAATTCCTTATTTACATAAAACATAACAAAGAATTAAAAACTCAAACCTGTGTGGTTTCAGGATTCATGGTAAAGATTGCCTCTTGCAAATTCCCAAGAAAAGCATCCATGATTAGAGCACCCGAGATCATTATAACGCCCAACATGCTAAAATTGGGAGACGTATGTGCATCCGCTAATGTGAAAAGTATTAAACCAAGCACTAGAAGCACTGCAGAGATGTATTCATGCAAGGGGTATTTCCTTCTCAATCCAGGAATGAAAGCACCCATTACCATGACTGGTAGTACCTAGAGTTTCCCAATTACATCAATTTTTCGAAACTTTCAAAACTGGGTGTTAATTAAAAGAAGGTAATATATATTTGATTCCTCTTTATTCTTTAGCGATTTCACCTTTGTGGATTTGAACATGATCTGCGCCGGATAATTAAGAAAAGCCAAAGACCCTTTTGTTAATCCTTGAGAACCCATTAGAACAGCAGAGAGCTTCACATATATCTTCCATGGATTCATCATTTGCTTGGTTGTGAAACCTTGGATGTATATGAGCGTTATGTACACAAATCCTTGCACAAAAGTGAAGTACCATCCATAGCTGGTAGGGAAATAGTATATATTATACATATACTTCACATACAAAGTTAGAATAATCAAATAAATCAGAGAGCTTTTATAGTGATTTTTGATGACAGAATTTCTAGCTTACCTGAATTGAAGTCTATTGTATACATATTCCTGAGATCAAGCACAATGCACATGTCAATGCCCAAAAGAAAGGGGGCTCCACAGAACAAATTAACAGTGCATTAAAGGGGGCAAAAAAAATTATTAGAACCGACCAATAAAAAACCCACGTAGGAAATTAATTTGCACAAGTATGAATTGTAAATATCTAAGATTCCAAATTTTGCAAAATCCAGAATCTCTGTTTGGATGCAGAGAAAATGTTGAACTTATTTGAACAGACCAATAAAAACACACATAGGAAATTAATTTGGCACAAATATGAATTGTAAATACCTCAAATTTTTCCAAAATTTCAAAAATCCAGAAACTTCTGTTTGGATGCAGAGAAAATGTAGCGGTGGAAAAAGAAATTGAACACTATTTCTGGTTATATACACGGGTTAAAGAAAAAAAACATTGTAAACTATTTCAATTTTCATATTTTGAGAAAAAAATGGAACGTGGCAGCTGAGATTGAATAATTTTTTTTTTTTTGTTTTTTAAGCAACCAAACAGAGGATCACCAGAAAAAGTTTTTCCTTTTTTTTTTTTTTTCCCCAGGAAAATGCAGGGATTAACAAACGAACAAACCACGATGAATAATCACAAATCTTGAAAGAATAACGCCAATTCCATTTTTCTATCTAAAAAAAAAAAAATGCAAAATGAACAATTTATCATAAAGCAACATTAGAAACCAACCTCGCAAACGCCATTAACGAGGTAACCAAAGAAGAACCCAGAAGAACAAATAATAAACTGTTGCCATTTCGGCCTATCGGTGAGGGAAATCCCAAATAGGGACCTAGCTTGATCGTCGTTTTTCATCACGTCAAAAGCAAAAAACCAACAAAACCCAACAGCGCAAACACTGAAAAAAAAATTAAATAAATAAAAACGTAAATAAAGGAAAACTGTTGTCAGCTTTGCATGCCCATTTAAACTCTAAGAAAGAAGAATGAAAAATTTTCCAAAATGGGTTGAGTTTATTACATGAAAAAGGAAAAGTATATCAGATTAAAAGCAGAGTCTTTATGAGGTTAGAAGATGACCCTCTGAACCCTCTTTATCTTTCTTCAAAAAGCGAGCAAAACAGAGAGAAAGAGAACTAAAAGTTGAAGTCTGTAAGAGTTTCAATTTTGTTTGGGGAAGATAGTGGCGTGAACCGTAAGAAGCATGAAAACAACGAAATGGGTTTTTAAGAGAGAAGAAAACGAGAAGGTAGGTTGGTGGTCCACATGGAGGGTTCCCTAAAATCCAGTTTTTTCTTCTCCAGAAGGAAATTTCGTCGCGAAAAATGAGTAAATTTTACTGGTCGGCTTTGAATTTTGATTAGGTTGGCAAAGCTAGCGACTTTGCATTAGGTGGGTCTTCGTCCGGCAAAACATACATTGACTTTTACTTCCCTACGTGGCTCAATTATATTTTTATAACATGCAGTGTTAGTTTACTATTGGTTTTCCCAATAAAAATTCACCATGTCACCAAAGAGTTTTTTGGCAAAAAAACAAAATAAAAATAAAAATATCTGGTGCATATTATATTAATTTTTTTAATAGTACTTTATTGATCAGCCTAGGATATTTTGTAGTTTATATTTTTGAATTAATAATATTAGTTTGCTCAGAAACTTTTTTTTTTACAACTTAAAAATGAAATCATATCTAATTAATCTAGTATGAATGGATATTTGGTTGGCGAAAAATTATTTCAAAAAAAAAAAAGTGGAAAAGATGACTAGGGTGAAAAAGAGAAATGATTAAGTTATTTCTTCATGTTTGAGCAAACCAGACGTATGGAAAACGAAGGGTCCTTTCTGTTATCGATGTTAGAGGGATGTCTTTTTTTGGCAATGAAATGATAGCAAGGAATGGGTGCGTTAAATGAATGATTGTTCAAAGGTAGGGTATTTAACTTTTTATTTTGTATATTATACATACAAAAAATATTTTATTGAACCATGTCAAACAACTTATGTTCTTTAATATGGTTTGATTACATATAAATCTAAATAAAATATTTCATAAATTACATGTAATCTATTATAGTAGAGCAATATAAATAATTTAATGTCATCTAATAAAAATTGACTATATATATGGATATTGATATGCTAGGAAGCTAATCTTATGTTGAAGATGAGCCAATATAAAAAGCATTAAAAGTTGTCATTTATTCAATAAAATTTTTAAATTTGATTTGGATGTTATGATTTTCCCTTGTTATTAGGGATAGATTGTAAAATCTATAAGTCCTAAAGAATACAAGATAAAAAAGGATAAAATCAGGGAACAATCTCACATGACCTTATACATGGAATAGTCATGGTTCAAATCTAAAGATAATAACTTTTTTAACAATCGAAACCTTTTCGGAGCTGTTGGTTGTAGGGTTTATAAGGACTTTAAAATTAAACGCGCTTTAATAGGAGTAGTCCCAGGATAGCCAACTTCTTGGAAAGTTTGAACAAAAAAATTCAATATCATTTCATGATGGATGATCCAAGCCCCATACTGAAGGAAAAATGTGAATAAGAAAACCTCATACCATCTCAAAATGGTATGTCCCTTAAAAAGTCTGAACAAAAAACCCCAATACCATCTCAAGATAGATGACTCAAATCCCATAGCCAAAAAACCCCATACCATCTTAGGATGGATGACCCTAACCCATATCAGAAAACCCCATACCATCTCTTGGGAAGTCAGAAAAAAAAAAGAAAAAAAAGAAAAAGAAAAAAGCTATACCAACATACTATCTTAGGATGGATGACCCAAAACCCATATCAAAAATCCCATACCATTTCACCATCTCAGGATGAATAACCCTTTGAAAAGTCTAAATAAAAAAAAAAAAAAGTATCATTTCAAGATGAATGACCACTGGGAAGTTTGAATAATAGAAATACCATAACATCTACTTGAGATGGCCTATTGAAAAATCTAAATAAAAAAAATCCTATACTACTTCAAGATAGATGATTTCTTGGAAAATTTGAACGAAAAATTCTATATTATCTATAAATCTAAATAAAAAAATCTCATACCATCTTAAAATAAGTTAAGTGACCTTTTGAAAAATTTGAACAAAAAATCCTATACTATCTGTAAATCTAAATTAAAAAAATCCTATACCATCTTAGGATAGGTAAGTTATTAGGAAGCTTGAACGTAAAAATCCACACCGCTTAGAGTAAGATGAATAAATCAAGAACAATATCAGTGGAGCGAAAAAATGATGAGATATCATCGATGGAACATTATAATTATTTACCAAATACTCAAATACTAATTTTGAATCATATAATAATTATAAAATAATAATTTGCTAAACACTTAACCAATTATTTTTATAATTGATTCTTTCTACCATATAGTAAAATTAATTTTTTATAAAATACAATAATACCAAAACAAGCCTAACATTCCTCATGGGTAACTATAGTTAATAAATATTCTTAGATTAGTACAATTTGAAGGAATACCATCCATGACCTTCTTCATCATCGCTTTTTGAATTGCTTCAAAAAGCAATCAAAGACTTGAAGTTTTTTTATGGTAAAAATCATTACTTACCACCTACAAGATAATAGATAAAATAATGATATAATTGTAGTCTGGCATCTATGGTATTGTATTAAAAGTGGTAATCTGGGTTATGATACGAGGACACGATTCAAAAATGACACAGAATAAATGAGTTTGGATTCATTATAAATGGATTTGGATTTATTATAAATGGGTTTGGATTCATTATAAATGGATTTGGATTTATTATAAATGGGTTCGGATCATAATCAGGTCAATCCGTTTAATACCATTATTAATCGTATTATTTTTGGATTGACCTATTTAACTTGAAATTGACTCGTTATGACCAATTTATTAAATGTGTTAGTTTCAACCCGATACGATTATATACCTATCACAACCCATTTAAATTTAATTTTAAATTATGATTTTACCCATAATATATTATTTAATAAGTAAAAAATATTATAAATTAAAAAATTTTATAAAAGTAATTTTTTATTATTAATTTTTTAAAGACAAAACTTTAAAAGTAATTTTTCTTATTAATAGGTTAATTTTCAATAAATAAGTTAATTTTTAGGTTAACATGTCAATATTCAGGTTAATAGATTAACAAGTCAACATGACTTATTAAAGTAATCGTATTAAATGGAACTGTCGGATTGATCTGTTTATAAACAGCTCGGGTTAGTGTTTTAGATACTTGACACAGTTAATAAACGGGTTGAGTTAGGGTTGAACATTTTTGACACATTTATTAAACGGATTGATACGAATCCAACACGTAAACATGAATTACCATCCCTATATTGTATTACTGTTTTCAAAATATTACCATAGAATATATGAAAATATTTAATTATAATAAAAAAATATATATTATTTTTGAATATTGAAATATAAAATAGCTGACTTGTCTGACGAGATTCTCGTTCTTGGGTCAGTTGGCGATCCATTGGGTCTTCCGGCTCCTCAGTCCTTAATGATGCATGTGGTGCATCCAATTCTCCACGAGCCTATTGAAGAAATTAATGTTGAAATGATTTCAAAGAGACAAAAAACGGAAAACATATATATATATATATATATATATATTCTTTAAAAGCATCGGCTTTAATATGGATCCGTATATAGACAAATCGTGTATACAGACGAACTATATATATATATATATATATAAACTTCAAGCCCTAAATTGATTTTGGCTTATTTGCATCCATAGCTATAAAATATTGGAATTGTTGCATTTTATCTATAAGCTTAAGCATTAAATTGGAAGTAATACTCTTTGAACATTAAAAAATATGCACCATAATTATAAATAATGAGACTCAAATAAGGAACGTTGGATTAAACTAAGGTGTGTTCTAAATAGCTATTGAATTTTTATTTAAAAATTAAATTTTGATCTATTAATATAATTTAATGATCATCAATAATAAGTATTAATTTAATAAAATAATAATCATTAATAATTAATATTAATTTAATAAAATATAACAAATCTTAATTGGAACCGACTATATTTGTTTTTACCAGTTAAGTGCCACATATTACTAGCTGGTAAAAACAAATATAGTCGGTTCTTAAAAGAAAATGGCTCTTGAAAGAGGACTAGTATTGTTATTTTTTAAGAATTCTGTTACACCAATTTTCTTTTTTTTTTTTGAGAACCACCAAGTCCCTTTAATTATGTCCAAGTTGGCAAATAGCCACTTAAAGCCAAATATAATAATAAAAAATAAAAATGTCAAAAAAATTTGAATCCCCAAAAAAAAAAAAAAAAATCCTCAGAAAATTATTTAAAGCTCTACGAGAATTGTGGAGTCTGAAACAAATTTTTTGAAGCTCTGTAAAAAAAATAAGAATTTCTAGATAGTTTTTCTTTCTTTTTTTTTTGAATTCCTAAAAAATTATGTATTTTTTTTCCTTTTTTGATGCACCATAAATATTTTTCAAAACCTTAAAAAAACTTGACACTCCAAAGAAGGCTATGAAGCCTTATTAAAATTTTGGGGGTCCTAAAATTTTTTTTTTTTTTTTTAAGATCCAGAAAAAATTTTAAAGAGTGTTATCAAATTTATATGGTGAAACAAAAAATACTGCTATGGCTTAAAGAATTTTTTCTACTCTTCGTAATATTTTAGAGGTTCAAAAAATTTTCTACGATTTTTTTAACTTTTTTGGAAAATTTTGTTTAGGCTTCTTAATTTTTTTTGGGACCATCTAGAATATTTTTGAGGCTTCTAAAAATATTGATGGAGTTTCAAAATTTTTTTTTTAAGGCTTATTAACTAATTTTAGAGCCGTCAAAATTTTTTCAAGAGCTTGTAAAAATTGTTTTGGAACGTTTTTGAATTTTATGGAGCTTCTAAAATTCTTTTGGGACTTCTTTATTTTTATTAGGGCTTTGAAAAACTTTTATCGGACTTCTCATATTTTTCTTGGGCGTCAAAATATTTTTATAATATTTCTCAAATTTTTCTAGGGTTTTAACTTGGCATAGTTAAGGGGTATTGATATAAATAGATTTTGTTGAAAATAACGATACTGGGGATGATATTGATAGATGGGAATTTTCCATTCAGTCAGTCATCAATAGGTTCAATGAAACCAAAAACTCCATTGCCCTCGACCTAGCGAGTCATCCATCGAGACCTACCAACGTGAACGGACAGGGATGGAGAAGACCTCAGGCAGGGTTTATCAAAATCAACACTGATGCAGCGTTGAGCAAAAGAGGAAGCTGTCTGGCCATGGTTGTGAGAAATGACGTAGGAAACATCCTTCTTATCAGAACTTTCAAATCCGAGATTGAAATCCTAGAAGTGGCGGAAATGGAAGCTATTCTGAAGGCTGTTCAGGTGGCTACCAGTCAAAGTTGGAACAATATCTGCATCGAATCTGATGCCTCCGCTGTCATTGATACCTTATCATCCAAGAATAGGAAGTCTCTTCACTGGAAAGCTGAGCACCTAGCTAATCATATTTTTCAGTTGATCCCCATGTTTGATAATTTGTCTTTTGTTTGGACTGCGAGAGAATACAACAATCTTGCCCATTTAGTAGGGCAGTGGGCTAAAAATTCTAGTTTTTTTGGAGAGGTGTATCTTTATTCCTTGCCCTCTTTTTTGTTAAGACGTTTGATTCAGGAAAGCGTTCGTGGTGTAGCTACCTGAGTCGGGGTTTGTCTGTCTGATGACCCTTCCTTTTGGTTTCTTAATGAATCCCAGTTTGAGTATAAAAAACCATTCTGACCCTTCTCATTTGACACCTAGAAGTAAAAAGAAAAATATGTAAGTCATTTGTGATTATAGTGCATATTTTCAAAAGTTCACTGGATTTACTGCTAATTTTAAAGCTTAGGGAGCAAAATGTGCTTACCCAATAGTTTAGATGGCATTAGTACAAATAAATTATTTATTTATTACATTTTAAATATTAAATAATTTAATTATTAAGATAAATGTCTAGAAATAGTTGTTTTTAAAACGATTCAATGCCTAGGATAATAATTTTGAATTTAAATACGATCTCATTATGATAAAACAAAAGGAAGTAAAAAATAAATGAAATCAAAAATTGATAAACTTATTTAGCTCATAGTTATAAATTAAATTCTTACTTAGTGAGAATCCAAAAACTCAAACAATAATCTTTCTTTAAAGTATCAGTCCCTTGGAAACTACAATTTTAGAGTAAGCCATACTAATTAGGGTTATTAACACTGTTAGTTCCAAAGCTACACTCATATTTGTTATGTGGTCTTTAAACATTTTTTTTTTTTGTTTTTTTTGGAATTTTGGTTTCTAAACTTTAATTTTTGTTGCATTTTGTTGCTTAAAATTATTTTTATTCTTTTTAATTTTTTTGCGGTGTGTAATACATTTGGTGTAACATGTTACGGGGATGCCTAATTTTGTTGTTCTACAATATATATACTTTATACATCAAAACTGCTAAAAATAGTTTTGAGGACCAAAGTGCAACAAAAATCTGAAGCTCAAGGACCAAAATATCTCTCCCCCCCCCCCAAAAAAAAAAAAGGTTTAAAGACCAAAATGTAAATGTAAACATAAGTAAGGGACTAACAATTATTTATTTCTTGTTAATAGGTTAGGGAGTCCATGAACTTTGTTATTTGATTGTACATTTTTTGTGAATTATCGTTGAATTATCTATGAAAAAACTAAAAATGAATTAATAGGTTTAAAAACTTATATATTCCTAAAATTTTTTTTATCATTATAATAATTTCCCTCCATCTTACCAAGTGAGCCTGACTACGTTCCTAAAATTTGAAATTATAATATTATTAATCTTTTTTTTGGATTAATATAATAATAATATTATTAAATCCTGTAAATCCATAACTAGCAAAATGAGATAGTGGAGTGCAAATCCAGACCACCGGCTCATGTCCCTTGATTCTTTGGGCCGATAACTATTTTGGGTATCAAGCCCAATTATGAAATCCCCAACCTTATAAAATCCTGCCTCATGGGATATGAGTCTTTAAGAAGCCTATTTATGTACAGCGTTTATATGGAAGATATTCATAAATCATAACTGAAATCTAGTGATTATTTTGTATAACACATATGTATTATTTAACAAAATTATAGGAGTTTATATTAAAAATAAAATAGTGCTAGGGATAAAAAATTGTTCACCAAATATATAAACCCAATGACACTTACCTTACCTATGTATTAACATTAACAAATTAAATATTTATATAATCTAAAAATGGATAAGTAAAAACATAATAATTACTTAATTATAAATTAAATTATTTATTAAATTTATTTTAAAATCTTGACTCATCGGATATGACTTAATCATAATGAATTAGTAGTACCGTCCCAGTACCAATTCCATATCGGCGCCATTGTTACAAACAAACAAAGCTGCCTAACTTTATTCCAAATTTGTAGAATTCCATAATGGCATAGAAATTTCCAAAATATGGAGTAGACTGGACTCGTTAAGCAATGACTATATTCATCGGCGGCTTATTTTATTTATTTATTTTTTTTTTTTTGTGGCTGCTATGTTGTAAATTAAGTGTCACGTGTAATATATGTTAGTGTGAATGGTTGATCAACATCAAACGTGTGGAATCTAATGGTCCACCGGCTAAGAAAGAACTCTCATTTATTATGTATATAAACATCTTTTATCTTATCAATTATTAGATTTAAACAGGACTATACAATTATCCAAGCTATCTTAAAGATTGAAAAACCTTCGAAAAAGTATTAATAATGGAATAGGAGTACTAGTTTTTAAATATTGGCCAACTCCTGCTGCTAATAAATGATTTCGTAGTACTCTACTTAGTGGTCCTAAAACTCATGAAATTAAAGTTTAAAATGCGGGACTACAACTTAGATTATTGAAAGTCTTAATCAATCCTGTTAATTAAACTAAATTTAAAATGTTTCAATTTGGAATTCCAACAGAAATGATTTTTAGGAATTCATTTCGGTTAATTTTTTTTTTAAATTATCTAATTGGTACTTCTTCAAAAATCACCAGTTGATGATTTTCCAATACTATTCCAAACAAGCACTTGGTCATGATTAGATTGGATTTAAAATAGTTTAATAGTAGTCTTATATCTCAAATGGGTTTTAATCATAAACCCCCAAGAAAGGAGTACTATAATCACAACGTTCACTTGTATTATTACTGTTATTATTATTATTTTCTTCACTTCGATCTACCAAAATCATGAGATGCAGGACAACTAACTAGAGTACGATAAAATCACTTTTATTAATTAGCTGCACGAGTTGGCCAATGTTTAATGACTACTGCTCATCCTCTTCCTTTAGAATTACTTGTGGAAAATTTTTCAATTTTTAAGATAGCGTGGACAATTGTATAGTCTCCTTTAAACCTAATAATTGACAATATAAAGATCTTTATATGAATCAAGATGTTTATACACAATTCTTAAAATACATAAAGTTGTTAGGTATATATATATATATATATATTGTTAGAAATTTGAGATTCATTGTATTTCACAATTGGCGTTGCAACTATATATAAAAGCTATTCACAAATTTCGCTGCCAGGATTTTGTTAGAAATTTGAGATTTTGTCTTTAATTACAACAAATTGCAAAAATAAAGGATACTAACATGTGTTTGAAAGGGTAGTAAAATGTGCTAAAACAAAATTTTTGTGTCGTGTAGGCAGCTAGCGTTACTTAATTTTAATGACAATACTATAGTAATCAATTTTGAATTTTTAATATTAATTGATTGTGAAATATATATATATATATATATATATATATATATATATGAGTAATGCTACAACAACTAAAATATTTTTAAATTTATTTATCAAAATAAATGTATTAATATATTATTAGTTAATATATTCATATAACTTAAATATAAATAAATAAATACATAAATAAATAAAAATTAATTAATTAAATATTATCATATCATTTACCATATTGATAAATAAATTTATTGAATATTATTTATATTAATTTGTATATGAATGTCTTTTTATTTATTTATTTTGGATACAATCATGTGAATTTCAATAGTTTAAAATGATTTGTTTCTTTTATTTAACAAGTAAAATTATATCCTATTCCTATCCATGTTAATTAATTTGACAGTTGAGTGAAATTAATTTAATTAAATAAGCTTATATTTTATTAGGACAGTGAAGAACCACTGTATCCTCAATTTGAATCCCCATACACCATCAATTAAACACACACACACACACACACACAAAAAGAAGACAAAAACAAAAAACGAAATAGGTTCCGGATTTGATTAGTTAAGAGAACTTACATATTAATTAATTTTATTGCTCTGATCATGATCAACAAAAGCGACTATTAATATACATGTTTCATTTCATCAATCAGTTTAATTAATCCACCCCAAAAAAATCATTATCATGCATGTAGAAAGGATGTGGATTCAAAAACACTGATAGTACCAACTAGAAAGTCCATGCATGGCAGGAATGGTAAAGAAGACAAAGATCACCAAACACATTCTTGGCACATTTTAATACAAACAAATTAAGCGTCTTTGTCTGAAACGTAAAGAACATTATAGTACCATATGTGTGCTATATGGCAAAGCTGATCAATGAAAACATGCCAGTTCCATATGAAAACAAAATAAATAAAGAAACTAATTAAATAGACACATTGAAGCAACTGTTCCCTTTAAAAAAACTCAAGGTTTTCGAATTTTTTTTTTTTCCATGAAATTAATAAATTAAACTAGAGGGAGGGAAAAAAAATAAATAAATATAAAAACACTCTAAATTAATACTTGCATGCCCCCCCTCTCTGTCTCTCTCTTTCAAAGTGGCTTTAGTCATTCAAGCCAATGACTTGCCTGCTGCAGAATGATGAAAACAACCTTGAGGTTTCTCAACATTTGCGTTGACTAATCATAAACAATAGTCAACGAGATACAAATGACAACTTAAATTATCATTATAATAGATCAAACAAAAGCTCCTTGAGCAAAGTGTTCCAAACCTCAATCTCCAACTCCAAACCCACTTCTTCTTTTTCTTCATCCAATTTTCTCCACTTTCCACCTTTTTCCATATCCTTGACATACCCATTTCTTCCTTCTTTCACCTCCCATCCCAGCAATACCTCTTGTGGCTTCCCATGTATCCAATCTTCTGCTACCTTCAAAAGCTCCTCCATTGCATTTTTGTGATATTCTTCCACAATGCTCTCTCTAAAGAAATCGAACATTAGGTTTTCTGCTTTGAAAACCAATGTGTTCGATGGGGTCGTGGTTGTTTTGAATATCATCTTCACGAGCTCTCGCGCTTTGTCGTCGATTTCTTGATCATGGTTTGCACTGCAAATGGTGTTTTGAAGAGATAGGGAGTTTGAGTCCACGGATGATACTGGTGTTTCATCTTCAAGCTCTGTCATTAATGCCATTCTCTTGTCTAAGTCTACCGGTTTGAGTTGCCTGAGATTCTCGAATCGTCGGATCTTATGCACAGGTTTTTGTTTGGTTCCTGATTATAAATCAAACATTTTTGTGATTAGGTTTCGTTTATGTGATATTTTCTCTAGTGTCTATATATATATATATGTATATATATACATATAAAGAGAGAGAGAGAGAGAGAGAGAGAGAGAGAGAGAGAGAGAGAGAGAGAGAGAGAGAGAGAGAGAGAGAGAGGTGAACCATCAATGAGAGCAAGATCACGACGAAAAGGTGAAGTAGCTTCATCTTCATCTTCAAATGGACAATCCAACACAGACACAGGACTGAATTGCTCCTTCTCTTCTTCATTTGGCCACCCCTGTAATATTCATATTATTCATGCATCGTAAATATATATATATATATATATATCAATTAATTCAATATAAAAAATAAATCAACCGATGGATACTATGCACATTTTTTTTATATGATGCAGTTCAAATTAATAATCAAGAATATACTAGTTTTGCCAATATATATATATATATATATCCAAAGGAACACAGGAAGATAATCTTGAATCAAACAAATTTTGTACTTACCGTGTGACTTCTAGTATTTCCTTTTTCTATTCCACATATATGTAATGGATATGTTTATTAAATTTGAATAGTAAATAATGCATGCAATAAATATAATTTGTTAAAAATAATACTTTTTTTTATAAGATTAAATAGAATACAATATATATAAATTAAAATCTAAAAAAACGGAATTATCTATATACATATAATGTACTTGTGGTGGTAGCTACGAAAACATCTGACCTTTGAATACTATTTAAAAATTGAACCACGAATTTTAGTGCAAGAAGAAGACAAAGGGGTCCAAGAAGAAGTAAATTCTAAAACAAGCTGAGTTGGCTATGTCAACTGTTGACTTGACAAGAATAAGACATCTGTCCAACTGCCCAATTATTTAGTTTTTTTTTTTAATTTTATTTTTTTCTATCTTTTTTTTTTTTTTGTTTCCCTACCCAATTTTTAATACACATTATTATGAGACATTTAACTAAAAGTGGCTCTGGACAGAGGAGGAACATTAAATAATGCTGGTAGTTATAATTGTCCAAAAATTAAAACATAACCCACCCAACTTAAATAAAATAAATAAATAAAAAAATTATTAATAAAAATGAAATCTCCATAAACTATCCAAAAATTTGAGTCACCGACAAAAACTAAAAATTGAGAGATGGTGGCTAATTCTTAACACGGAGGCTCATTAAAACAAACAAAATCCCCAAACTACCCTTTCAATGTTTTTTAAAGGAGTTAGTAATCTAGTACCCCGTGTACTATGATACTAGATAGTCTCGGGCAAATCCATGCCGCAGATCCCGCCAGTAGACAACACGTAGCGGAATCGTGTGGGGTGTTACATCATCGGATTTCCAAAATATACTCCACACGTGAAGATCATGCGAACAATGCAATCCCTAGATCCAGCTAGCTCCACTCGTATCAAATTTTTGTTTATCAAGTAATATTAATATTACTAATTGATTTAAAAAAAGAAAAAAGAAAAAAAAGTACATTGTTTTTTATAAAGTTCCCAACATGTCCCTATCTAATCCCACCCACCCTTTTGCTATTTCCAACCTAATCAAATGGCAGTTAGTAATACATATATATATATATATATATATAACAAAAAAATAAAAAATAAAAATAGTAATCTGTAGTAGCTGGTGATTTTATACACACGCGAAGCACTGAATAAAAACTCTTTTTAAACATTTTTACCTTTGAGTTTTGAAAAGAGCAATTGGCAGTGGCTGAGCATTCCATCGAATCGTCGCCGACAGTTATGTCGACTTTTTTGTTGACCTTTTCTGACAAATCCTTTTCACTATCCGCGACGACGACGACGTCGTTTCCGGTTGAACACTCGGAGTTACCGCTTGATGACGGTAAAATATCCGAAGTAAATTCGCTCTCTGCCCAGCTATTACTGCTCGTACTTGTCGACGACAGCCTCGGAATGATTACGGTAGTAGTGGAGGTATTCTGATCGGACGGCTTATCATGTTCCCGGAGGAATTCGTGGAACAATCTCGACCGTCCGATGTTACTCTCATCGTCTTTTTCTGTTTTCTTCCGAAAGCTCCTCCTTAACAGCTTCCTCGATACGCTTCTCGGAAGAAGTCTCCTTCTGCTTGGAGACTTAACGGAAGGAAACGGAAAATGCTTAACGACGTTAATCACGGCCACCGAAGCTCTCTGCAAAGCGGAGATTGTTGTTGAAGCCGCTCTATAACGACTCCTTTTGAGATGTCGTTTCGTGTTGTTTGGTTTTTTAAGATCGCTCTCCAAGAGGAATCGAACGGTCGTGCAGCACTGTCTACGTGGAAACGATTTGAAACCGTTGGATGAGCATGAGCTCTGATCATCCATTAGGTAATCTTTAAGCATCAATGGCTTCGTGGATTTTCTCAGCTTACGATCACAAACAGAATCCATTTTTCTACAAATTTTGAGGGAAAAAAAAAACTTTGGGGGAAAACAGTGGGATTTGAAAAGAAAAATTCAACAAATTAAAGAGGAAAAAAGAGAAAAATGCAGAGTGATTCTGAAAAAGGAAAATATTTGGGTTTCAATAGGATGAGAGAGATAGAGACATAATGAAGAAGCATTTAAAAGGGTCTGAAAATTGTAAGGAAAAGAAAAACATATTAAATTTCCATTGATGGAGAGAAACAGAGCTAAGAAAAAGAAAACAGCTAATATAGTAGCTGGCTAAGCTTAGACATATACATACAAAGCTAGTACAATAAGAAGAGTGAGAGAGATTTATATACAGATAGATATAGGATGGTAAAGAAAAATTTAAAAAAAAAAAAAAAGATGGGATTTTTATTAAATGGGGTTTGAGAAAGAGGGAGGTAGGTTCTGGGTTCTGGGTTCTGGGGTTTTGAAGATCTCAAGGTGATCAGAGATCAAATCTATTAGGGTTCCACAGAGAGAGAGAGAGACAGAGAGAGAGAGGGATGAAGAAAGTAGTAGAAGGAGAAGAAGAAGAAGAAGAAGCTGGGATGCTTCTTTCTGGTGAATTTTGAATGTAAAAGATTGATTATTTTATTAGTTCTTTTTGAGTTTTTGAAAGTTTACAAAAGGATTGTGAATTATTTAATGGCGGTGGTGGTGGTGGTTTTGGGAGTTTGGAGATTTTGGACTGTCATGAAGACAAATAGTTGACCTTTTTTAAAAAAAAATAAAAAAAATCATTAATTAATTTCTGATAAATATATTTTATATTTATGTATCTAATATAAATATAAAAATGAAACTATGCTCCTCCTCACGCGCTTCGCCACGTGTGCATCCATGACTATGTCGTACAAAATGTTGTCACAAAATTGCTGGCACTGAGATTCGCTTTGACTCCACACAAAACCCCTGCGTTCGTGCCAGTTTTATAAGTTGCATAGCTAATTAGTTTACCAAATGGGTATATATTTAAATATTTTTCAAATTTTAATTGTTGTTTTTTTCTGTTTTGTAATAAACTAAATATATATTTTGGATATGCTTGTAGTTGAACAATGTTTAACTGATTGGTATTTGGTTAGAATAAAAATATAAAATTGAAATTAAATCAATTCTTTTTATGCTAGGATGTTATTTTGTTTGGACAAATTATATTTGTATGATTAAATAAAAAATGTCATTTAGTCAAGCCATAATCGTTTATATAAACAATTAATTATAATAGAATGATTAATAAAAAACTGTCATGAGTCAAACAGCTTTATGGCCTAATAGGACAGTTAGTCCATTTTCAAAATTGCTATATATCTATATATATAGATATTTTTTTATTATTATTATTATTTTAAAAAATTATTAAAATATTAATTAAATTTATTTATCACATAATTTGATAACATGATAATATTTAATTAATTTTTATTCACTTATTTATATTTAAAATTTTTTGAATATATCAATCAATAATAAAATCATTTGATAATTATTTTTAATATCAACAGTATTCACAAAAAAAAAAAACAAAATGAAAACATAAATTTAAATGCAATATCTTTTTTGGAAAAAAAAAATCTAATAATTTTATAGACCAGACATGAGGCGGCCATGCCAACAAACTAGTGAGTTCATTATTAATGCAGGTCCTCTGTGTGAAATGTGGTTAGATAAGGGTAAAAACTAAGGTAGCTTTGTAGTAAATTAGATAAGGGTAAAAATGAGGTAGCTTTGTAGTAAATTAGATAAGGGTAAAAATGAGGTAGCTTTGTAATGAATTTTACTTACATTTATTTTTCCAGATAAAAAATTAATTTTCCAACAAGCAGATTATATATCCAAATATGTTTTGTGAGTATTGAGATCTATCTCATTTTCATGTCCTTTTTAATCTTTTTTAACTAGTGATATAATTACCAACTCACAAAGAGAAAAAATAACCATATTTTAAACAAGATAATATTCGATTACTTATCCACATAAAAAAGTGAGGAAGAAGATCTCTCTCTCTCTCTCTCTCTCTATATATATATATATATATATATATTATGAATATTTTAGAATAATGAGGATCAAAGTAAAAACTTTAACTAATTCTTCCAAACAAACATGAGAAAATCATGTTGACCAAATAAAACTTGAGAAAATCACATAATTTTGGTAGTTTTCTTCAATCTTTGGGGAAACTACAACTATTTATGCAAAACTTTATGCAAATTATGCGAAAATAAATTTTATTATGAAATGTAATGATTTTTCCGATAATCATGACACCAATCTGGACCAAGACAAACCCAAAAAGATATAGTACTAAAGCAAATAGCATCACTTGTTAATCCAAAGTTAATTAGAGAATTTTGGGCAAACTGCACGTGACTTATATATATGCAATATAGTAAAGTAACTTTATAAACCATGATTAATTTAGCAGGCAATAAACGCATAAAACACATATGGTTAATTATTATGCTTTGCTCTATGACATATATTTTGTGACAGAGTCGTGAGTGACTTGGGGACTTTGACCCTCAGTACCGACCCTATTAGATATGTTTGGGACACACATTATATGTTTCTTTCTTTTAAATTATGGTTTTCATTTTTGATCAGGAAAAAGAAAAAAGAATGAAATACGGGTCAGACACGTTTTAAGCAAAGTTAAGACATGGTCTCCTATTAATCTTTGGAACAGATTTTTTTTTCTACTCTAATTTGACGTGTCTAAAATTCAATTGTGGAATAATTATGTACTTTGGTTTTTAGATATAGAGATTATAATTATTGTAATGTGAAAATATATGCTTAACATTTATCTAGAAGGGAAAAAAAATAAATAAAAATATACACATATGCTTAATGAATACTGCAAGTCTATGTATTTCTTTTTCGGTTTGAATTTGTTGTTTTATACGTGGACCACCTTTTAGAGAGATTATTTGTTAATGCCGGCGTACCCTATTTGATATAGGCCTGTGCAATAATAATATGCTATCCAGAGCATATATTAAATATCATTTTAAAAATTTAATATGATTTGAAACTTAAATTATCAATTCATTTATTAACAAATGGATTTCATTTCCTTAATTAACATATTTAATTTCATTTTAAAAAAATAATTATGCCATTTATTTTGTTTAAGCATTTTTAAAAATATAGTGAACTTTTATTTTTATTTTTTTGGTAAATTGGAGAGAAGAAATTTTATCACCATATCTTTAATCTAGATTTGAAAGTTATTATCATCAATCATTATTAACTAGACTTCCTAAGGAATAAAGATTATTGAACTTAAAAACAAACGTACTAAAAATATATATATATATATATATAAATATCTTCCACTCAAAAACAAAAATTATAAAACACTACTATATAATTCATATTTTTTCCCCATTTATTTATAAAATGAAAAATATTTTATGTGTATGCATTGTTTGGAGCTTCACATGTCGAATTTAAAGTTTTTTTTTTTTTTTTAAACTTCTTTTACTAGTGCTAGCGTTACTTTTTTACAAAAAAGAGAAATATTAATATATAAATATAAATCTATACTGATATATCCAAACAACTTAAAGATGATAGAGTTGAAAAAAAATATGATTTTTTACGTTAGCTAGCTTTACAACAATAAATAAATAAATAATTATTTTAAATTATTTTAAAATTGTTTAGAAATAAATTAATGATATAATTATTTCTTAGAAGGAAAGTATATATATTAATAAGCATGTATTATGAGGATTGATTTTTTTGACAAAGCGACTCATTAATTAATTTTTAGCAACAAAAAAATGACTCATTATTTAGATTTTAATTACATTGAATTTTAAAAATGACTTGTCATATATGCTATTAGGATCTAGATCCTCTGCTGATTTTTTTTGAATACTTGTTTATACTAACCTTTTAATCTTAGCTATTCCTTTTAAATTCATCTAATCTAATTGTTTAAATTACTACATCATTTAAAGGTACATGATTCAGGAGTGGCTTCTAATCCATCCATTGTCCTTCATATCTGGATCGTTAAGATCATACAGAACTTGAGACTGGCAAAGTATTTTGGCACCATGATTCTCACATGATATATCACTAAAACTTGAACTCATGTAAAAATATATGTGAGTTTTTTGTCTTTTTACTTTAAGGTGTAAAGAGACGAGTGGCATCTAATCCATCCATATTGTCCTTCATTTCTGGATCGTCAATATCACGCAAAACATGAGATTGGCAATGTATTATGACACCAAGTTAGACCTGAATCTCATAATCAAGGGACCAATATGTGGCGTGAACCTGTCATAAAGCACCAAATTATCCTATCTCTCTAAACTGGGTGGCATTATTTTGACTTTTTTTATATACACAAACATTGACATTCAAAGCTTTTATTTGAGTTCAGCCTAGAAGAACAAGTGATGATAGAGGAAAAGGAAGAAAAGCTTAAAATTTGAAGCTTAATTTTGGTGAGTTGATAGCAAAAAAGAACCAATATAAATCATAATTTTTTTAAAAAAAATTAGAAGAAATAAATTAAAACTTGCTGTTGTTGAATATTAAAGGGATTTTGACGAGCAAAAAAAATATATTGAAGGGATTTTATTCACTAGAGAGCTTTAGATTCATAGAAAGATTCAAATCTTGAAACCTTCTTTTTGCTTCATGGAAGCTACCCTTGGATACTGAGAAAGCTAAAAAGAAAAATCATGTGTATTTCACATGAATAGCTGTTTTAGTGGTTATGTAAAAATCATACGCTTTTAAATAAAGCGACATTAATTTAAACCACTAGATTAAATTGATTTGAAAGGAACTGTTGCGATTAAAAGAAAATATAGACAAGTATCCAAGTAAACTAGTAGAGGATTCATCTTCATGCTGAAATGACATATTATTATTGGAAGTGCCTATGGCTAATGTTGTAGGTCCATCCTATCAAATAATCTCTCCACTTTTTTTTTTTTTTTTTGAAGTTCTAAATTAGTTTTTCATAATCAATTTCATTAATGTATATGTGTGTGCAATGAGACTCTCATCTAGGATTGCTAGATTTTATTAAAATCTAGGAATTTAATCCTAATCATTGGTTTACATAAATGATTTAAACAACACACATACCCACATACCCACATACCCTTATCTCTCACTTCATTCTTTGCTTTCACTTCACCCCCCAACAACATCAATTGACCTACAACTTCTTTTTGTCTTTCTGATTTTACAGATCATTCTTTCCCTCTTACTTTCTTAATCTAAAAACTTCACGGTTACTATAGAAAAAACTTGCCAAGCTAATTTGATGGATCCAAAGTCCAAAAAAAGGTAAAAAATTTCTTCATTTCGAAACCCAAACAATGACAAAGTCAAATGAACATAAATATCTTTATAGAGTCGGTTTTTATATGCCGGCAAAATTTTTATGAATCAAGACACTGAATTGTAAAGTGTTTGTCTCAATCAGTACCAAAATATGAAGATCAAATTCCATTTAAGCATGGTGACTTAGAGACTATGTATATGTATCTAGGTGGGTACGCACATAATGTTTCACATTATCTTTTTTTTTTTTTTCTTTCCATTAATCTTTATATTTTACCGGCTTTTATGCTCTAGGTATTTTGAGTTTGTTTTAATATGATTTTTACCAAATTTC
Source organism: Ziziphus jujuba (assembly GCF_031755915.1). Classification (NCBI taxonomy): domain Eukaryota; kingdom Viridiplantae; phylum Streptophyta; class Magnoliopsida; order Rosales; family Rhamnaceae; genus Ziziphus; species Ziziphus jujuba. The sequence continues at coordinate 26,254,821 of NC_083384.1, forward strand.
TAAAAGTCAAAATACCTAATTTGATCAATTCATGGTTGTTGTTTGAACAAGATCTTTATCTTGTTAGAACAACGTTTACCACATGTCCTTTCCTAAATGGTGGATCTATATTATTTGAACAACATACTAGCATGTATCATTCATTCAGTGGTGGGTTTAAATTGTTTGGACAAGGTGTATATGTTGATCAGACAATGTCCTACCACATGTCATATATTTAATGGTGAGTCTATGTTATTTGGACAAGGTTTATATGTTATTCAGATAATGTCTTGCCACGTGTCTTTTTTTAGTTGGATTTTAACATTTAGAGTAACCCTTTCTATTGTTCGAACGAAGTCCTCGATTTCATTAAAACCCTATCTTTTTTTGGATTTGTTTTAGAGAGAAAATTTAATAGAAAGTTCTAGATTTCCAAATATAGATATTTTATCATCAATGGAGATTTATTAAGCTTGAGTGATTTTGGACCATATATTACATCATTAGATCACCCGTTAGCTTTCATGGATTGATTCTCATTATGTTTTTTCAATTTTTACTTTGTATTTTACTGTGAGTCTCTCATATATGTATTTCTTCATTTAAAGATAGACTCTTAGGCTTTACACTTTATTAGACATCTTAAAAACAATTTCACTTTCCCTTATGACGAAGACCATTGCAACGATTTTAGTGTGCCCCGATGAGGAAGGCCATTATGGCAGTGTGGTGTAGTAGAATCACTTAAGAGGGAGACCTTGAAAATAGAACCATAGGTGGAGTTCTTGTAATGAATAGAATTTGTGGTGGTCTGAGTTTTAGGCCATTACATCCTGGTTTAGGAGGTCAAATCACCTTATAATCATAGTGGTTAGGAATGTTGGTACCATTTCCTACACTTTAAGATAGGACCATAATTTTATTGATTTTCTTTTACCTACTAGATTTAGATCAGAAGTGGTGACTGACATCCATGGTTTTTTCCATTTAGGATGTTCATATAAAATCTTGGGTGCAATATTTTAATTTCTTATCATTTATTTTTCTACATTTATTACTTTTATTATGGGGAGGACTAAATCCTTGATGTGGGTTGTATATATATATTGTGCATGCTTTTTTATTTATTTATTATATATATATATATATATATATTCCTCTTTGTGGTAAAAACTAAGTTCTCAATGTGTGCTGGATATTATATTATTGTGTGTGATGCAAAAATTATAGTTTGAGGGCTTGGAGATGATATAAAGTAAGTCTAGCAATTGAAATTCCTATTGGCAATCAGTATCGATACTAAAGAAAATATGTAATTAGGCAATGAACTATTCAGTCCCCTTCTTTTACATTAATTTTGCACTTTCAATCTATCTTATCCATTTAATAAATGATAGCATATATTAAGAACCCTAATTCCTCACTAATAATTACAACTAGGTTATGATCATGAAGAAATTAATTATAAAATTTGATTTCCATTTATTAGAGAGATTTTATTTTTATGAATTATGATCAATTTTTTATTCCTCTTGTTGATGTTTTAACCCTTTAGAAACTATCTAATCCAAACCATATATCTTCCTTTTAGAAGGTAGAATTAGAATAAGCAAGGAAATTGAAAATTGCCAAAAATTGTAGTCCAAATGTCCACTAATTGACCTATGCCACCAACATCACCCAAAGTTGCTTACGAGAAAAGAGAGAGAACAAAAAAATGCATTGATGAGGGAAGAAAAATGATGATGCCTTTGCTCTTATCTGGCTTGAATAACATTTTTGGCGTAAATAGACTTAAGGTTTTCTAGTGAAGTCATGGTAGATTGCTCCATTTACAACTATGAGGATAAAGAAAGGCCTTTTTTGTTTACATTTCATAGAGGAGGGTATGAGATGGAGTGAGAGACAAAGGAAAATAAAAGGTCACTCGATCTTTTAAAACCTAGATTTAATCTTAACTCTTGCCAATGCTTAGGATTAAATTCATGGATTTTAATACAATCCAAGAATCCAATATTGGAGTTTCACTGTATATGTGTGTATGTACATATTTATTATTTAACTTGACTAACTACTTTTAAGCACATATAAGTAAAAGTTTCACTGTATATGTGTCTATGTACATATTTATTATTTAACTTGACTAACTACTTTTAAGCACATATAAGTAAAGCATATTTACATAATCATCAATTACAATTTCATAGAATTTGTTTTCGTAAGGAAACCTAAACTATATTTCCTTGTTAAATAATAAAAAAGATAATCCCTCAAAAATTATATGCCTAAGCATTGATCAATGAGTATAGCAACTTTACTATCCTCTTGTTTTGTCCATTTATGATTGAGGCCCTCTATTTTTTTTTTCCTTCCAATTTACCTTTTCGTTTGTTTTAAAATTTATTGCAATCAAAGATCAAATCTCAAATACCTCATAAAACTCTAAAATAAATCTTCATGGTGGAGAACATGGAGAGCTTTAATTTTTTGTGACACCAACCATGAAATAAAATGAGTCAGTGGAATCAAAATATAAAACTAAGTCAATTGATAATCTAAATTCCAAAACTAATTTCAAATAAAGTTGATTACATTATTATTGTTGGAAAACTTACCAATATGCTCTATTGTTAATGCTTGGTTAGAAATTTAGAACGTTGTCCAACGTTGCAATAAATTGGAAAGTAGAGGATATTAATTGAACAATATTGGAAATAGATAGTATTATTTATTTAAAATGGTTATATTGAAGAGAGATAGCCACAAAAGGATCCCAACTAGGTTAGTATCCCATAGAGAACAATCAAACAACAAATAAAATATATTAATAATAAAATAAAAAATGTCTTACAATAAATGATGGGAAACAAAAGAGACAAAAGGCAAAACCTAAAAACAATTAATCAAAACCTTCAAAATAAAACCCTTTAGGGAAAAACTTTCCAAGGAAAAAGGGTAGCGTTGTACAAAAAACCTAAAATAAAAGATAATGTTGCAACCCACAAATTCTAAACAAATCTAAAACATTTATTCCTTTAAAGATCATCCTTATAAGATTGGGTACAATCTTGTGGAAGGTGAAATATCCAAGTGTCACAAAGATTAGAAGTAACCATTTTGCATAAAAAATCTATAATCATGTTTCCTTTGTAAAAGATGTGAAAAATTTAAAAGAAATAGTTTTGATGAAGTTCAAAAAATTAGCCTAATAGGCACATAAATGCCATGAGATAGAGAGTGAGAAAGCAAAAGATTAACCACATATTGTGAGTCATTCTCCAACCCAATAAACTTCCAACCAAAAATTTCACATATTTTAAAATTTTAATCTTGCTAGCAATTTCACTTCAAAACCAAAAGCCAAATCAATATAAGTGTGAAGTTCCACATTGGTTGGAAATAGCAACGAAGCATGGCTTATAAACATGTGGATAACTTTCCCTTGTAGATGCGTTTTGACGAAACTGTGTGGGCTGGACCCAAAAAGGACAATATCCATATGCAGGTGGTCTAGGTTGTTACAGTTGGTATAAGAGCCAGTACCCAGATCGGTGTGCCAGCGAAGATGCTGGGCCCCAAGGGCAGAGGATTGTGAAGTCCCACATCGGTTGAAAAGGAGAATGAAGCATGGCTTATAAGCGTGTGGATACCTTTTCCTTGTGGACGTGTTTTGACAAAACCGTGCAGGCTGGACCCAAAACGGACAATATCTACATGCGGGTGATCTAGGCTCTTACAATAAGACCAAAATCTCTTTTGATAAAACAATGAGAAGTTCTAAAAACTCCTTTAGCACCTGTAATACCAAGGTTCCCTAAAGCAGCACAATTTGTATTAATCTTGATCCACCTTAGCCGAAAGGTCTTCCAAGATACAGGAATAACCTAGGTGCAAGCTTTAGGGGGAATTCCATGAACCCCTTTTAGAATATATAAATAAAAAATCAAATGGTCCATATTACAATATTGTATGGTATTTGACAATCCAATAGCACAGCTTTCCAAAGAAATTCAAGAATTCTCAAATATGATTTTATTATGACCTTTCCAAATCACACTAAACTTGACCATAAGTGTAGCAATTAACAAATTTTCATTCGAGAACTAATATGAGCATGCACACATCCTAGAAATAATTGAATATCTAAAATTGTAAATTCCATTGAGAATTTGAAAATCAAACCAATGTTCACCTAGATAGCCCAAGCACACGAACAATGAAAAAATAAATGAAGAGCATCCTCTGAAGCCCCGTCACATAAAGAACAACAAGAACAAGAATTAGCTTCCTTGACCAATAAAATAAACAATATTAATTAAAAGAAAAAAAATTCATAGCATGTAATTGAAATTATAAAAGAACATAGAAGTGTTTTTTTTTTAAAAAAAAAAAAAGAAGAAGAAAAAAAGTTAGTTAAGTATAAATTAATAGAAAAGTGTTATTTATGACCATTTGGAGTACCGATAAGAGCCATATATTATGTGGCAATTTCATTGGATGCATTAAAAGAGTTCAATTTTTCATTTCCTATAAAATAATCAACATATAGTTAAATACACCGAATCAGTACTTGCTATTTCAACATGTGTATAAATAATGATCCGTAAATGTGTAAAATATCATAGTTGATATGTTGTAATATTTTATTTGAACTATCTTTGATTTATTACCTTATAAAATCTTTATATTTTTGTAAATACTAGTTAACACAAATTAGATTTTATCAGAGTTTGCACCTTATAATTTCTTCGATTATATGGTATTTAAGCAACAAATGGTATAACAAGCAACACAAAGAAACCCTAATTTTCTTTTCTTTTCTTTTCTTTTCTTGTTTTTTTTGGCTGCCTTTCTTTCACAATGGTCGGAGATGATTCTACCGTCAACAACCCTCAATCTCAGAACATTTCCCCTCTATCCCTCTTGATGATACCTTTATCAACATCAATGTTACTACTTAAACACTTGTGAAACTCATTGCCACTAAGAAGACATTCTGGCATTGTATAACCTTAAACAGGCCTCCAAGCTTGGTACAATGAACTTCGAACTTCTACTCTATCACTTTTGTTGACTCAAGATCAGATACTTCATTTTTTATTATTCTCATAATGATATTCTTTTTTTTTGCTATTGGTTTATGTGGATGATCTAATCTTGACTCATTTTTCCATTAAAGATGTTGGTGCTTTTCATTATTTTTTTGGAGTGAAGGTTAGTCAAACTCCTTAAGGTCACTTTCTCTCCTAACAAAAGTATGTGCATGAACTTCTTAAAATGCATATATGATGCCAACCTAGTTTAGATGCCCATTGATGCTTGCACTTTCTTTTAATGATGGATCAAACCTTTCAAGTGCCACTAAATATCGATAGGCAATTGGGAGTCTTTAATGCTTGTCATTTAGACTTGATATTGCTTTCATTTTCAATAACTTATCTCAGTTTATGCATAAGCTTACCTTCACTTAGTGGAGTTTGTTAAAAGATTTCTTTGATATCTTAAAGGTACAGTGGCATATATAGTGTTCTTCTTTGAAAGTAATCTTTTCTTTCTCTACATGCCTTTGGATTGGATCAGTAGTGCATAAATTGTATGTCTTGGGTGCAATCCTATTTCATGGAGTTCTAGGAAGAAATGGTCTATTGCAAGATCTTCTACGAAGGCTAAATAGAGATTTGTAGCATCTACTATTGCTGAATTATATTAGGTGTACTCTTTCTTTTTCGAACTTGGATAGTTTGTACATGGCATCCTTCTATTTGTTGTCATAATATTGGTGTAACTTATCATTTATATTCCAACAGGTGTTTTGTTCTCGGTTGAAACATATTGCCATTGATTTTCCTTTTATTTGAGATCAAGTTATGATTTGTTCATTTGGTGTATTTCATATTGCTTTTGTTGATTAGCTTGCTAACTTGCTCACCAAACCTTTATATCGGTCTTTTCTTCATATCTTTGTGATTCAAGATTGGAGTCTTTGATGGATCATCCATCTTGCAAAGCCATATAAAGAATAAATATGCAAAATGTGCTAAATATCATAACTGATATGTTTTAATCTCTTATTTGAATAATCTTTGATAATTACCTTATAAACATCTTTGTATCTTTATAAATATTAGTTGACATCAATGAGAATTTATCAGAGTTTGGACCATATTGTTTCTTCTATTGTAATAGATTTTATTGATATTTATCATCACACTAATGATAAGGTAAAGTCTATAATGTTCATTGTTTTCCGAAAATAAATTCAAATCCCCTCCACCAAAATTGGGAAAAAAAAAAAAAACTTGATTAATAAGTTATATATTTTTCTTTTATGTAATTAATTATACACTCGATTAAAGTGCATATATGAGAATGAGATTATGAGGCAGACCCATCCACAATAATGTGTATATATATATATATATATTGCTAATTGGTGTTACCTAATGGTGACATCTAAAAAAATTTAAAATCTTTCACATATTTTAAAGTTATTTAACAATCCAAGAGAGTGAATGATCCTATCTAACAGTGGAATAAGTTGGTGAAAGCCCTAAATATCAAATCAATGGCAGTGCATCTGGAAATATGCTCATAATTGAGTGGTCCATTTTTGTTATGGGTTTGCATATTCAGTACTCTTGAAATCTATTTAATATATTTGTATTTTGTCAGTGCAGCTTTACCAGTTTTTATAGTAATGTAGAGTTTCAGAGTGAGCACTCAATAAATTTATGCCAGAGCCCCCCAAATTGCTGCATGCTGTGACTTGCCCCAGCAGTGCAAGGATATTTGAGAAATTGTATTTTTTTTTTTTTTGGCCAAACCAACTGCATTAAAATTACAAAGCTGGATATTTGTGAAAATAGTTAATTGGGCTATTATAATTGAAAAATATTAATTAATTGATAGATCATACGACTTTTTATTTTTTTATTTTTTTTATACCATGTTAAATGGGGAAGAGAGATGTATATTTGCAAGAATGATATAATAAGTAATTTATGAAAAACAAAATATAAAAGACATTCATTTACAATCGCTAGAATATAAAAATTATATAGATTTAATAACTACAGATGCTGCCTTTTCTTTCTATAAATCCATTATTATATCATCTATATATATATATATATATAAGACTTAAACAACAATGACTATTGTTACTTGCACTATCACAAAAAAACATTGACAGCATTTATAAAATTATGAATTGAGATATCACTAATGAATAATTAGATTTATTTGTTTTTTAAGGATAGCTCAATAACCACCGATGATAAATCTCTAGATTTTGGATTAAAGGTTTGGTGATGTAATCTTCCTTTCTCAATTTAAAAAAAAAAAAAAAAATCCTTTCAATTGAGTCTTAAAAATATTTTCTCTTTCTCTAATTTAATTTATGCTTTAAAAAAGTTAATATGTATTTTTCTTTTTGCAACTTAATAAAAAAAAAATTATGCCTACAAAATGGAAATCAAATTATATATATGAGACGAATTAATTAACCAATACAATTTACAGTTTACATGATCCAATATTAAGTATGTCTTTGAAAGCAGTATACTATACATTCGTTTTATTAAGTATGTTAGTCCACTTTTCATCCCCCAAAAAAAAAAAAAAAAAAAAAGAAAAAAAGTTAGTCCGGTACTGGGACCGACTTAAAAAAATCAAACAAAAGGTTTGTCCAGTAGTGGGACCGACAAAAATTAGAGGCGAACTTTTAGCCAAATGTTACTCATAAAGTTGAGGCGTCATCGTCATCGTGCCCACCGAGTGGAGTTTCTTTTTTTTTTTTGGCTACATGCATCTAATTAAACTCAAAAACAACTATTAAACATTATTTGCTATTTGGTTTAATTCCAAAAGAAAATAGAAAATATATGCCGTTCAAATTAAATTTTTAATATCAATATTTTTATTTTTAATTATTAAATTATATTAATTAATTATTGAATTCCAATAAGATTTTTTTTTAAAAAAATTATCCTAATGTGAGTATGTAAAATAATAGATATATATTGTTGGAAGATATATATTCATCTAACCTAAGATAATTTTTTCCTTAAAAAAAAAAAAAAAAAACTTAAATTTTTCTTCAATAATAATAAATAACTTTTGAGTTTTACATATGATAAATGTATCTGGTCCTCTAGTGTAACCGTTAGTTGACCCAAAAGGTCTATGAAGCATCTAATTATTTCTACACATCTACACCATAGAATAGAAGGGATGTCACACGTACAGTAAACGGATTTTCCACCTTAATTTGCACACATCAAAATTAAACACAAAGTCAGATGTGGAGGTGCTGAAAATTAGAAACTGTAGGTCCTATGTTGAATTCTATTACCCTAATAAATGAGTTCATATATGCTCTCTGCATGTTCTCTCTCTCCTATATCTATCGAAATAGTCCACACGTTAATTAGAAATTTGTTTGCATGGATGTCAAAGTCCGTCACACTCAAAACACATTTTTGTTTATCAAGTTTATCTTCACAAGATAAACTTTCAAACACCATAACACTATAATAACACAATAATGCTGTATTTTTCAATTTTTTTTATAAAAAAATATATAATTTTTTCTCCCTGAAAATTAATATTATGTTCTACAAATATTACATTTATATAGTATATTTGGATTATTTATAATATTTGCATAAATTATATATTTCTATGTTAAAAAAAAATATTTTAAATTTTATTTTTTATTTTTTTTGGTGGATGAATGGGGAATTCTTGCCTTGCCTCGTTTCCCTATTGAGGAATCCCCATCCTATAGGGATAGAACATACAAATCTAAATAGAGTCAAGATCAGGGAAGGTTACCCCTGTCCTGCCAAACCCTGTTGTTATTTCTAGACTTGAAGATCAATTAGTGGTTCATTTGAATTAATATATAAGGTTTATTTTGCCATTTTGGGATTTTGGTATTTTAATGCTCATTAGTAACAATACTTTATTAAATCTCATGAGATTATACATTCTAATAATGATTGGTTATATAGTCTAAATCTTTTAACTCGGTTTGAATGTTATCTAAATTGAATATATAATTCCAAAAAGACTAAATTCTTTGAACGTAACACAAAATTTTTTATTAAGTTAGTTTGACATCCATGGAACTTTTTGTAGTGATATGTGTTAGTCGTCGAACGTGTTTACGGACTGCAATAATTACAAAATTGTATCATAATTTTGTCTGTTTGTATCATTTTATATTTTTTCAAGAAGACCACATTCTTTTTTGGCCAACAAGGAAGAGGAACACATTTATACTAATAAAAAATATGCTTGTATTTACCATTAAAAACAATTTCATGATTTCTTCTCTTTTTCTAAAAACCCCTATACGTCCAATACAATACAACGCAAATTTGAATATCTCCAATCCAAAGAAAATTTGAACATCTTAAGAATGGGAAACAATCACAAATCTTAATAAAAAAAAAAAAAAAAACAAGTGAAATTATTAAGTCACACTAATCCTAGTTATTCTTACTATCATGTACAACAAATCAAAAGGAATAACTCCAAAGTGAAACTTCTTCAGCATTTGCATCATCATCCCAATTGATTAAATCATTAGTCAAATAATGAGGTGGTGAAAGTAGAAGACCTTCTGCCATATCCGTAATCAACCTTGGCATATCAAAAACAGTCTCTTCATCCATATAAAACGTTTTCTCTTTCGTCTCCATTTCCTTCGTGGTTGTTGACTCTTCTTCTGCAGTAGTGCACTCACCACAAGCACCACCGAACTCCTTCGGCCGGAACTCTTCGGCGGCCTCGTTGGCTGCCTTCCTTATCTCCTTAGCATCCTTCGAAGCCGGAACCGGTAACCTCCATGCAGAGTCCGCGAAGTTCAGACAAGCCGATTTCCCTCTGAATGCCAAAGCAGCTACATCATGTGCTCTAGCAGCCATGTCAGCAGTCGGATAAGTCCCTAACCATATCCTCGTCTTCTTGTTTGGTTCCCGGAGTTCACAAACCCACTTGTTGTTGTTCCTCCGACGAACTCCTCGATAAACCGGATGCCTAGTCTCCTTAAAAACCCTCCTTCCGGCTCTCTTCTTGGGCATATTCGAAGCCAATATAACTTCTTCATCTGAATGAGAAGCTCGACCTCCGGCAGTCGTTCCGGCGTCCGACATCGATGATGTCTCCGGGGCGTCATTCGCGGAGTAGAACGGGTACGGGTCCGAAAAATGGGTAAGAAGTTCCATTATTTCACTTTTTTTTTTTCAGAAAATGATTAGAACAGAAAATAGAAGATTTTCTAAATGGAGTAAGTGTTTTGAAAGGATTAGAGATTTAGTTCCAGAAATGGGATTTTGTTTTAAAAAAATTGGGAAGTGAAGTGAGAGTGTTTATATAGTTTTAGAGAGCGTTGGATACGTGGGACACGTGGGGTGCGAATTGGACACGGAATGGCAGCCTGTCATGGTTCACACAAGGAGTCCAACCTGAGTGTTTCCTTTTTGTCAGTTAATTTTGAGTTTGACTTGGTAAGAGTAAGCTATGTTTCCCTTGTTTTATTTATTTCTTCTTTGAGTGAACTTAGTGTATACCACGTGTCCTTTGCTGCTGACGTCGCTTTTTTTTTTTTTGGATTATAGCTGCTGATGTTGCTTAACTGGTGACTATGTTTTAGTACTTATGTCCTTGCTGGAAACATTAAAAAGATATTAATAATAATATGCCACGTTTTCTTTCTTTTTTTCGTAGAATTTTATGATGTGTGCCTGCCAGCTCAGCAGCCTCAGCTACTGTTAATTAAATTTCCTTTTTTTTTTTTTTTGGATTTTGCATATCTTTTAATTTGATATTTTAAAAGCAGTATATAATTGAGTTTTAGGATTATGAAAAAAATAAAAATAAAAATGAAACTGATTGCTGTCTTTCGCATGAATCTTTTTTATTTCATTTTTAATTCTTTTTCAATGATTTTTTTTTATTTGTGAACGTCATGAGGTCGGTAAAGAAGTGCTTTTTCGGCGCCGTAACATCTTTGATGCCGTCTGTTTTTGTGTCTTCTTTTTATTTATTTATTTATTTTAGTAATTGATTTTTTTTTTTCAATTTTGTGTTTAATAAAATAAGCGTGTTAATATACTCAAAAAACAAATGTAAGTGTGTTTCTATGTGCTAAAAAAATTTGAACAGATTTTTGAAAAACAATTATAAATAGTTTAAACAGTTTATAAACATGATTGCAGTTCATTTAAATCTATTTAAATGGTAAAAAATAATGATATAGTGGTAAATTAAATCTTTTTAGTGGTTAGGATAATCTGTTAATTCTCTAAAATTAGAACCGGCTCCTTTAAAGGTCTTTTTCTTTTTCTTTTTCTTTTTTTTAAAGAAATTATATTCAGATACTCCATTAAATTTTATATAAAAAGATAAAAATTCTGAAAATTTTACCAAAATATTTATAAAGTAATGAAAAATTATTATTTTATTGATTAAAATATTAATATAATAAAATTAAGAATAAATAAGTAAACTTTTAGATAAATAACTTTAATTAAAAATAAAACAGTACATGATATCATCTTATATCATTTAGTAAACATCTTTTTGATACCCTTAACTAGTAGTTATTCATATATATATATATATATATATATATATATATATATATATATATATGTAAATCCAACAAAAATGAGGTTAGTTAAATTTATGTTTATTTACTATTGGATACTCATTATTGATTAAGAATTAGATTAAAGAAATCATAGAATATTCCATATTTGAAAATTTGTTGACAAACTATTATAACAATTAAACTACTTATCTATATAGGGACCGCCAAGAGCTTTATAGATGATCCCATATTTGAATCTTTTGATTTTTAATATTATAATCGTAAGGTGGTAATTTTGTTATTTTTAATTTATTATAACTTACTTGAAAGTCAAATAAAATTTTATTTCTTCTAGAATTTTAAAAAGTTTTGGTCACGTTTTAATTCCAGGTAGAACAAACAACGGCATACTAAGGATTGAATGATGATGATGATTATGATAATGATAATGATGATACAATGATGGAAAAACTAAGTTTTTTTTTTTTTAATAAACAAAAAGCTACAATTATCTGCAATTGCTTGCTAATTTGGTATGCCATTTTAAAAAATAAATAAATAAAAATAAAAGGCACAACTTATCTATTTTGTTGTTCCAATGGGAAGGGACAAAATTTGCCAATGACATTTTTAATGGTGCTAAAAATACAATTGACAGAATTTACAAATAGACCCCACAATAAAAAAAAGTTTTGTTGAACCCATATATACCTATTGAAAATTAAATAATTAAAATAATATTTAAATATGATTTAAATATGAATCATAATATTTAAATGTGAATCCCATATATATATATATATATATATATATATATATATATATATATATATATATTTTACTTATTATGCACGTTCTTTCTTTCTTCAATATGAACCTCATAATTTGATTAAAATACAATTTAGAATTTGACAACACTATTTTTATTATTATTATTTTTTTATCATTTATCATCGAAATAATAATATCAAAAATTAACTTTTTAAATTGGAGAATTTTTATGATGCCAAATTTTCACAACGACAAGACAGTGAAATGAAATTTGGAATTTGATAATTGAAGTGCTGGTTTGACAGCACTCAGGAAGTCACGACAGAAGTAGATATTCGGTGAACGTAGTGTGTGAAAATACAGAGACAGCTTATGAGACTCGGAAAGAACACGCGCACAACGTGGAAATTTCCGTTTTGATATTATATTTCAGGCTTCGTTAAGCAAAGCAGCGAAGCCCATCGTCATGAGGAGAACGTAATGAAGCGTGAAGAGGAAACCCCCTCCTTCCCCTCTTTTTTAGAAATCTTATGGGCTAAGGAGATAAGATTCTGGGCCAGTAAGCAATGCGTGTGTTTATGGGTTTTGATGACACGCTCTAATTTCAACTCTGGATCCAACTGAGGCAACACGGAAAACCCACCGTCTCTCACTGTATCAAAGAGAAAATTACAATAAAAGAAAAAAAAAAAAAATCAATTCCAAAACCATGTAAAAATAGAGGGTAACATCTTTTCAGACTCTGATTTGGATCTTTACATATGTTTATTTATTTGGATAGAGTTGTCAATGTTTGAACTTAAAATCTCAAGAATCTTATCTATAAATTTATCATTTCTCTTTTAGGCTTAAACCATATATAAGTGAGAGTTTTAAAAGAATTATAAATGATATGAGATATATCTTTCTTAATGTCCTAGATTCAAAACATAACAACTCTTCTCAGAAACGAAAACAAATACAAGGATCCAAAACACATGAGGGAATTATTACAAAGTATTTTAAAAAATTGCTTTCAAATGTCTAGAATGAATGTCAAGTTGATATAGATTACACATTTTAAGTTTTTTATAAAAGTAAAATTTTTTTAAAATTAATATTTTCTAAAAGAAAATAAAAAATTAATAGTCTTTTTTCATAATACTATTGGAGAACAATTTTTAATTTAACTATACAGTTATATCACCTAAATATTAATACTATTAATTTCTATACCATATACATTGTAATCTACATTTACCATTAGATATGTTTAATTTTCTAATGCCCATTTACACCAAATAAGAAATTGGTCTAAAGATACACTCAAACTTTAGAATTCTTGCTAATAAATGATCATAATAAATAACTAAAGACAACCAATTTTATCTTAGCCCATATATCTTTACCATAATTATGTTTGACCTATTAGGATAACCAGTAAGACATAATCGACATTATGATATTAAGCTAAAGTCTTTTATCACAACAATTGGATTTTCTTGGATTTGTTTAGCTGGATTTAGTTTTCAGAAATTAAGCTTAAATGGTTGATATGATAGTTTTTTAGTATTTTTATTCATATTGATAATAAACACATTGTATGCACGTATTTATAGATATGGTCAGTTCTCAACATATGTTAATGTGTTAAGTGCTAATATGTAACTGATATTTCCTAAAAGAGAAAAATTAATAGAATATGTAGTTAATTAATAACCTTTTTGTATAATAGTATTAGAAAACAATTTTTCATTTACCTTTACAGTTATGCCACCTAAATATCAATACTATTAATTTCTATACCATATACACAGTAATCTATATTCACCTTTATATACCAACTTACACCAAAGAAGAAATTGGTCTAAAGGTACACTCGAACTCTAGAATTCTTGCTGATAAATGATCATAATAAATAACTAAAGACGGCCAATTTTATCTTATCCATATATCTTAATTATGATTATGTTTGACCTATTAGGATTTAACCATTAAGATATAATTGACATCATAATATTAAACTAAAGTTTATTATCACAGCAGTTGGATTTTTTTGGATTTATTTAGCTAGATTGAGCTTATCTTCTAAAATTAAATTTGAATTTTATGTTTCAGAAATTAAATTTGAATGATTGATATGATAGTTTTTTATTACTTTATTTTTTTTCATATTGATAATAAACACATTATATACACTTATTTATAGTTATGGTCAGTTTTCAACGTAAACGTTAAAGCATGTTAATGTGTTAAGTGCTAAGATGTTGACAAATATCATCTTATTATTTAATATATAGATATAAGGATGTATTAATTTAATCATGAGGATATAACTCATAATTTTCGAATGTTTATCTATCCTTGGATATGTTCAATCAAAGGCTAAGATGATTTATCAAAAGAAATTTGTCAAATATCTTGTAGATTAAATGCTCCTCTATATATATATATATATATATATATAGGATATATATATAGGAAGAGTATGCGCAATGCGTAGCATACTCTTCTTTTAAATTCTCTATGAAATTGTCTTTTTTATTTTAATTAAATTTATTTAATTATTTGTTGTTTGACTTTTTATATTGTACTCAAATATATATAAAATCAAATTTTGCTTTGAAATAAATTTTAAAAAATATACTTTTTTTTTTTAATATTGATAACAATAAATTGAACATAATAAAAAAGGGTACATTGTTATAGTCACAAAATTGCAATCTTTATTACATTTAATAACTCTCAAATAATTGATAAAATGATATATGGTAATAATTTTGAAATAAATTTAAAATAAAAAATATTTGATTTTATTTTATTTACTAAATAAATCAAATAAGTCAAACACATAAAATATATTTGTATATATATAGTTTCCTTAATTAAATATATTTTAAATATTTTTACATATACAAATATAGTTATATGAAAATAAATAAGGATATCTTTTTATTTGAATATAAAAAATATTATATCATAAATAATAATTGTTAAGATACCAAATTATAAGTTTATGCTCAAAAAAAATTATTTGATCTTATTTTATTTACCAATTAATATATATTTTTATTATTATATTATAATATTATATAATTGATTGAAAAAATATAAGAGTATTTTATCTTTTATGGTTGTACCTGAAAATATATAAAATTAATTTTTGTTTTGAAATAAATTTAAAATAAATATACTTTTTATTAATATTGATAACAATAAATTGAACATAATAAAAAAGGGTACATTATTATAGTCACAGATTGCTATTGCACTCAATTAACTCTCAAACAATAGATAAAATGATATATGTAATAATTTTGAAATAAATTTAAAATAAACAAAATATTTAATTTTATTTTATTTATCAAATAAATCAAATATATTTGTCTATAAATTAGTAAGTGACATTTTTCGGTTATTTAAAATTCGGTATTGAATATTTTGTTGGTTTTTATTCTCTCATATTTTTGTAGTTACTAAAGTTTTTATTTTTTATTATTAATTTAAATTTAATTTTTTTTGAATAGATCCTAATCATAATCATCTTAATTATAAGCATAGACTTGAACCATGCTATAGGTTTTTGATTGAAGTTGACGATGCTGAATCAAAATATGCTGGAAACTAATTGAAAAGAAAAAAATGCTTCTAACAAAGATTCATCACTGATTATAGATTCATCTTTATCTATTAATTTTTTCAAGATGATGAAGAATAAAAAGATAAAAAAAAAAAGACGTAAGAGATTATTTAGGCTGAGGACATATAAGAAATAACAATACGATTGTTCTTTCTTCAACATGTTAAACGAAGGTTTGAAGCATCTTGAAAGAGGAAAAAATGAGTCTCTTTCACAATTGTCCAGATTATGCCATATGAGTTCAACTTTAGGTACCCAAAAAAAAAAAAAAAATGTTCATCTAATATAATATAATGTAACCGACCCAACTATTTACACTCTATAAAAAAAAGTTCATCTAATATAATATAATGTAACCGACCCAACTATTTACACTCTATAGCCAGTGTAATTTTTATTTGTCTTTTTCGTTTCTTTTTATTTTTCTACCTTGTTAGAATAGAAATTTTTTTTGAAAATATAAAAACTAAAAAATAAAAAATAAATTGAAACTTTGATTCCACCAATCACTTTTGCTGCTATTCAACTCTGGCAACTCGAATATAAGATCTCACATCGGTTGGAAAGGGGAACGAAACATGCCTTATAAGGGGCTGTGGATACCTTTCCCTTGAGAGATCTTTTAAAACCGTGCGGGCGGGGTCCAAAGCGGATAATATATCATGCGGGTGGATTGGGCTATTATAGTTGGTATCAGAGTCAGAACCCGAATCGGTGTGCCAGCGAAGACACTGGGCCTCAAAGGGGGTGGATTGTGAGATCCCATATCAGTTGGAAAGGGGAACGAAGCATGCCTTATAAAAGGTTGTTGATACTTTTCCCTTGAGATGCCTTTTAAAACCATACGGATGGGGCCCAAAGTGGATAATATTTTATGTGGGTGGACTGGACTGTTACACGAAGTTGGTTATAGAACTCACAATGTTATGGTTCTCTTTGTTGTCTTCTTTGTAACTCTAATAAAATATATAACAATTTGATTCAATCTAATTGAAATGAATGAAAGAAAAAGATAACAAATTTATATGGTTTTTGATTTCATTCAAAGACCGAAGATTTATCATTTTTTCTATGCGTTAGTTGTGATAAACTATTAGCACAAATAGGCTTTCAATGTAAGTTTATAATTATATCATTTATTATAGAAGACAGTGTGTATATATATAGATTAGTAATAATATATTATATATATATATATATATATATATATATATATATATATATATAATATTTTACTAATGATTATTGACATGCATATTAATTGTAGGTCATAATCAAATTATATATAATATTAAAATAATATATATATAATACATCAGAAATTATATATAATTTGATACTGATTTATATCATAATGTACAAGTTAACATATATGGTAGTAAAAAATGCATATATTTAATACAATAAAATTAATTATATGCAATGAATCAAAATATACATTTGAATTTGATTTTGAATTATATAGATAGAAAATATTATAAACACATTTGAATTTGAATTAAATTATATAAATATATTTGAATTTCAATTTGAATTTAAATTTTACAGATGGAAAAAATTAAATAAGTAAATATTTTTTAAATCCATAAATAATTTACCTTAAAAGGTAAAAATATGTTTATAGGATAAATAATAATAATAATAATAATAATAATAATAATAATAATAATAATAATAAAAAATAAATAAATAAATTATATTATATTATAAATATTTAATATATGAAAATTAATTATTTGCAAAGAATTAAAAAAAAATTGAATTTTATAGATAGAAAATATTGTTAAAATTCATTTTAATTTTAATTAAATTATATAAACGCATTTGAATTTGAATAGATGGAAAAAAATTAGATAGAAAAATTCTATAAATGAAAAAAATTATATAGGTAAATATTTTTAATTTTGAACTCTATGATTGAATAATATTATACATAGAATCCAAATTTATAATTCTTAACAAACCTTTATTCTATAGATTGAAAAGAAAAAAATATTCAAATATACTTATTAATAATAAAACTTTTAAATAAGTTTTCAAATACAATTAATTATTATAGATTATTTTTAAAATTATCTATTATGCTAATACATGCCTTGCATCATACAAATATGAATGCTAGTATTTATATAAATGAAGTTTTGATTTAGTGGACTATTTGACTTACCTTATAATGCATGATAATGATGTGGTGCAATACTAAATGGGTGCAAAAAAAGAAATACAATTTTTTTTTTAAAGAAAAATCTAATGTTATTTACATGATATGCGACAATTTAATAGATTTAATAGATTGCGATTAAAAAGTTCACTTTTCCTTAAGAACTAGTTTTTGTATTAATATTGCCATGTAAATTTAACCAATTCTACACTTAAATGGTTAATTATAAAATAAATTAGGTGATCCATTAAATCATAACTTTATATATAAATTAGGAAATTCCACAAAGAGGCAAATCCGTTAATGTTCACATGAACTTCGGAGTGTAAGGTTGTTTTGTTGAACCCTAAATCAAATGTGAAACCACTTAAATTTCATAAAATCCTTCTTTTCTTTGGTGATTAAAATCCAAAGAGAGTAATCATGTTGGGAAAGATACGTGCAATGATGAAATTCAAAATTTTATTCTTTAACAATGTCCTACAACAATGATTTCAATTACTGAAAACTTAAAGTTATATTGATAACCACCTTGAATGAATGATAATGGATGATTAGAACTCCCATAAAGTAAAGATAAAAACGAAATTTAAATTAATAATTATAACTTATACTGACAAAACCAAAGTAAATGAACATAATGATTGGGATCATTAATGGAGAAACTTTGTGTCCAATCTAAGTACTGATTGCTAAATTTGAAACTGTCCCTCGCAAATTAGCATTTGCAAAGGGGGGCCAAAATAGAAAGAGAGCTTTCAACATTCGATGTTGTGTCAAAATATAAAATAATAAGTAGCAAAAAAGAGGTTCCATATTGTGTGTCAGCCACATTGGATGCGTGTTCCCCATTCTTATTTAAAATATTTTGTGAACCATTACAATCGACGTTAAATTTTAATAATTAATTGGGCTTATTACCGTTTGTTTCTAAGGAAAGATTTTTAAGAGAGTTTCTGGTTTCTCCTTACTCTAATTGGAATATTTTGGCCATTAAAAATTTGTTTTTTGAACTTCAGAAGTAAGTGTATGAACTAATTGTTGAATAAAATATGATCTTTTATATAGTAATTGTTTTGATGACCACAATGGAAAATAATGATTGGGAATCACGTTGTGGAGGATGTCCAATATCCTAAATAATGGGTTTTATTGATCGCTAAGCTAGTGGGCTTGAAAGTCGAAAAAGTATATTTATTACCCAAAGAAGAAAGTCCAAAGTATGTGTATTAATTAATTAGATCATATATATTCAGTTAATGGAGAGTTTTCCATACCTTTCCAACAGTGGATATTATCTATAATTGAATAGTTATAAAAAGTTACATCTTATTTATCTATTACTAAATTAGATCCATATAACACATAAGATTTTTTTTAAAATTTTTTATATTTGTATGTATATAATAAAAACGACATTTATAAGATTTAGCTAATAGTTTTTATCATCATATGGTTTCATTTCTTAGTCATTGATTTATAGATTTAAAAAAATATAAACTATATTTTGTTTCCATATAGGATAAATCATTTTGTCCAAATAGAATTTAATATTAACTAAATCTTTATCACTAATTAATTTTTAAAGCTATGCAACAACTAATAAAAAATGTCTTAATACTAAATTATTATGTCGACGTAATGTGGGCCTGATTTTATAATTATATTTGGTCTCTTGACAATTACTTTTCAATTTACAACGAAAGATATAATAAAATGACAAGTGTAGAATTTTTCATATCTCTTACTAGTTTTTCATGTATTTTAATGAGTTTGCATTATATAACAGATTTTAGAATAGATAAAAAAGTTGACTTAAAAAAAGTTATTGTCTTATAATTAAGATAAACATATTTAATTAATTTGATCATTTATGCAGTTTAATAGTTGTAAAATATACAGCATTCATGTTTATTAGTTAATAAATGGTAAATGTAACTTTTTTTCGTTTCTAAGCTGATTTTTTTATTTAGCACAATTAAAATTGATTCTTTTATATAGTAATACCAAACCAAGCTTTATACGACTTGACATGTCACCTATCATAGAGATGGTTTGAAGATGAACAGTTCTATATATATTGCTGTATTTTGGTTTTGATATATAATTTGATGGGGAAATTAAAACGAGGCTATATTTGGACGTCAGCTTCAAGGATGATACTTGTAAGAGAGAGAGAGAGAGAGAGACATTATCTATCAGTGATTGTGAGGAAGAATAGAGAGAGAGTGGGGAGGGGAGGCCAGCTGTGTCGGCCATAGATGCATCCCATAGTCAAAGAAAAATTAAAACTCTCTTTTTGGATCATTCAAAGCAAGATGGATATATTTCGGCTTCCTTGGCTTTGCAATTTATCAGAAAAGAAAGTAGCAGTATACCCCACAGGCCAGAGGGACATACTTTTCCCTTTGATTTTGTGGAGAAAAATGGTGTACAAAGACAAGACCGACTGACATTAAAACCTTTTTCAACATTTTTAAGCCCCACGGTCCCCCCTCTCTTAAAATTCATAGCCGACTTCTTTTACGCTTCATCTCTCTCTCTCTCTCTCTCTCTCTCTCTCTCTCTCTGTATAATTTGCTTCTATATATTATGTGTATATATATCTATGTATGTCCAACATACCCAGTAGAGAATCTTGCAAGATATGTATATGTATATGTATATGCCTTTCATGTGATCTAGAAAAAGAAAGAAAAATTAATAAAGTTGTGATTCAACATTGCTGGTTCATTGATCAGTCATATGCGCCGTATCCATTTAATGTTGATGGCCAGCAACGTGATCTTATTAATAAAACTTTGGTTTATACTTGTTATATATATGAGAAACCTGGTTTTATGAGCATTAAGCTTTCTATTATATATGTGGATCTCATTTTTCTGACATACTGGAAAATTATTAAGCCTTGTCCCAACTTCCATTAATAAAGTATGTAACATATATCTAATTAGGGTGATGATATTTACATAGGTAAATACATATACATACAACTAGATTCAGTTGGATATTATATATCAAGTTGATCTCATAGTTTTACCTTGAGATATTTTTTTATTCATAAGCGAATTATTTAAAAGGCTGAGATTTAAAAATAGATTAATAATTTTTGAAAGTCTATATTGAATTTATTTTGCCTTATCATATAGATTATTAATTTATTTTCAAATCTTAAAAGTTGAAGAGGAGTTTTTAATAATAAATTATCAAGTCAAATTCGATGTGAGCATGATTTTATATATGCCTGCTTATATGCATGTTTGATGTGAGTATGATTTTATACATAAATGCTTATATATTACATGCATGTACACACACACACACATATATATATATGTGTGTGTGTGTGTGTGTTATAGGGTTTTATATGTTTCTTAAACCCTTATAGTTCATAATAAATTTTAAAATCTCATCGGTCCAAGTAATTGAAGAGCTGCTAGAGGGTGATCTAACAATAAAGTTGTCAAGTGGACATGTGAATGTGATTCCATATATGTATAATATTACTGATTATATGATGGTACTGACATTAAATCGTGCAGCTAGAAAACCATATCAAACTTGACCCACATATAATTATTATTTTAATTGGATCAAAATATATATCAATTAAAAAAAATAAAATAAAAAAGAAGCAAAAGTATCTTCATGAACTTACATACATATACGTGCATACATTCTCTATATACTCTTCTGAATATAAATATATACTCTAACAAGAAAGATTGGGATTAATGAATATGACTTAAGATATAAGAAAGGCTATTCCATCGAATATAATATTTAATAATTCGTTATGACCTTCAGATTTATTTTATTTTATTTTATTTATTTATTTATTTTTTTGTATAAATGAGCAACCTGTTTAATTAATTTGACCACAGAAAATTCAACACTTGTTCAAATAAAAAAAAAAAAGTGGATATCTTTATTATTTAAAAAAGAAAAAAAGTGTGTTTTATCACCTTTTAGATATAGCTGTATGGCCTAGCTAGAGATAGCTAGCTAGGGTCTAGCTTGGTTTTTCTCAGGTATAAAACCATATTGTCCTCCTGTTATGGCATAAAAGTTGATGGTGATTCCTGATGTTTAATTAATCGGTTTTATTAGGTGTATCGAGATATTTGTATTTCAAGAGAAAACGAGCTTATTTTTGTTCTAGATTTTGACTCTTTTTATGAGTCAAAATTCTTAAAATTGATGATAAAATTTATGCTTTCTCCCCCTTTATATCGCTAATTGTGGTGTCCTAGACACGTTTAATGGGACCCTAAAAGATATTATTCGGGACGCTTTGTCTCCATAAAGAGAAGAATTTCTGAAGGTTCTCATGGGTCTGCTTATAGAAGTTCAAAATCATAAGTTGATTGGTTCGTAATTAAGAAAAGAAATTAATTAGAAGAAAAATTAACTTAAAAAATTTGAAAAATAAAATATCTTTTGCAATGCGTTTTCTTTGGAGTATAAAAGTGTTGTCTAGTTCTTGCTTCAATGTATTTTCAATGAATCTCAATTATATATTTAAGATTTCAAGCAAAAGTTTAAAAACATAACTAAAATGCCAAATGTTTACTAGCGTGAAATGCATATAATTTGTTTGTGTCAAATGTTTATTAGTATTAGTTATTGAAGTTTGTTAGGTATTTTAAATAACTTAAAAAAAAAATACCTCATTAAAAATCATTTAAAACTATTTTTAATTTAAAGTATGTTGGTTTGTCTTTTTTTTTTTTTTTTCTTCTTTAAATTTGTAATTAAGTAAGACGTCCAACAAATTCTTATCTATATTATAGTAAACAAACTACAACTAAAAACTAAAAATTAACAAGTTAGCAAACCACATCATAATTAACAATTTTAAAAAAGAACTAATCATTATAAATTAAATTAATTTGGAAAGAAATAGCTGGAAGGCCAGAATGTAATACCAACAAAATATATAAATCAATTTATTTTTTGTAAGTTAAAATATATAAAGCAAAAGCGAAATTTAATGGAAAAAGTAGTTCGTAATAAAAAGGGGAAAAAAAAAAAAAAAAAAAACCTGTTCATGGTCGCATGATTGTTGCCCGACAGTTTCACAGTGCAACAGTTAATCAAAAAGACACATTCTACTTGTCTAAAAGGAAATGCAATAAAAAAAACACTAAAAAGAAAAACCAATTAAATTTCATTTTACTTTCAATCTTTCATCAAATAGACATTGACATTTGATGGGGCCAAATGGGACCCAACTTAATTTTGACTCATAATATTATCAAATTCCTGTACGTCTGAAATGTTAGCATTCATTGCCTATATAGTGAATGAAATCATTATCTTAAACAAGCATGTTTTTAAAATTTCTATCGTTAATAATTTACTTATCTTATCGTCCATATGCTTTCTTTTTCTGATTCACAATTTTATTTTTTATTTTTTTAAAAAAAGAAGAGAAAAATTACCCCAAAAAAAAAAAAAAAACTTGAAGATAAGATAATGTTTGAATTTCAGCACATATGTAAAAATATTTTCCTAAAAATTAATTAACATCTTTAGTCAAATATCTTTTACACCCTCCATCTCTTTCATCTTTAGTCAAATACGCAAAAAGATTCTCCTAAATATTAATCTCTCTCTCTCTCTAGCAACTCCACCCATTAAATATTTATTAATTTCCTGCTCCAACAAAATTAATGATGAATCTTAGCAACCAATTAGGAAAAATCCCAGCAAAGCAAAACTCAAAGAAAAAACCAGAATAATATTAATAATAACATAAAATTATATACTACAAAACCAGCACAACTATATAGTACATGTGTTAGAGCAACATATATATATATATATATATATATATCCTGCTCGATCAAATTCGCTATTTGGCTGAACTGATTTTGAAACCCCTCTAATATCTTTAGCCACCATTTGGATTTCACTGTGATATAGCCCCCCATGTCATCTTCTACATGCTTCATTCAAGGTGTGCAAAGTAGTTTATAAATTAGAAGACATCAATTAATTAATTACATCTTCTCAACGTACTTTTTTCTCTTTCTCTCTATGTCCTCTTCCAATCATTGACAAATATATATATATATATATATATATATATATATATATATATATATATATATATATATATATATATATATATAAATATATATTTTATGTTTGTTAAGTTTCGTCAAAAAAAAAAAATGTTATCATAATCAAGAGTAGTTCCATAAACTTTCAACTCCATCCGAATAATTTCCCGGCGAGTCATCGGAGGAGCTCATTCTGGGCGGAGAAACCAGCATTCCTTCAGCCATATCCACCAGCAAATTAGGCATACCAAACAGCTCTTCCTCATCCACAAATTCTCCTCCGGACAACGACAAACGATCGCCAGATAACGTACCATCATCCTTCTTAGACGACGGCTCCGAATTGCCTCCCATCCCTTCTCTCCAATCCGCCATTTTGGCAGCGGCCGCAGCAGTCGCAGCTTTGCGAATGTCTGCGGCCGAAGAAGAACCGGGAACTGGATACTTCCCCACCAAGGAAGGGAAGTTGAGAACCGCATCATTCCCTTTGAGAGCAAGTGCAGCCACGTCGTAAGCCACGGCCGCCATATCCGGCGTCGGGAAAGTCCCCAGCCATATCCGGGTGGTTTTACGGGGTTCTCGGATTTCCGATACCCATTTGCCACTCCTGCAGCGGATTCCTTTATACCTAGAGTGTTTCCCGGAAGAGCTTGAAGCCATGGAATTAGTGTTTGGATGAGTATGATGATGTTGAAGATGGTGTAAATTAGGGTTCAAAGCAGAAGAAGTTGAAGAAGATGAAGGAGGAGGAGGTGGAGGAGGAGGAGGAGCAGGAGGAAGAGGAAAAGGAGGAGGAGGAAGAGTGGGGTCAAGGGAGAGAAATGGATGAGGAGGAAAGTCAAGGTATGGGAGAGAAGGTAGGTGGACATTGGGCTGGTCTACAACTCGGCGCACGTTAGTGGGAGTATCTGAGTCACTCATATTATATGTTATATATAAGGTAAGGATGTGAAGGATACTGAACAAGAGAGATGTAGAGAGAGAGAGAGAGAGAGAGAGAGAGAAATTTTGGTTATTGAGAGGGTGTTGATGTTTTGAAATTAGGGTGATGGGTGATATATAAGTGGCATGTGTTATTTGAATAGAAAGGTAAAAAGCGTGGGAATTTCGTGGGAAGTGATGTTCATACTCCATAGTATCCACTTGGGTATGTACTGGCTTTTTAAATTTTAGGGTTTTTTTATTTTTTATTTTTTGGATATTATTATTGGTAAAATGATATATCAGAGAGATTGTATATTTGTTTTTAATTTACATAGTACCACGTTTTTTTTTTTCTTTTTTCCTTCCTTCTGTCCTTGATATCAATGAAAGATGTATATATGTATTAATGGTGATGTTGCGCACACGTATTGAGTACAAGCTTGCAATTAGCTGTTTTCTTATGCACCTTTTCGCTCCCATTTTTTTTTTTTTTTGTCACTTAGTTATTCTTTAGTTTTTTTCAAAGAACTATTTTGTTTGTTTGTTTTATTTGTTATTAATCTTTGAAGCTTTTTGATGAAAATTAATCTTTAGAGCTTAGTAGAAAATGAACTTAGCTATGTATGTCAAGCTTTTAATATAGAATAATTTTATTTTTTCAATAATTTAAATAATATACAAGGGAGTGAGTTCTATTTCATATAAAAGTCAGATTATATTCTTCATCAAAAAATAAAATAAGAATATATATGATACTTATTATTATATTATAAGGTCATGTACATGTGGAATGTCTTTTAATTAGTAATATAACTTCTCAAATAAAAGACTATTCAAAAAACAGGTACGATACAACTACAAGTACTCCTGTTTATTTATTTATTTTCTTTCAAAAAGTTATGTGTGGTTGGGATATGCATTTGAGCATCATCATTCCTTATAAATGCATCTTTAAGTCTAGCATAAAAATTAGTGGCATGGGCATTTAATTTTTTTTTTTCAGAGAGCATGGGCTTTTAATTAACTATTTAATGAATTAATTAATTCTGGAAACCTAATTAATTAATACCAAATATATGCAGTTTTTTCATTTAAGGAAAATCTAATCATATTTTTCGAAGGGTTTAAATTAATTTAAAGTAAGTTTTTCTTGGAGCCTTTTCTACTAAGCACCCATTTTTCCTGCTGATTAAACCTCTAAAAAGGTACATATATTGAGTACTTAGCCACCATAACCACTGCATATAAATTCTAAGTCTGGTTGCGTTAGGAAGTGTGGAAGCGTTTGACTTTTGCCTTGATAATGTAATACTAAAATCTTTAATAGTTCAATTTGTTAATTAGGCTGAATCTATTTTTAAAAGCAAATTTAAAAGGTTGATTTGATATATCTTTAGCAAATTAACTATATTGATCTCTAAGTAGATTTCGACATGCTAATACATATGCAGAGTGATTTTTTGGCTTGAGTTTTGTCTGTCTAATTACCTAATATTAGGTACATCTTATTCTGATAGCCCAACCAAGTCCACCAAAAATAGAATTATTACCAATTAAAAAATATGAGCATTACTGTATTGAAAACCTATACACCACATGTTTTCATTCTGCCTTACGCATTAATATTCTTTTTGCACCTGAAATTCTCTCTTGGGCTCCCCTCTTGCCATTTTGCTTACAAACATCAGAGGAAATTAAGAAATTCCAAACAAAACTAACAAGTTGTTTCTTCATTTATGGTTGTTAGGGTTTAAAAAGGAAAAACCATGTTTGTGTATATTATTGGTTGACATTATTTTGTGTTGACATTATTGTGCCACCAAGTTGTGTAGAGGTCCTTTGACCAAACGAGGCTACATAAAAGTAAAAAGAAGCAAGCATGGTTCTGACCGCCCCCACGTTGGACTATGTCGTACATGGTCTTGGGATTTCTATTTTTTAATATATATATATATATATATATATATGTATATATTATTTTTCAAACAAGTAGTCTATCCAATAATATGTTATTTACTAAGTGATCTGGTAAAATCAGATATTATATTTTATTAGTTTGTATTGAGTTTCATTTATTTTTTTTTTAAAATTTAATTATCTATATTTAATTTTTTAATCAATAATATATTATAATGCAACATTTTATCATATCATTTACTAAATAAGTAAACAACTTAAAACCTGTAGCAATAGTCTCTTAGCTAAAACAAAAAAAGAAAAAAACAAAAAAAGAAAAAAAAAGAAAAAGAAAAATAGACGACCAATCTTTCCTTTCATTGTATCCTAGCTAATCAAATTTGTACTTTTAATATGGTCGGCTTTATGTGAATTTTATGATTGTTTTTTGTCCACCCTTAGTGGTAGAGATTTAATAGTTCCGTTTTTTTGTTCGCGCAATAACTGTCCATGTTGAGTAACAATTACAACTACAAAATAAATTTTTAAATAAATAATGAATGAATAATTTTGAGGTATATTACTCAATTAATTGGTAATTTTATGATGTATGTATAAATGAAATTAATACAGTAAAATGTTTTTATAATAATACTTTATATTAGAATAACCTGTGTCCAATCATAAAAAAATTATTTCTAATTTTGATAAATTATAAATAAGAATAAATTCTACATTGCAATAAGTTGTGATTTTTTTAAGTTTAGAAAACTTTACCTCCACATCATAATAATTATCTATATATTATAAAAAATATATGATACCTTATATTCAAAATTCAATCTAACATAAAATATTTATGTAAAGTTATTTAGAGCAATAATTTATTTTTATAGCTATTAAAACATCTATAAACTTGCTGGTATATAATAATTTACTAATATAGACACTTTTTTGTTCAAGTTAAAATATTTTTAACTACAATTCCATTAAGTTTTACTGTAATTTATATTATTTAGAACCTTATCTCCTTTTTGTAAATTAGGTACAACACTATACTAAATGTATTTCGTTATTGGTTTGCGCAATTTAAGAATTTCTCAACATTAAAATATGCAAAATTATAAGTGGAGGTGATGATAACTAATATAATGACAGTTTTTATATCTAATATTATTGTCTATATATTTGGAGCTTTTGTATACAACATACTGGCAAAAGAGACATAAAATTTTATACATCTTAATTTATTTTGCTAAAAAATTATGAGTATAACCCAATTTATTATCGTGTTTTTTCCTTCAACCTTAATATGTAATTTGTTAGCTAGTCTTTATTTTAATTTCTCATTTTTTTAATACCTAGACCTATTAGTTTTACCTATATAGGATTTTTATGTGTTAATTTCTAGATATACGTATGACATATATGTGCATAGGTATTATGAATAGTGCTCAAATTGATACTGTGCCCTTCTTTAATTTTGTGGGTCGTGGCCATTGGTAGGTCACGCTAAGTGATTCTCCTGCAAGAAAAAAATGTCATGAAACTTTATCTTATCTTTACATAAATTTAAGTTGAAAAAATTTAAAATATATACGTATAAATCTAAAATTCTAAATTCAGAATACTAATTGATGGCATACAATTTGAGTGATTAATTAAATATTGAAAAAAAACTTACATAATTTATAATTGCCAAATATATAAAATAAATTGAAATTGCTTTTATCAAAAATCAAATTTTGAGTTCAAAAATCCATTTATAATTGTTCTCTAACGTTCAAGGAAGAACTAGTAAATATATGTATATATATATATGGATATAATATTGGTTATTTAGTTTTTTTTGAACATTAATATTAGTTAGTTAGATATAAGGATGAATTTTATCCTGGACGTTTTACAAATATATAATAACAATAAAACAGTTAAGATTTCATATGATTTCTCATATTTGGATAAACATAAAATTGAAAGAAGATAAAACACAAATCCAATTAAAAAACCATAGCAGAGATTAAGTACAAATAGACTTTCTTAGTTCCTAATCTCTATAAATCTAACAACTTTCCCCAAATAGCTCTTCATTTTCTTACTTCTTTCTTCATTAGTTTTCCATTCCTGTTCCACGTTAGAGTAGCAGGGACATGGCTGGAGGTGCTATAGCTACTCAAGGAGGGAAGCAGTACCCAGGAAAACTCACCGGTAGAGTTTTTCTAACTTGCGTTATTGCAGCTACAGGAGGTTTGATTTTTGGCTATGATCTTGGTATTTCAGGTAAATATGCTTTTTTTTCAATTATTTTACTGTATCTGTTTGGTCTATGTTTCTACTGGTTTTTTAATGTCTATCCAACAATGATACTGAATTCAAATCTCTTATAATTTCATAGTTTTCATACGATTTTTTTTTTTTTTGGTGCACTTTGTTATATTAAAATGATTCATTTACTTTATTTGGAAATGTTCCTCAAATATAAAAGTGCTCTATTACATGTAAATTGTAATAAGATTAAAAATAATAATAATAAAGAAAAACCCACTATTCTATATGTTATAGTAATTTTTTTTTCTTTTTTTGGAATATTGACAATTAATTTGGAAATTATTTTATTTTTAACATATACATATTGGAAATGTTTGTTTTACACACAGGTGGAGTTACATCCATGGATTCGTTCTTGAAGGAATTCTTTCCAGCAGTATACAAGAAGGAATCTTCAGTGAAACCCACAGACAATCAATACTGCAAATTCAACAGCCAAACGTTAACACTTTTCACTTCATCCCTTTACCTAGCTGCACTCCTCTCTTCCATCATCGCAGCGCCGGTGACCAGATGGTTGGGTCGGAAAACTACCATGCTTTGCGGTGGTCTTCTTTTCCTAGCTGGTGCAATTGTCAATGCCTTTGCTCAAAATGTTTACATGCTCATCGTCGGTCGCCTTTTTCTCGGCTTCGGTATAGGCTGCGCCAATCAGGTCTCTCTCTCTCTCTCTCTCTCTCTCTATCTATATATATATATATATATAACCAAAAAATTATACTAATATTTCAAATAATTTATATCAGTGTTATCAAAAGTTATAACTTTTGGATATTCCGACTTGATAATTATGTATTTATTTATTTATTTTTATGTAGTCGGTGCCAATCTACGTGTCTGAGATGGCACCGTACAAGTACAGAGGTGCTTTAAATATGATGTTTCAATTTTCAATCACCATTGGAATTCTAGCGGCGAATCTGCTCAACTATTTCTTTGCTCAAATAGAAGGAGGTTGGGGATGGAGATTGAGTTTAGGTGGAGCTGCTGTTCCCGCCATTATCATCTCCATCGGAGCTCTTTGCCTTCCCGAGACACCCAACTCGTTGATCGAAAGAAACAAGTACGAAGAAGCCAAGCAGCAACTCCTGAGGATCCGCGGAATTCCGAATGTCGACGATGAATTCAACGATCTTATAGCTGCAAGTGAGGCATCCAATGAGGTTAAACATCCATGGGCCACTTTGTTGACGAGAAAATACAGACCTCAGCTCGTTTTCGCCGTCGGAATTCCGGCTTTCCAACAACTCACAGGCATGAATGTGATCACTTTCTATGCACCGGTGCTGTTCAAAACCATCGGTTTCGGAAGTAGTACCGCGTTGATGTCTGCTGTTATTAGTGGTACTGTAAATGCTGTCGCAACGCTTGTTTCCATTTTTACTGTTGATAAAGTTGGAAGAAGAACTCTCTTCCTAGAAGGAGGTGCCCAAATGTTCATCACCCAGGTAAAAATAATAATAATAATAATAATAATATTTTTGTAAATTTAAAACTTTTATTAATTTTGAAGTAATTCAAAAAATGAAATTTATAAAAAAATTCAAATAAGTTTTCAAGACTTTATTTTTTTTGGATGATTTGTTAAAGAAGATTTTATCATCAGGTTTTGAATTCTATCATCAATGGTCATTAACAACTAAAATGATAAAAAAATTTCAAACATTATAATTAGTTATTTTATAATCTATAATTATTATTGAATTACAATGCCATTTTAATTCCAAAAATCTGAACAGATATATATCTATATATTGATATAAAAGAAAAAATCTTCGATGTTTCTCTTATTAATATATAATTTTTATTTTTTTTTAGGTTATTATTGGAATAGGAATTGCAATTAAATTTGGATTGAGTGGAAACCCTGGAGAATTACCAAAATGGTATGCAAGTGCGTTGGTGATATTCATCTGTATATATGTTGCTGGATTTGCATGGTCTTGGGGACCTCTGGGTTGGTTGGTTCCCAGTGAGATTTTCCCACTTGAAGTTCGATCTGCTGCTCAGAGTGTCAATGTTTCAGTGAATATGATCTTCACCTTTGGCATTGCACAAGTATTCACAGCTTTGCTCTGCCATGTGAAGTTTGGTCTGTTCCTTATCTTTGCCTTCTGTCTGCTAGTGATGAGCTTTTTTATATACAAATTGTTGCCTGAGACCAAGGGAGTCCCCATTGAAGAGATGGGTGTTGTCTGGAGGAATCATCCTTATTGGAGAAAGTTTGTCAAAGAAGAAGAAGATAATAAGGTCTCTATTTAAATATTTAAACTGTTTGACAAATTTTGTAATATTTTAGCTTGACTTTGGTTCTTTTGTTTTTTTCTTTGCAAATTATTACCATTTTTGGTTAAAGTTGTTTGGCTCTTTTATTTATTTTTGGTAATGGTTATTTTAGTAAATTTTTATTTAAAAGCTCATAATTCAATTTTTTTCTTTTCTTTTCTTGTACAATAATTTCTAAATTAAAGGGGAGATGGATATGGGTTTGAGGGTGGGTCTTTGGGCATTACCACTGACCAAAGTCACTCAAGAAATCCTGAATCAGTTCAAATTACCAGATCAGATTGCATGAAATCAGCTATATTATCAGGTTAATGTAGTTTGGTTATTATTATTATTGTTTTCTATGGTGGTATAATAGGTTTCAAAAGTTGCCTAAAAAGGGGGGTTCCATGCCCAGTGTAAAGTGGCCTGAAAGTTAAACAATGTTGGGCTCCAATTGTATTTTGGGTAGGCCTTTTGGGTCCTACGTGAACCGTATAGGCCCAGTTTGTGATTTGCCCAAAACAAATTGAAATTATATACAAGTTCCTAAAGAGTTGAAACCTTTGAAAATTGTACTCATATGGGCTGCTCTTTATATATAACCCTCTTTTCTTACCCCATTGCCTCTTGCACAAATTTTCAAATATATCTTTCGTCATATTACGATATATAGAGATATATATATATATATATATATATATATATATATATATATATATAATTTTTTTTTCTTTTCTTTTAACAACAGAAACATATAACTTTAATTCATTCTTAAAATAATATAATTCATACATTATGCATTATTTAATAAATACTTTTAGATTTGATTATTTTATTGATTAACTATTTTTTATCAAATATAATTATATTAAAACAATCTAATCAAATTTATGAATAAATCCTACACTACTTAAATAAGTTATATTTTTTTTATTTTTGCTATAAAAAATTCAGATTTTGTTTTAGTATAAAAATATGTTTAATTCTAATTAGTTGAACATATGTTCATATAGAACAATTTAACAAATGTTAAGTAAAGAAGGGTATTTTTGAAAATTTATGTAAATTGATCGTTTGAAAAGAGTGATCCGATTCCTTTTGCCTCTAGATAGAAAGTGACATTTGGCTTCAAAATTTTTGACAATTTCTTGGATTTTAGGAGCCAACGTTCTAAGAGTAATAAGACATTTAATTTTACTCATGATTGTTATGTCACGGAATTAAAATTTTTCATCCATGTCAAACATTTGGATGGACTTCTGATCTTGATCATGACAATCTTTAATATTGTTGCTAACCATATCGACATCCTTGTTGATTGTTTACGGTACCTCTTTGCATGGAGATTTCCATATGAATTATTCTTGATTCCTTTTATTTGACAATGATGGGTCTTTAATATTCCTACAATCAATAGGACTCGAATCGAGTCCTTTGAAGAAACAAAAGCAAAACGTTCCATAATTCAAATCCAATGAAAATATATCCCAAAAAAAAAATTATTTAGAAGTAAATTTGTTTTAATTACCTCGAAAATAAATTTGACAATCTGATATATGGAAACGAAAAAAAAAAAAAAATTGTTTGATTACACTTTTAAAAAAATTTGGAAATATACGAAGATGTTAAAGTAGAAAAGCTTCCAATGTTTTCTGATCCAATTTTTTTCATTAACTTAGGACTGTTTGTGGACAAAAGACTTTGCAAAATTTTCCACAAAATTATCGGAGTACAGATTACGGTCTTTAGAATAATTAATATTTTTATATAAAACTATTTTATGTTCCCAGTCATATACGTTTTTGGTATGAAGAATTGTCTTCATGTCGGCTATGGTAGAGACCACTGCTCAAAAGTTTGACAAATTAATTTGCAATATATGTCGATTTCTTAATGATCGACATGCAAAATTGACGGTTATAAGGCTAACTATTTGGATCCTCAAAATCTTTTGTGGGTCAAACTAAAATGACATATAGTCTATTCTTACTTTTATAACGAGGAAGACTACATAATTAAGAATTTTCTAACCATAATGTTTAAATGATGACTAAGTAAGCGAAATCGACAATATTTTGGAGTGAAAGCTTCTAGTTAATACTAAAAAATCTCGTTTTCACACTACTAATTCTTTTCATCTAGACTAATGTTCCGTACTTTACGCTGGAATATCCTAAACATGCATGTTTGATAATCGTGACCGAATTTGACAGTTTCGGTATTTTTTTTTTTTTTTTCTTTCTAGTTGAACAGCAAGAATTGTTTGAAGCAAAAATAGTAATACTACAAATACTAAAATATTTATCAAATTTATTTATCAAATGATACGTGTTAAAATTTGATGTACTTATATAATCTAAATGTGAATGAGTGAATTCTTAAATGGAAAAATAAATTAAAAAAATAAATCAATTAAATATTATCATATCATTTATTATATCATTTAATAAATAATTTTGATAAATCTAATATTATTGATGTACTTAACACATAAATATATGCCCTTTATTTCTGTCCACAAGTAATATAATGCCATAGAGAAACAAAATAAACTGAACCAAAGGAAACAAAATAAAATTCTATTATTGGAAAAATGAGGATAGAAGATTTTCATGCATATTTAACAGTGTAAAGAGTGACTCTTTCAAATGTAGTGTGGATCCATTGCTAGTTTCACGCTTTGGAGGCTGAGATAGTAATGAGATGATTAGAATTTGTGACACAACTAATGTGCATACAAGCCTTGTTTCAAGCCGTGACAGAAGTTGGCTAATTACAAGATGTGACATATTTCGTAGGATAATTAAAGTAGGGTTTGATGCTTATAGATTTCCATTTAGCATGTGGAAAAGATAAGGTTCTATTCCTAGAATTGGATCACCAATGCATGTTTTGAGATAAACGTCACGAAAATTTTAAGGCATGAGTTTGGGAAATCAATCTTGATCACAGAAACTGAATAATATTATTGTATAAGTTATCTTTATCCCCTATTTTGAAGTTTTTGGTGTTCTTAAGTCTCTCTCTCTCTCTCTCTCTCTCTCTCTCTCTCTCTCTTTGAATTACTTGCATCTAAAGAGTTTTAACAGTTCAAGTGTTGAGACTAAATTTCAAGACTCTTTCCTCATACTGGAAATTTGTGCCAAAATGGTAAAACCAAGAGAATGAAAAAGCAAGAGGATATATAGAGCTCTTCAACAACATATAACTCCGCACAAGATTCAAAGAGAAGTATTCTCTTAAGACTAATATTCATTCTAAACATACAATAAAAGTCAAAACACATATACATGGCAGTTTTGATATATATGGTTAAGACTATCATGTAACTTATGAAATGAGATTTATCATGTCGAATGATCTTTTTCTCATTTAAGCTCTATTTAATCTTTAAAAATCTAGTGACATATGACATTTTACATATATATAGTCATTGATTCATTCTTCATATATTTCCCCTTTCTTTCATTTAACTCTTTCTTAATCTAGTGATATTTGGCAAT
This sequence comes from Ziziphus jujuba, assembly GCF_031755915.1. Classification (NCBI taxonomy): domain Eukaryota; kingdom Viridiplantae; phylum Streptophyta; class Magnoliopsida; order Rosales; family Rhamnaceae; genus Ziziphus; species Ziziphus jujuba. The sequence goes on from NC_083384.1 coordinate 26,289,940, forward strand.
TAACAAATAAAAAATCAAGAATCATCCTTTAGTTATCTATTTTTTTTTTTTTATGGCAACTTATATATCAATGTGTCAAAAAGAATTAAAAATTATAGTGAAAAACAATACTAGTTGACTTGAATCATTTAAGATTAAAAAATACATAATCTTAAAAGTATTAAAACAAATAATCGTACATTATATTAAAAGTGCATATGGCCGAGACTTAGCTTAGTTTGGTATTGTTATAGCTTATAAAAATATAAACTTTAGCTGTACTTAGAAAGAATCAGCTGCAAAAACAATCAATTATATGTTTGATAAATGGTTATTTCAAAATTGCTATATGATTCAAAATCAGTATTTAAGTATTTGGTAAATAAAATTGTTTAATTAATGCTATAATATAAAATGATTAAAAATACATTAGTTATCATCTTTTTACTTGTAGTATTATATTTTTATTATTATACTAACATATATTACTAAATATTTGATACATTTTTTTCATTGCAACTTGAGTAAACATTGATTTGAAAAAAAAAAAAGAACTATAGTATATTTAAAAAATGAAAAATATAAAATGTTGATTATAACATTGTTCAATAGAATATTAATAGAGTTAGGACAAAAAAGATATTAGTTTTTTAATAAGTCATAAAAATTGATATTTTAATTATGGATATTTAGACAATTTAAAATTATAATCTCAAAAACTAGTTTTTTGCTGCTTCTTAAAAACAACTGCTATAAAATATAATTCTTGTAAAATTACAATTTCCGAATTTTACAAAACATTTAAAGTAGTTTTGATAACTAGTTTGGAGCTTCAAAACCAATCAATCCCGAATGGAGCCTACCAAATGTCCATTTTGAAAAATTATAGTGTCTGTTTATCTATTTTCCTTATAGCGTAATATTTCTATTTACTGTTTTTGAACTTGTGAATATATATCTCATTTTGAAGCTTAGGTTTATTTATACAATCTTTCTTTTGTAGAAAAGGTTTATTTATATAATATTAAACGCTAAGGTTAAGGTTGTGAATATTTATTTCATTTTGAATATATTTAATGAACAATAAGTGCTTTTTTTCCTGTTGTTTTTATATTTATTAGGCACATTTATTACAAAGTAACCTATATATAAAAGTTTTGTAAACTAAAATAAAAGAGAAAAAATCTTTCATCATAGAATTGATTGAGACACACATGTCTAAAAATTTAAAGCATCTTAAATGATTTTATCTATTAGAGTTTATGTGGTATGAGAATTAGAACATATTGATGTAGCATAATATCTATTTAATAGATAATGTCTGTTAAAATTACTTTTCCATGTATCCTGTTTAAAGTAAAATTTTACTAATGAGGCATAATATTTTAAGTGGTTTGTTATTTATTTTATTTTATTGTTTTTATTGCTTATTTTCTGGAATTTTTAGAGGAAGGGAGAAAGTTGAAAAAAGCTATCTAGCCCACCCCACCCTTCCAGATTCCCCAAAAAAAGAAAAACAACCACTGTATTTCAGCAAATAATAATAACAAAAAAAAAAAAGAAAAAAGAAAAAAAAGAAAAGCTCCCCATTGAGAAAAATAAATAAATAAATAAAATCGCTTTCATATGTAAAAATGCCTCAATACCTAACAGAGTTTTTTTTATTTTTTTATTTTATTTTTTTTCCTTCTTCTTCATTTGTGATAGGTATGATTCATAAGTGATGGATTAGAATGTGATGATGATATTTGTTTGTGATGGGTACACCACTAGAACAGTAGATGTTGTTTAATAAAGGGAAAAAATAAAAATAAAGAGAAAAAATATGAAATTTGAGTAGAATAGAAAATAAGAAATTTGAAAAGATGAAGAAATATTGGAAGGCCAAAAAATAAATAGGAAAAAAATTAATTAAAATAAAAAAATTACTGACTCAACATATTTAATAGACTTTTTTTTTTTTTTTCTGCCATGTTAGTTTAATAAAGCTTCTTCACAATACCATTAAAGAGAGTTTTTACTAAACACTATCTATTTTATTTGATGTGGTAAATTTTTCTAGCAATAGACAAAACAATGGATTGGCTATTGGAAACGCTTTTAGGTAGAGAAAAAGAAATTTTAGCCAACTTAATTAAGTTCAATAATTAACCACTAATAATAATTAATGGATAATACTTGAATATTGCTCTTTGTTACCATTAGTAATGATCACCAGTTTATGTGATAAATTTTAATTTGGACATTTAATTTTATTATAATATATATTATTTTTTACTAAAATCATAAAAGTGAATAATTTAATGATAACTACTTAAATTTTATTTGATATATGTAAATTTTACAAGTGATTGTTCACCAATGGTAACAAATAATATTTTTATAATATTTGTCTCCATACCAGTGTGGAGGCATTCCTCCTCATATGTGGCATTTTCTAAGTGATCATATGGTTGCTATATTAGAGATGGTAATCAATAAATTTTTTTCATTAATGCTATGGGATCCATATTTATTAATTTTTTATTTAACAATTAATTTTAAGTATTATCTAATTGATAATATTATGAGAGTTTATGTTTTAGAGTCATGTTATGGTAGCCTTAGCAAGATCTTCATCATTTCAAGATTTTCTTTTTCTTCTATTTTTACTCATACCCATGGTTGAAGATCACATGGCTATATTCAAACCAGAATTTGATCTGGAGAGATGAAAAACAAAATGATTTTGATTAAATGTATGTATTTTCATATTTAGAGAACCCACTTTTGGCTTGGATGTTAAGATTGGGGTTTTGTTTTGCTTTGATCATCTAGTTCTTCCACAATCAATTAAAAAATAATTTCGTTAGAGAATTTAACAATGGCAAAAGATACCATCCCCTTTTTTTAACTAAAAAATTGAATTTTCAATGCTTTAATATTGTGGTTTGGTAGTTCAGATCTTCATATTCGATTATTAATTAAAGGAAATTCAACCATGCATATTGTTGATGCCAAAATTTTGCCCCACGCTTAAGTTAATATTTGTGTTTAAAATTGAGTCTAAAAGAAAGTTGGGAGTATATTTTTCATCATCCTTATATCATTGTATTTTAGCATATCTGTTTAAAGAGAGTGTTGGCCCTTGAAAATAACGGTACCACAGATTATATCTTAATCATATTATAATTTATTCTTAAAGAGCCTCTCTAATAATTCTATGAATTGTTTTCTATATAGCACATAGTTTGAAAATATTTCAAGTCTATGAAGTATAAGGGAGGTGTATTCAATCTAAAATTTGAAAGATTTTAAAAGTATTTAAAAGTTTGGAGGTATTCGATTTAGATTTTAAAGGAATTTATACAAATTTAATATCATTTAATTTAGATTTTAATAAATTTTATGAAAGTTCATAAAAATTTAGATATATTCAATTAAAACTTTGTAGAATTTTTTAAAAATCTAACGGTATTCAAAAAGTCATTGATTTTAAAACATTTTAAAAAATTATAGATTTTAATGGATTTGAAAGGATTTTAACAATGAAATTATGAAGAAAACTGTAAATATGAAATTAAGCTTTAATTCCAAATATTTCATTGGATTCTTATATATTCTTTATGAAATCTATAGGGTTCCATTACAATCCATCAAATTCTTTAAAATCTATAATTTATTTTAAATTTATTAAACTGTAGATTGAATACACCCCCTTAAATGTCTACTTGGTAGACATTGAATCCAAAAATCATTCTCTAATGATTTTGTTTAAATTTCAATTAATTAATAATGTCTATATATATTTTTTCCTTAAAAAATAATAATAATTTAGTTATGTACATTTTCTTTTTGAAAAGTATCTTGATAAGGAATGTTTTGATGAGTTAATATACCTAAGTTTTCTGCCACATTAACTTAACAAAGTAAATAGACAAAGCCATTGTGGAGTTTTTTTTTTTTTTTTTTTTTTTTTTTTTTTGGTATTCTGTTTATATTTCTAATGTGGCAAGAAGAATATAACAATTTATTGAGCCATTAGAGATGCTCTAAGTAGATCATTGTTTTATCTAATATACATAGATATCATTTAATATCTAATTTATCTCCTTGAGAAGATTATGTAGATATTATCTAATTTTATCTATAGACCATCGATTTCAATCTTTTGGATAAGATTGAAGTTGAGATGAGATATCAATAAAATGAAACCCAAACTAATATTTAATTATTAATTAAATATCAGTTGAAATTTTTTTTTTTTTTTTTTTTTCTCTTTTGGGAAATAAATCTTTAGTTATTTCCTCTAGATGTGGACGAAGTTTTAGTTATTTCAACTAGATGTAATTGAAGTTATCCCCGCGCATTCGTTATTTGATTGCTTTACGTAAAAGCAACATAAATGTTGACACATACCCTGAGATAATTTTACCGGCATCACATATGATTCATTGAAAAAAAGAAAAAAAAGAAAAAAAATATGGCTATGATAAAAACTTAAGAAGAAGAAGAAGAATAAATGGAAAAGAAAAATCTTCAAATTGATAGAGAAATTTGCATTAAGGCTAACATAAAATCCCTCTAAAAGGATTAAGTAATACTTATAATGTATTGTTAAAGTAAATAAAATTGAATATGGGTTCCACATTATTATTAATGAATGCCACCGTACTAGTGTGAAAGTAAGTATTATTCATAATTAGTAGTGTATTCCATACATATTTCATGGAAATAAAGATATATCATTTGCAACATTCCTAACTTTTTATGTCTCAATGTTACTCCCATATATATATATAATCAGTTTTTTATTAGATTCTGTTTGAAATATATCAAAATTAATAAGAATTTAAAATTTTTTAAAAAATAAATATTTATCTATTGTTTATGAGGTTTTTGAGGTTGAAAAATATGGACTCATGGAAAAATATTTATTATTATAGGTATTGATGTGCATATTTTAATGCAAATTGATATCAAATTACATATAATTCATAGAATATTATTACATGTATGTTGCCGTCAAATTTAATTTAATTTGGCCGACTTGCACCATTATGTCCGCGTAGCCGAATGTATATCCATAGTTATACAAGTTGGAATATTATTTCTTTACAAGACGTGAATTGCATTTAGCTAGTTTCTTGTGATTTTTCTTGCCTTATTTTCCCTCCCTATGTCATGCATTTATGTGCCCATTCCTTTCGACTTTTGTTGTGTCTTTCTCTCATAACACAGATAGAATCGAAGCCCAAGACAAGGATGGTGACAAGGAGAGTTGTATACGAAGGCTGCCTATATGTCTTGCATGCATTCCCCCAACCGACCAATGCTATTTACTGGGCCATCCCTTCTCTCTCTCTCTCTCTCTATTTATGTATTATGTGTTTGTATATATACACTTTTATCCTTCATGACATAATCCTTTTTATTGAAAAAATTAAAAAATAATAAAATAATAAAAAAGGGAGACCTCACATTTCATCATTAAATAAAATAAGTAATTAATAGTCTCTATTTGAGACTATGATTATTTATGAATCCTTCTCTACTAGAAATTAAGTGATATCGAAATAAGCATCAAATTAGGATTTTTTTTTCTTTTTTTTTTTTTCCCCATTCCTTCTAACACTAACAAATATGTGATTTCTTAGAAACAAACATCATACACACAAATAATAACAATAATAAATTAATTAAATTAAATTAAATAAAACCGTTTTCATGTTTTTAGTCGAACACTATAGGAAACATTTTTATCTTTTTACAAGTAATTTTATCCATTTCAAAATTATTTGCAAACATATACAAAATCATCTGGGGGTAGTTCTCTTATAGCTAGACCTAGAACGTTAATTATTTGTTCACGGTATAATTACTTATACGTCAATTTATGTCGGAGTTACAAGTTATTTGTTTTATAAATACAAACATATGCAATCATGCCGTTAAGTGACAGACAATATCATGGGAATATAAAATTTCTTCAAAAATTATATTACAAGATTGCTTTTACTCAAAGGGCCCAAACATTTAAAAAAAAAAAAAAAAAAAAAAAGCCTTAGACTAAGTTTAGCCAATTGTATGCTAATCTAGTTGGTTAACCTATCCAATAATCATATAACATTTACCTTTCCAAACAAATTTTGACGGTGTTCTAATTCTCCGCTTGGTTTATCGTTTGTTAATCAACAAGAGTAATGATGGAAATGCGATTTAGTTTTGTCCATGAGGTTGTTGATAAAGTTGTATTGTATAAGCAAAATCAGAACAATGTATATATTGATTACATTAATTAAATTACTGCCCTGTCTCTGCCGACTAAACAAATATGATATCTCTGTTGACTAATTTATAAAGAAGAGCCACGAATTATGACTTGGAAATTTTCTCCTCGAATTTATTTTATCTCTTTATTTTTTAAGTGAAATACTACTAGTCTACAAGGAATAACTCACAGTGTGTACACATATGAAAAATGATAAATGCCTATATCTTAAGCACATCAGAGAGATATATATTTTTATTAAAAAATCAGAACAATATATATTTTTATTACATTAAATTACTGCCTCTCAGCCGACTAAATAAATATGATATCTATGTTGATTAATTTAACAAAAAGAGCCACAAAATATGACTTGGAAATTTTCTCCTCGAATTTACTTTATTTCTTTATTTTTAAATTGAAATACTACTAGTCTACAAGGAATAACTCACAGTATATACTCATATGAAAAATGATAAATGACTATATCATAAGCCAATCAGAAAAATGATTATTTGTCTAGTAACAGAAAAATGCTTGTTTATTTTAATTTTGCTGGGAATATTTTTACCCAAGCAAATCAATTGTATAAAGTCTTAAGAACATAAGTTAGACTTTTATGTTTCCCTCAAAAAAACCATTATAAAGTACGAGCATTTGAATTAATTAATTGATAAGAAATTTCGAAATGTAAAAATATTAGGCAAAGCGTCCTGCAAAAGGAAAAAATAAAAAAATTGGCAAAGCAGGACGAATCCAAGAAACTGGTTCACGGTTATTGAAGTTCTAACAATCTTCTGTGGATTCCATCCAAAATTTCAAATTTGAAAGATTACATATTTTTAAAAGTTAATATAAAATAATGACTTAATTGCATTTAGATATTCTTAATTTGTAGGATTTAACAATTTAAATTTTCAACTTTCAAAAATATCAATTTTATGTCCTAAATTTTTAAATTTGTTGCAAACCGGTCCAAACCCAATTTTTGACCAAACAAATTGATAATGGTCCTATTTTTTTGGTTTTTCATTGATCAACATCCTAAATTCTTTCCTTATAAAATCAATTGTAAGCTTTTAGATGAAACTCTTATTCATTTATTTGTTCAAAATTAGTGATTGAATCAATTTGCAACAAAATTAAAAATTAAAAGTTTGAATCATTATTTTTGAAAGTTGAAGGTCTATATAACAAAACATTATAAGTCAATACACCAATTAACCTTAAGATATGCTTTTAAATTGTTGAGAGAGTTGCAACAATAGAAGTTTCCATGGAAGGAAAATTACCAAACCCCACACTAGTCTAATAAAATAATTGCATATATCCATGTAATGTTTTATATATTATTTTTTCATACTGGGGGTGGTATATTCAAATTCGAACCTTCGTTTTTGTCAAAAATAGATGGTGCCTGTGGCATAGAGACTGAAATTTTAACATTTGTTAAAGAAAATAGTAATATATAATTTTCTTAAAAAATTTTGATGAAAGATTTGAAATGATAATTTTTCTCGGGAAGAAAATTACCTCCTGCATTACTCTTATAAAATAATTGAGTATATGCATATATATATATATATATATACACACACACATATAATTAATCTCTTAACCATCAAGGATTTTATCATTAATTTTTTGATTGCATCAAGAGCTCAAATTTAAAGGTGTTTTAATGGATTAAATGAATTTGGTGAAATACTAAAATCTTATGAAAGCAAATTGAGCTTTTTATGGGCTTGTTTAATCTCCAAAAATATTTTTACATCTTTACTTTTGAAACAATTCAAGAATTGGTAAATGATAATCTAATAGAAAAACCATTAGAATTTCATATATATATATATATATATATATATAACAAGTTAAAATTTTGGTGAATGTGCTTGATCAATTACATGCAATCCACAATAGCGCATCATATGTTATGTGTAATAAACTAAGCACACCTATACTATGATGGGTGTGTACATATATGATAGCAGAATTATATATATATATATATATATATATATATATATATATATAAAATTAGGCTCTATAATGTGGATATGATGGTAAAATTATCAAGATTTTCTTTTGTAGTTTTTAGATATTGAGATTAAAAAATTTATTTATGATCATATAAGTTTCTACATGGTTTACTTTGCTTTAATAAGATTTAATTTTAAATTTTAATTTATAATATAGTTCAAGGAATAATAATGAAAAATCTATTACTAAAACCTTTAGGTTGATTTAATGTAAGTATAATTATATATATATATATATATATATATATGTGTGTGTGTGTTTGTACACATATATAATTTTGCTAAAATCGACATCTATAGTTCATTATAATGTGAGAATTTCTCATCGAGTAACATGTTGCCAAATGTTTTTATCCCACAATATGTTGGTTGATGTAAAACATCAAGTTATAATAGAGAACAATCATCTATTATAGCAAATCTGTCTGTATATGTATATGCTTTTTTTACTGCGATAGACTTGAATTTTAAACATTTCCTAAATAAAATAGGTTATTTTGATTAGTTAATGTAAATGCATTAACTTAGAGACTGTCTTCTAGTTAGACAGTAAACTGTATACATAATTTAAGAGTTGTTTTGGAATAACATGCATTAAACGTCCACTAACACGACAACATCCTCTTTGATAAACCAGCCAAGTAATAAGAACAACTTACGTTAGAGAATCGGATTTGGGGTCCATATGAAAAAAAATATAAAAAAACACAGTTGTCCCTTGATACCATCCAAAATAGGTCCAACTGCGGCCTAGCTATATATTATTTTTAAAGCTATAGCTTTGCATACGTTTTAAACATTAAAAACATCAACCTCTCTTCAAACACTTTCGTTTCTCTAAATCAATTATTATTATTTTTTTTATTTTTCAAAAAAGTGGTTCCAAAATTGTCAATTATAAATCCATCCGAGGTATTAATTTTATGGCAAAAAAGAAGAAAAAAACAAAAAAAAAACCTACTAAATCTGAATCTATATAGCTAATAAAACGGTCCATATGCCAATCTAGCTATCACAAATTTTTTTTAAAAACAGTGGTAATAAGGTTATAAGAGAAACAGTCCCACCAGTACCGATCATCATCATGCTGGTTTTGAAAAGTACATATAGCAATTCTATCCATGTAAACCTTCTTCATGCCATAAGCAGAATCGGTGTCATTCAATAAGAGCAAGAGAAAAGAAAATATATTATGGGTTAACTTTGACTCAATAAATAAGGGAGATTGATTACGAGGGTCTCTAATTTTCTTTTTCAGTGGTTCATTTTGGAATCAAAAAATATTATCGAAAATATTATCTGTATGCGTAGAGTATTTTGCAGGCCCAAAAACAGTGACATGGTCGGTCATAAAAGGAAGCTTAGAATTTCAGTTGGAAATTGTGAGAAAAATAAGAGTTTCAACTCAGTCAACCGTATCATTCTGTTTCTTTTTATGTTTTTTTTTTCTTTTTTCTTTTTTATTTTATTTTATTTCTTTTCATCATCATGGTTTCCTACAAAAACAATAATGGCCGGTCCATGGTTAAATTCCATTTTAGTCCCATATTTTCTCAAACCCCTTTTGCCTTTAAATCCCATTAACGCTCTTTCATAACGCCAAACCCCTCTCTCTGTCTCTGTTTCTCTTACTCTCTCTCTCTCTCTCTCTCTCTCTCTCTCTCTCTAAAACTATGTGTAAGTCATCTTCTTCCTCACTTTTCTGCAATTCCAAACCAGAGCCACATCAAAACAACCATTCCTCAATCAAAGTACAAGAATCCGACCCACTCTCACCTTTGATCCCAAAAACACCAACATTTGAGGAACACAATCAGAACCCCAAAAAAACCAACCTTTCTCTTGCTTTTACAGAATCAAAATGCATATTCAACGTAGCTTTTCCTATGGTTTTAACAGGGCTTTTATTGTATTCCCGTTCTATGATCTCCATGCTATTTCTCGGCCGTCTCGGCGAGCTTGCTTTGGCGAGCGGTTCCCTAGCAATCGGCTTTGCTAATATTACAGGGTACTCTGTTTTCTCTGGTTTAGCTATGGGGATGGAACCAATTTGCGGTCAAGCTTTCGGAGCGAAAAGATTCAAACTTCTTGGCCTAACCATGCAGAGAACCGTTGCTCTGCTTTTGCTCACTTCGATTCCAACAGCATTTTTATGGTGCAACATGAAGAAAATCTTGGTTCTGTTTGGCCAGCAAGAAAATATAGCCACCGAAGCACAATCTTACATTCTTTATTCACTTCCGGACCTCATTGCTCAAACCCTTTTGCACCCTTTGCGAATCTATCTCAGAACTCAATCCATTACTCTGCCTCTCACATACTGTGCAATCTTTGCCATTCTTCTTCACGTTCCCATCAACTACTTTCTAGTTCATGTTCTTGATCTTGGAATCAAAGGCGTCGCATTGAGCGGCGTTTGGACCAATTTCAACCTCGTAGGTTCGCTGATTGTCTATGTGATAATCTCCGGAGTCTATAAGAAAACTTGGGTTGGGATTTCCTTGGATTGTTTGAGAGGTTGGAAATCTCTGTTGAGCCTCGCAATCCCGAGTTGCATATCGGTATGTCTCGAATGGTGGTGGTACGAGATCATGATTTTGCTCTGCGGTTTGCTGATTAATCCCCAAGCAACCGTAGCATCAATGGGTGTTCTGATTCAAACAACAGCTTTGATATACATTTTCCCATCTTCTTTAAGTTTTAGTGTTTCAACAAGAGTTGGGAATGAGCTCGGTGCTAATAATCCCAAAAGAGCGAAATTCTCAGCCCTTGTTGGTCTGTCTTTGAGCTTTGTATTGGGATTTTCAGCATTGTTGTTTGCTGTAATGGTGAGGAAGACTTGGGCAAGCATGTTTACAAAAGATGCAGAGATTATAGCTTTGACATCGATGGTTTTGCCTATAATTGGAATGTGTGAGCTTGGAAATTGTCCTCAGACAACCGGTTGTGGAGTTTTGAGAGGAACAGCAAGGCCAAAACTTGGAGCAAATATCAATTTGGGTTGCTTTTACCTGGTTGGGATGCCAGTTGCTGTTTGGTTGGGTTTCTTTGCTGGGTTTGATTTTAGGGGACTTTGGCTTGGTCTTTTGGCTGCACAGGGCTCGTGCGTGTTGACCATGTTGTTTATTTTGTCGAGGACCAATTGGGAAATTCAAGCTCAGAGAGCCAAAGTGCTAACAGGAACTGTCACTGTTGATGATGAAAAACGACAAGAAGAGGAGGAAGACGAGACAAGAGAACCAGTTTGATGATTTATTATACAAGACGAGACAAGAGAACCAGTTTGATGATTTATTATGTATACATTTATTATTATTATTATTATTATTATCAAAATCCCACGTTGATTAATGTAGTAGTATAGATTGAAAATAGTGCAATCAAAAAAAAAAAAAAAAGAGTATATTCATGTAATTAAAATCATGGGATTGTGAAGTAGGTAGAGAGCTCTTTTTGTTTATTCATTGTTTTTCTTTGTTTTCTTTTAGTTCACAATTGAAGTTGGGGGAAATAGCAAAATCGTACTTTTTTTTTTTTTTTTTGTTGCTTGTAACAAAATTAGGGGTATTAAAAAATATAACCGATCTAATGGAACCAACCAATCAAATAAAATTAACAGATCCAATCCAAATCAATTCAATAAAATTGAATCGAATTAGATTGAAATTTTTGAAATCTAATTGAATTGGTTCGGTTATCTATTTTGATGTTAAAAAATCATCAATTTAAACCGATCCAATCTAAACCAATCCAATTTTATTGGATCAATCCAATAAAATTGGATTGAAAATTAAAATTCAATTAAATTAGATTGATTATTATTGATTTTGATGTTTAAAAATGACTAATCCAAACTGATATATATATATATATATATGAGTTTTATTGGTTAAGTTATAAAGTCAAATAAAATACACTAGAGTAGATTATTTCTCTTATGGCATTGGATTTAATTGTAATATTGTAGAATTTTTTTTTAAATTTTATAAAAATTGAATATTTATTATATTATAGTATTGTTAAATTTTTTGTGGAATTTAAACTTCTATAATGAAATTTGTTGTATTGTTGATTATGTTATTATAATATTGAGAATTGAATTGGGTTAAGTAAAAATTAAATTTAATCCAAATTGATAGAAATAATGAATCAAATCGATGAAATTTAGATTTGATTGAATTGAATTTTTTCTAATCATGGGATTAGATTATATTAAAAAAATTTGAAAACCGATTTATATTGAATCGGATTGAATATTAACCAAATTCATTAAACTGGAACCGACGAACGAGCGTGCTTAAATATGTACTGGAACCAATTTTTGCTTTTTCCTTTGTTTTTTTTCTTTTGTTTTATTTGTGTGAAAAAACAAATATCGTTGTCATTTTGTTGCTAAGTGGCACGTTCTTGGAGGTTCACATTGGTTTTTTGCTTTTTGTTTATTAGAAGGGAAACAAGCACGGACCGATGTTGATTGTATTTGTTTCTTTTTACCAACTCTTGGCGGTGGAAAATCCTATTGTATGTGAAGTGCATTTCATTTTCTTTCTTTCTTTCTTTCTTTTTTTTTTTTTTTTGGCCTTTTTTTAGTAAATTCGGAAGCGAAAACTTTAGCATGAGACTTTAAACCGAAAATCTTAAACGTTTTCATTAATGGAAATACATTTCATTATGAGTTTTAAGAGTGTGTACTTAGAAAATATCTGAATAAAAAAAATTAAAAAAATTGTAAAAGCGTTAGGATTGGAGCGTGATGTAACGCGCCAAAATGTGCGATCTGTTTAAATTTGTTGGTCAACGCGTAAATGGAAATGGGCGTTTTGTCGGTTGCTTGGATTTTCTAACGCACGCAACCGGGTCGCTTTGTTGTTACTGCCGACTCCGTGTACGACCCGTTATCTTAATCGGGTGACCCGTTCCATTCTCTCTCTCTCTTTCTTCTTTTTAAAATGGGGGCATAATTGTAATTGGGCCGGTTCGGAATGGGTTGTTGTAGGAGTATTGTCCATGCTCTACTGATGTAATGCCTGGTAATGTGTTGTCGATGTGGTAGTGGATGGTCAAAATTAGTATAGTTAATTTCAATTAATATTCGTTTCCTTAAATAATGATAAATGATTTTTATTTCTTTGTATAACATCTTTACACTAAATTCATTAAGACCGGTTCTATCACATCAATTAGTAGGTATGTTTAATTATATTATGTTAATTTATTAAATATGTCATATCATTTATATTATTTCTAAAATTCAATATAATTAAACTTTAAATTGTTAAGTTAGTTATTAACAAATTTAATTTTTTTAAATATTTAATCCAAAATAAATAAATTCTTTTAATATGAATTTATTAATATATTTAATTTTTTAAAAAAGAATTATCTTATTCATTATATTTCTCAAATAGTTTGAAGGAAAAAAAAAAAGGAATACAAATATTCTTTTTTATTATTAATTTACTTTAAAGAAAATAAAAACATTATATGGACTATTGCTGTATTTTTATACGCATTTTGGCAAAATTGGTATATATATATATATATTATTTTTCTTATAAAATAGTTGCAACCCAAAAAGAAGTATAAAAAAATATATATTTCTTTTATTTTCAAAAATTAAAAGGAAAAAGATGTCTCTCTCCATTTATGATATTAAGCTCAAAAAGTATGTCTGTGTGTATATATATAGGATGAAATATAATACATAATAACATTTTATATCTGTTGGATGGAATATGAAATGCAAAACAATGTTTATTAAGGTAGTTTTTAATGAAATATACATATATTTTTTAAGTTTGTTATTTTTTAAAATAAAACTTAAATAATGAATTTTTTTTTTTGGCATACAATAACGTAACATTCTAATTCGAGAAAATACTTACAATTTGAACTTTTAAACAAGTTTTGACCAAGATTGAACGGAGTCACAATGTGGGCTCCACGTTGACATTTTGCTATGAGAAGAATTTTACTTTGACCGAGACACTGTGGGGAATTACACAACAACTCGATTTAGTAAAATAGTAATACATCAAAATCGAAGCTAAGACTAGAAAGTTATAATTATAATAAAGTATGGTGGTGACTGATCGAGCCCGAAATTGACTTTTTATTTGTATAAATCTTGATTTTGACTTATATACCATGTGATAATGCTCTTCAATACAAGTTTATAGAATAGTGTTATGGTTAACTTGGATTTACGAATAAAAAGTTACGAATCTGTAAATTTGCACTTATTTTTCTAAGACTAACTTTATAGGCTAGTTCTTATCAAAAAGCATGTAAAGAGATTTTTGAAAAATATCCGCAATGAACACCATGTGTCACCAACTTACAAGTGCCATGTGGCACCCCTATTTTCTTTTTCCTTTCTCTCTCTCTTTCTCCTCCCCCACCCAACGATCTCCCCTCTCTTGCCCTTTCCCTCTTTCAGATTTGGTCAAATTGGCCTTTGTTCTTGCCAAATTTCTACACACACGCTAGCCTATTCAAGAGCCCATATCTTAAAACTATTGATCCTTGATTTTTAGGCTAAGTAGCTACCAGATGGGCCGAGATCTGTCTTTCAAAGCTGGCAACTGAAGTTCCTATTTTCCATCAATTTCACTTGACTTTGAATAATATCGGCCAATCCATATCCCCCATTTTTGGACTACCTAAGATTGATTTTGAGCTCCATTTAGCTCAATTCTCAGCCATTTTGGAAAAACAAGGAATTGAAATTTGACGAAAACTCTTCGACCGTTTTCAGACCGCTGTCGAGGAGATAAAGAAAATTGAGCTAAGAACTCTTAATCCTTGCTTCACAAGCTTTCATTTGGTATATAATTTGTGAATTTTGGTTGAATATTTAAGATTTTACCATTTTTGAGCTAGTTTTGAAATTACTGTAAAAAATTGACTTGTGTTGGAAGTTCTTACTAGGATAGTTTTTGTATATAAGTTCCTAGTGATTGATAGGGCATAATGAAATACTCAATTTCATAAAATTGAGCATGAATAGGAGAAACCCCAAATTTTCAAACAATAGGTCATTCAGGATCACTGTATAATTGGACTTCCTTGGAATCCAACTCTGAAAACTCGGAGTAAAGAGAGTGAGTTTTAAAAATATTTAATGTATTTTGGTACCTTTAGATAATATTCCTGATATATAATAGGCACTAGGAGGGACTTGCAATGAACCCTACAGTAGAGCAAACATGGACAAACGTCATTACTATAAGTGATATATCTTTAGAATTTTTATTTTGGAGTTACATAAATATTGGTGTGTATATATATATGTGTATTTATTCATTTGTTTAGTTATTAAAAGTTGGATTTAAAGGGGTTATTTAACAAATTATTATTAATTAAGTATTTTATAAAATTCCAAAAAGAGTTTAGATGCTTAAGTTTATTTAAAAGTAACTTTATTAGTTGATTTATTGTTTTAATTGCAAAATTTTTATCATATATTTTAGCTTTAATAAATAAGTATGTTATTAAAATATGTTTGCATATTTTTATACATTAATATGTGTGTGTATAAATGAATATATACTTATGATTACTGTAAGGTTATTTGTTATTAATTATAAATTAATTAATTAATTTATCTATGCTGATGTAAGAAAATTAAAAGTTGTAAAAATACTTAATATTAAAATGATGTTACCACAGCATATTTTCTTAAAATTATATCTTGGGTTTCAAAAAAAAATTTATTTAATTAATTATTTATTCATTAATTTATTTGTTTGTTTGTTTAAAATATTTAATTACAGTTTTATATATATAATTATGAGGAATTGATGTTTTCGTAATTTGTATTTATATGACTAGTTAGTATATAGAAGCACTATACAGTATTGATGTTTCATACTGTTATGTTTATTGATCAGCGCACACGTTATATTTAGTCATCATTCTTGAGCTATGGTAAGTGAGGATAGGTAGGTAATTTGTAGTGATGGTGCCGAAGGACTGTAGGTTTAACAGTTTTATAGGTGCTAAGGTGAACAAAGGTAGGTAGTTATTTCTACTATGATGACATTAGTCACTTCCTTATCCGTAGGATGGCATGTTATTTAGTACCAATACCATTGAAATGTTAATGGGACCGCATATAGGTTCTTTTCTCCCCCTATCTGTCAAGTGGTGTTTGGGACATCAAGTATTAATTGGCAACACTAGTATCTCGTATGGTATATCAGGTATCATTTCAATGTGTATATATATATATATATATTATGTTATGTGTTAGGTGTAGCATACCATACTTGGATAGCAACCTGATTAGACTCATGAAAGATTTATTATCGTATTTCTGTTGTCTACGTGATCAATAGATTTGATGGCCATCATTGACAACTATCTCTGACCATACTAGTAGTATAATATCTGCGATCGACCAAAATCATGGGACTGTGCATTGGTATATCATATGAAATATTAGGTGTATTAGCCTTCGGATAGATATTATAACCTTTGTGTGTGTGTATTAGCCTCTGAGCAAGTATTGCACTAGTAACCAAGCCTTCGGACAAGTACTTCAGCCTTCATGCAGGTATTATTGTAACACCCCCTCCCAAAGTGTACCGAAATTTTCTTCACGTTGACCGAGATTAGCTGAGTTTGACCGTTGTTGATTAGGCTGGGCCAATTTTGACTTTTTGTTCCGGATGGAATTCTATGTTGACTAAGGCACTGTTATGAAGTACGCATCATCTTGAGTTTATAGACTAGTAGCACGTCGAAAATGGAGCTACCGTTTGAAATTTATGAGCAAGACAAGTTGTGGTCCAAACTGTCCCAGAGTGCTAAGTTTGACTTTTTATTTTTGTAGAATTTTTCTTTGACTCTTGTATGGTTGTAAAGTACTTGTCGATACGAGTCCATAGATTAGTGGCACATCTGATTTGGACATTTGGTTGAAGAGTTATGGACTTGCAAATTTTTTCTGATATCATATTATTTTCATGTGTAAAACGTGTGCACAGTCTGTAGCATGTGTCACCTCCTCAGATAATCCAGTGAGTGCACAGTGGCACCCATGGGTGGCTTTTTAATTGGGTAAAAGAGGGTGTGTGGGGTGTGTGAGAAAAGAGAGAGAAAGAGGAAGGGGAGAAAGGTGAGAGAGACACCAGCAGCCACCTCCGATTGACTTGTTTCTGGCCACCCACCTTGTACACGCGCCTGAGCACCACCACCATCCCTTCATTTCTGGTCGACCACCCAAGTTTCATGGCAAACTTGCCGGCGACGCACCCAGATCAGCCGTTTTTTGGGCGAGTGACCCGTTTCCTTCTTCAGTAGATTTTTCCCAAACCAGCTACCTATTTTAGTCACCGCTGGTCCCATTGGCTTACCCATCCCCTGATCTACCTCCTCACCAAAAATCACGGCATTGGCCACTGGACGCGCCACTGACGACGAGTCTCTCCAGTCGGCACGGGAGCTTGCTATGAAATCTCATTCCGGCAAGTTCGCGGTGATCACACCTACCATTTTCCACTAATTTGACCCCCTAGGTTGGTTTCCTTCAATTCGTGACTGATTATGAGATTTGTGGACATCAAGCTTGAAACTTTTCCTGCGAAATTCCGACCACTGCAAGTTCGATCTTCGGTAGGTAAGACTCAATATGTGATTCTCACTTCATAAACTTCGTTTCAGTATATTACTTGTGAATTTTGGATATTGTTTGTGTTAGCTCCCTTGGGTATCCATGTATAAAATACTCGAATAAAATATTAATTTATTTGATATTATGTACTGTTGATATTTTAGGAGCATGTGTGAGTTGTGGATCAATCCTATTGAGAATCTAGATTGATGCGTGTGCTTGATGTGAGTGATCCACCTTCAAAGTTATTTCTGGATGTTAAATTATATATGTTTTGTGTTAATTAAATATTTAATTGTGGTATTTTATGTGTTGATTAATTTTCAAATTTTTATTTAAAAATTTTGATACCAAATTTGGGGTGAAACAAGATATATGTGCATAAAAATTATATTTTGATTTTTTGAGAAATAATGAATAATCCACAATAATTTAATATATTTAATATATTAAATTATTGCGGATTATTCATGATTTATAAAAATGCATTTATATAAATTTATGCAATTGTGGATTTTTAAGCGATTTTATTTATATTGAATTTCGAGGATTTGAGGAAATATTGTTTTAAAATTTTTATGCTCAAACAATATAATTATATATTTGATTATTTGTGGAATTGATTTAATTGCGGTGAAATTGATGGATTTCCATTCATGGTTTTAAGTGATAAGTTTAAGCATTTTATGGCCTTGTTTCATTAAAAATGGAAATGGTATATATATATATATATATATATATACATGATTTATGGTTTAAGATGGACTATGCAGTACTGGTATTCTGTACTGTATTTGTGATATGTTGATAAGCGTGCAAGTTGTATACTCTCTAATGAGATGCTATGGACCTGAGGGCAGACAAGTTTGATATATTGGCTATAGCCGCCCCCTTCATGGCCGGGATGATAGCTATAAGCATCGGTGCGGTTGGGATGTCAAAGTGGCTGGATGCAAGTTTCTCTCTTGAATCTCCCCATCAAGTGAGACTTGGGATGCTGGGTGTGAGGTCCCATATCGGTTGAAAAGGGAAATGAAGCATACCTTATAAGAGGGTGTGGATACATTTCCCTTGAGAGACCTTCCTAATAGGGAACGTAAAACCGTGAGGGATAGGATTGGGCTCACCACCTAACTTCCAAAGCAGACAATATCTTGGTTGGGCCTAAAAGGCCCGGGCCAGTGGGACTGGCAGGTGAAGGGGTGGGACCCCTAAACCACTGAGAGGCCTTTTAAAACCATGTGGACTGGGCCTAAAGCGGACAATATCTCATGCGAGTGGACTGAACTGTTACAGTTGGTATCAGAGTCAGTACCCGAATCGGTGTGCCAGTGAGGACGCTGGGCCCCAAGGGGGGTGGATTGTGAGGTCCCACATCGATTGGAAAGAGAAACGGAGCATGCCTTATAAGAGGGTGTTGATACATTTCCCTTGAGAGGCCTTTCTAACAGGGAACGTAAAACCGTGAGAGATAGGATTGGGCTCACCACCTAGCTTCTAAAACGGACAATATCTCAGTTGGGCTTGGGAAGCCCGGGCCAATGGGACTGGCAGGTGAAGGGGTGGAACCCCTAAAATACTGAGAAGTCTTTTAAAATAGTGCGGACTGGGCCCAAAGCGGACAATATATTATGCGGGTGGACTGGACTGTTACACTGGGTGCCATCAGGCATAACTGCTATATAATGTGGTGCGTCAAATGATTTTTATCCATACAATTTCCAAAATAATAATGTTTTAAAAGAGTATTTAAAATTAAATTGTATCTAATGGTGTTTTTTATCATTTATTCATATTAATGTTTTAAAAATGTGTTTACCATGGTTTTATTATTTAAATTGATTTGATGATTTAAAATGGATTTTATTGTATTTCATTATCTATTTCAAATTGAGGTTTAAAAATTAATTTAAATATTTCCTTAATTATTTCTCATATAAATTTTATTGTGATTTTGTTTTATTTTATTTATGATATTCTATTTACAATTTAATAATTGTTGTTAAGATTATTTTTATTTATCTTTTTCATTATAAATTAGATATTTAATTATTGAATTTTATTTGCGATTTATTTAATTAATTATTTCTCAATTTTTGGGGTATGTAGATATTGGATTTTGTAAAAATGTTTTAAAAGGGAAACATTTTCAACTGAGTGAACTGTGAGGTTTTGAAAGAAAACATTATTTTTAAATACTTAGTATTTATTTATTTATTTACTTATTTATTATTAATTGATTAAGTTTATTTTATTGTAATCCTATTATTATTATTGTATAATAGATTGGGTCACGCATTAAGATGATTAGCATCTCACGTTTTTAAATTCATTCCCTTAAGCCCAGGTTAGTAAACGTTGATCGTCTGGGGGTGAGCTTGACGTCTTTCCTGTTGCTGATAATTCGAGGAGTTCTTTCTTTCCTTTTTTTTCTATCCTGTAATATTACTTTCCATTTCTTGTTGTAATAACTTTTATATTGTGTTGTAACTCTAAATGCTCTGTATACTGTATTGGACATTATTAAATCTTGTATTGCTATAAATCCTTGTATTTTTATGGAAGTGTTGAAACTGTGGATCTAAATTGTAGTAAGGCGGAAGGAATAAGGAGATATTGTTAGAAGTGTGTTTTCTGTGTAAAGAATTTTGTGGTAAGTTCAATCCCTTAGGGAAGATTTATAGCAATACAGTCTTAGGGCAGGTAGTGTTTCCCTGAGATCATGTTTTATCTAGGGTTCCAGCGAGGGATCTTGGATGGATCCTGACAATCACAATCTTCGGGCAGGTACTTCAGCCTTCAGTCATGTAACGTAACCCTCAGGCAAGTATTCTGCATTTGGGTTAGTGTATCAGTCTTTCAGTCGAAGTGTTAACCTCTGAGAAGGTATTGCATTCTCCAAGCATGTAATCCAACCTTTGGGTAGGAGTGTTAGCCTTCAGGCATATGTGTTAGCATACAGGTAGGTTATCCAAATCCTTCAAGAGACTGTATAAATATTTATATTTATGTATAATATATATATATATATATATATTTACGTTAGTTTTAGATAGTGGTAATATTATCAGAGTTACCGTTAAAACCTCAACTGTTCAAGTTAAAATATTCTTTCTTTATGTACATTTTAATTGTAATTTATTTTATCAAAAATTATTTTGAAATTTATCAATATTAGCAGTACAATTTGTATCCGTATATTTTCTAAATGTAAAAAGGTAAACTAAATGATCTAGGATTTGGGATCCAGGTTTCTTATTATCATCATCATCTTTCTATCTGCATTTATGTGTTGGTATATTCATGAAGTGCTATAAAAATATGAGATTGTAGTAATTGGGAGGTGTGGGCGGCCATAAGTTTACACAAGTACCTATTTTTTATGCTAAATAAAAACTTGGAAAATGTTGGGGCCATGTTGAAGTTCAGGTATTAAGTTTCGGAAGGGGTCCAAACACATATAAAAGTATCTATAATTTATTAGTTATTACTTATGTTTGCGATTCTACACTTATTATCAAAATACTGTAAATTTATAGAAATTTGTAAGAAGGTGGGAGGAATAAGGCAGATATATATTTTCAGAGTGAGTTTTCTGTGCAAAAAAAAAATAAATTAGGGAAGTCAACTTTATAGGAAAGATGCTGCAAAATCTTTTATAGAATTTTCGATGAGGTTTCCCCTAATAATGGCCATCCTAGAATTCTGATAGGTAATCTTGGAAGAATCCTGACAATAAAGTAAATGATATTATTATTATTTAAAAGGAAACTAAATGTATTAATAAATGGATTAAATAAGGGAATTTGTTTGATGACAAATAACTTAACAATTTAAATTTTAATTATTATGAATTTTAAAAACTAACATGAATGATATGTCATGTTTAATGAATTGGTGTAATATATTAGGACAGGCCTACGGTTGACATGGTAGACCTATTCTATTGAATAATTTTTCTTCAAAAAGACCTAATTAAATAGAGTTTTACTATTTAAATCAACTTGAAAATTAGCAAATTAGCTTCTTTTTTTCTTCTTTTTTTTTTAGTTTTTTAAATATAAAAAGAATTAAAGAATTATCATGTATGTGTATATATATGTGTGTGTGTGCGTGTGTGTGTGAGTATTCCACTCGTAATTAGTCACCCAACAAATAACATTTTTCTCTCAAATATGTAAGATATTATACCAAACCTGGTTGAAACTTACAGATAACAAGCAAACCTATTAATAAATATATGTGTAGTGGAATTCAGAGAACTAAGAACAAAAAACAATTAAGAACACATAACACGATTTAACGAGGTTGGGCCAAAGATTGCCTATGTCCTCATGCTCAGGTTCTGAGCTTCCGCTATTTTATTATCCGTTGAGGAAATTACAAGCTTACAGGTTCTCCAATGGTGATTCACACAGAGAACACCCAAAAACCAACCCGTTAGCCCCTTTTACACCCTTTCTCAAATTGCTCACAAGGTTTCACAAAGAAACTTCAATTACCCTTACAGAACTCTTTGAAGAATTGAAACAACAAAGAAAGAACATATCTTTCTCTCACAAACCCAGAAAATCAACTCATGAAGAAGGTTCTGCAATTCTGTATTTTTCCTTTTCTCTCATGAAGAAGAAGAAGAAGTTAAAATCTAGTGTATATTAAACTGCCTTTTAACCCCCTGTTATAACCAACCTAACCACTACACCTGTTTTGCACGTGTTTCAGCTAATTGAAAACAAACTCATAAATGTCATCGTTCCTTTTGATATACTTCAACTCATTAACGAAACGCTGCCGTTCCATCCTCTTCTTTCTTTATCTAAGAACACAGGTTCAATCTCTGAAGCATAGTTGAACTTTATTTCCTCAGCTCTTGAGGATTAATTCCTCACATTTCTCCAACTAATCCTCAAGAGCTTAAACATAGCAGAAACTTTAAGAACCGTCCTTGCAAACTTCACCTTGTTCCACATTAACCTACCCCAACTCCCAGCAAGGTTTTACATAAATTAAACCTGCTCACAAGTAGGACTTTAGTTCCCATATCTATGGGATTGAGCTCAGTTGGTATTTTCTCCAACACAAATTCTTTCCTCTCCACCATATCACGAATAAAGTGATATTTAATCTATATGTGTTTAGACCTCTCATGGAACACAGGGTTTTTATAGAGATGCATAGCACTTTGGATGTCTGAATAAAGCACAACAGCCTTGTTAAGCACACCAAGTTCCGATAGTAGCCCCTTTATCCAAATAACTTCTTTAGTAGCTTCAGTTACTGCCATATACTCAGCCTCTGTAGTTGATAAAGCCACCACTGCCTGTAAATGTGACTTCCAGCTTACACAATTTCCACAAACAGTAAATGCATAAGCAGAAATTGATTTTCTCTTGTCTCGATCCCCAGCATAGTCTGCATCTGTGTAACCAAGCAGCTCAACTTCATCTTGACTGCCTTTAAACAACAATCCTTCATTCATAGTAAATTTTAAGTATCTCATGAGCCACTTCACAGCATCCCAGTGATTTCTCCCAGGATTAGACATAAATCTGCTGAGAACACTTATAGCATGTGCTAGATCTGGCTTTGTACTAACCATTAAGTACATAATAAATCCTATAGCACTAGAATATGGCACACCACTCATATCTTCTTTTCCTGTTCAGTAATTGGACATTGATATATAGATAACTTGTAATGTCCACCCAATGGTACACTAGCAGGCCTTGCTTCACTTATATTAAACTTGGAGATTACCTTCTGAATGTATGTAGTTTGTTGAAGCTTCATTTTTCTATTTCTTCTGTCTTTAACAATTGTCATCCCCAAAATTTTCCTAGCCTGCCCAAGTTCTTTCATATCAAACTCATAACTGAGTAGTTGCTTCACAAAATTAATCACCTTCGCATTTGGTCCTACCAGTAGCATGTCATCTACATAGAGAAGTAGATATACAGCATTTGCACTCATTGTATCCTTGAAATACAAGCAGCTGTCAAGATTACTCCTTACAAAGCCAGCCTTCAATACAAAAGTATCAGACCTCCTATACCATTGCCTTGGGGATTGCTTTAAACCATAGAGTGACTTCCTTAGCAAGCATACAAGCTCTCCACCCTTTCTAGTAACTTCATATCCCTGTGGCTGCTTCATATAAATGCTTTCTTCCAAGTCTCCATGAAGAAAAGCAGTTTTTACATCTAACTACTCTAATTCCCAATCAAAATGTGTAACCAAGGAGAGCATAATTCGAATAGTAGTGTACTTCACCACAGGTGAGAAGATTTCATTGTAGTCCACACCTTCAACCTGTGTGAACCCCTTTGCTACCAATCTTGCCTTAAACCTCACTGGATCAGACATAGTTAATCCTTCCTTGACTTTATAGATCTTAGTTAATCCTTTCTTGACTTTATAGATCCATTTGCAATCCACAATCCTTTGATTTGAAGGAGCTGAAACTAGATCCCAAGTATGATTGTCATGCAGAGACTTCATTTCTTCATCCATGGCCTGTTTCCATTTCCTTGCTGCTGTAGACTTCATAGCTTCGTTATAATTCTTAGGTTCATTGTCTGAAAAGTCTTAAAAACCAACCAAAGCATGTGCAATGAAGTCAGCATAGCTATATTTTCTGTTGGATATCACTCTTCTTTTAACTCTATCTCGAGTCAACAAATATCCAGGTGAAGCAATTGTTTTTTATGGTGAAATAGCTTATTGCATTTCCCTCTCATTATCCGAACCTGATTCTGAATGCTGTGGAGTTTCATCCTGATAAGTATCTTATTCATTATCCTTTAAGGCATCTTTTTCTTGATGATTTGGTATGTCAATTCCAGGTATAGGCAGCTCTATCTGTCTGCTCTCTACTTGTTTCTTACCATCAAAACCTGCATTGTTAGTACTCTTGCAAGGCATAATATTTTCATTAAAAATCACATCCCTACTAACAATGACTCTAAACCCTTTACTTTTTCTATCCCAGAGTCTATAACTCTTGACCCCTTAAGGATACCCTATGAAAACGCATTTCAAGGCTTTGGGTTCAAGTTTTCCCTCTGATTGGTATGCATATGCTGCACAACCAAAAACTCTCAAGTGATCATATTTTGGCATCTTCCCTGACCAAACAAACTCTGGTGATTGAAAATTCAAAATTGTAGATGGAGACAGATTTACAAGGTGCATAGCAGTCATAACTGCTTCACCCCAAAACAGCTTTGGTAGAACCGAGGAGACTAGCATACACCTTACCTTGTCTAACAAAGTTCTATTCATCCTTTTAGCAACACCATTTTGCTGGGGATTATGTTTTATTGTCCTATGTCTCAAAATGCCTTAAGTTTTACAAAAATTGTTAAACTCCCTATTACAAAACTCAAGTCCATTATCAGTCCTTAAGGCCTTCATAGACCTGTTGACTTATTTTTCAACTAGCAACTTCCACTCTTGAAACCTACTAAAGGTCTCATCTTTTGTTTTTAACAAGATTACCTAGACCTTCCTAGAACAATCATCAATTATGGACATAAAGTACTTGTTTCCACTTTAAGTAGAGACTTTAGCAGGGCCCCACAGATCAGCATGTACATAATTCAGTACAGACTTAGCTCTTTAAGTTGAAACTAAGTCTATATTGCTTACCTAAAATACAATTTTCACAGAAGTCTAGTTTTCTTATCTGATCTTTACCAAACATATTTTGTTTATTCAAATAATACAGGCCCTTTTCACTAATATGTCCTAATCTATTATGTCATAACACCGTATTATCAACAGGAGTGTGAACAGCCGCACTGTAAGAATTAAAAATAGCTTCACCAAGTAAAACATATAGGCCATTTTTCTTAATACCCTTAAATGCAACAAAAGAGCCTTTCGATATTCTTATTTTACCACTTTCAGTTTTAGAAGTATAACCTGCATCATCAAGCATACCAAGGGAAATTAAATTTCTTCTCAAGTCAAGAACATATCTTATAGAATTTAAAGTTCTAATAGTGCCATCATACAGTTTAAATCGCACATTGCCAATACCAACTATCTTGCATGAATGGTCATCTCCTAAAAGGACCTGTCCTCCTTCATACTCTTTATAGGACTGAAAAACATCAAGAACATGATACATATGAAATGAGCATCCTGAGTCTAGAACCCATTCTAACTTGTTTTGCTCACTGTCAGCAACAAGAACCTCCCCAGAATCTTCATTAGAAGAAACAGCAGCAAGATCACCATGTTCATGGTTCTTGTTTTTATCATCTCTCTTTTTCTTATAACAAAATTTCATAATATGGCCTTCTTTCTTACAGTAGTAACATTTTTGACCCCTTGTTCTATACTTAGATCTACAATGGTCTCAGCTCTTCCCCCTAAAGTCAATATTTCTAGAATTCCTAGTGGCATTTCTACCCCAAGCACTAAGCCCTTCACTCTTTGACTCATACTTTAATTCTGTGTCCCTGGACTTCCTTCACTCTTTGACTCATACTTTAATTCTGTGTCCCTGGACTTTAAGGAACTGACCACTATATCCAAAAACAGAGAATCACGACCATACTTGATGGTATTCTTGACATCTCTAAATGATTCAGGCAAAGAGTTTAATAAAATTGCGGCATTATGTTCATCACTAAATGTAACTTTGCAATTAGCAAGATCCAAAATTATTCGATTAAACATGTCAAGATTAGAGTCTAAATCCTTAGAAGTATCCATTTTAAAGCCAAAGAATTGCTCTAGTAACAAAATTCGATTTGGAAGAGACCTTACCAAATAAAGCTATTCTAGTTTGTTCCAAATCTGAGAGGTGGTTTTTACCTCATCTACTTTCTTGAGGACACTATCAGAGAGATGCAGGATGATTGTACTCAAAGCAATCTTATCCATTTCTAATTTCTTGTCCTCTGGGAGATCGACAGGGAATGACTCGTCAATTACCGTAGCAACTTTCATCTGCACGAGAACTGCCCTCATCATCTTCTACCATAGTAGGAAATCTCCTTTGCCATTGAAGATTTCCACTTTTATTCTCGAAGCCATTGTTGCTTATACAAGAAGCTCAAGATTCCGAGAGTAGAATCTTTCTAAACACTCGGAGAGATTTGAAAGAATGAAACTCTAATACCACTTGTAGTGGAATTCAGAGAACTAAGAACAAAAAACAGTAAAGAACACACAACATGATTTAACGAGGTTCGGCCAAAGATTGCCTACGTCCTCATGCTCAAGTTCTGACCTTCTGCTATTTATTATCTGTTGAGGAAATTACAAGCTTACAGGTTCTCCAATGGTGATTCACAAAGAGAACACCCAAAAACCAACCCATTACCCCCTTCTACACCCTCTTTCAGATTACTCACAAGGTTTCACAAAGAAACTTCAATTACCCTTACAGAACTCTTTGAAGAATTGAAATAACAAAGAAAGAACAGATCTTTCTCTCACAGACCCAGAATATCAACTCACGAAGAAGGTTCTGCAACTCTGTATTTTTCCCTTTCTCTCACGAAGAAGAAGAAGTTAAAATCTAGTGTATATTAAACTGCCTTTTAAACCCTGTTATAACCAACTTAACCGCTGCACCTGTTTTGCACGTGTTTCAGCTAATTGAAAACAAACTCCTAAATGTCGTCATTCCTTTTGATATACTTCAACTCATTAAAGAAACGTTGCCGTTCCATCCTCTTCTTCTTTATCTGAGAACACAAGTTCAATCTCTGAAGCATAGCTGGACTTTATTTCCTCAACTCTTTGAGGATTAATTCCTCACAATATGTATATAAATATATATAAGTTTAATATATGGTCTTGGGTTTTATTGCTATATATATATATATAAAATTTTAATATATGGTCTTAGGTTTTATTGCTATATATATATGGTCTTTGGTTTTTAAGGATGCATTTAAAAGTTCACTTTTATTTACTCTTTAGAAGCATGAATGATATAAACTTATTCTCTTCTCCTTTCGATCTAGTTTTATATTTGAAAATCTTATGATAAAAGATATTGTTAAATTTTGATTTTTTAACATATATGAATTGAAAAAAAAAAAAAAAAAGACATATGTGAATTGAAGTTGAGTTTTTTTTCTTAGTTACATGTCTGATGTAACTATCTAGATTGTTCTTTTATATAAATATAGATTGTAGAATATTCTATTAGGCGATAATTAGACAACTTATATTAATTGAGTGTTGTCTAATTATATGTAATTATAGGTGAAATATTTTGTATATTATATATAATATGGCACTAGTTGAATAATATAAAAGGGCCAACGTTGTCTAGTAAACAACGACTGTATATATACAGTCATTTTATCGTTTGACATCCACATCTTGTCAAGATGTTGATACCATGTAATTTTCACTGGATTATATATAATTATAAATGAAGATCATATATAAATCGATATCAACTACATGATATTTGTATTTTGCATAGTAAAATTTTTCAATATATATATACACACGGTGGAAAGATTCATTGTCAGAATCATTATTTGAATTGATAGCACCTTTGCTATTTAGGACCATATATGGACTATTCTTAAAGGAAGAAATTAATTTTAAATTCCAATTTGATTTTTCCAAAAATAGTGTCCTTTATTATTATTATTTTGGTGAAACATGGCGTAGTCTTCCTGGTGTAACTCTAACGGTAAATACCACTCTAGCAATGTGGTGGTGACATCACTTTATTTATTTATTTATTTATTTTTCAATTTGGAGATATTATTCAGAAATTTAAGTTCGAATTTTTTTTTAAATAGTAATTTTAGTATTAGGCGGTTTTGCGACAAATAACATCATACAGTTATCCTCTTTTTGTCACATTGTTAAAAGAGATCCTTTTTAGGATACAAAATATCTAAGTTACTAAACGCATGGGTTGCCTCAATTTGGAGAAAATCTTGTATGCATCCATGTACCAGCTCAATTAGTGTCTCTGCAACGCTTTTTATTTTAGTTTTCCTCAATATTTTTGAATAACCAAGCACGATAGAGAATTTCATATTTTTTTCCTTTCTTTTTTTCTTTCATTTTCCTCTCAATTTTTTTCTTTTGAATTTTTTGACATTCAAACTAAGCATAACTCTAGAGAGCTTTGAACACAAGCTCGAAAAACAAACCCACCTTGTCAAAATCTCTTCATATCAGTTATTTATTATTTTTTGGGTTTACAGCTTCCTTTCTTCTTCCATAGTTCTGGTCCATGGGTTCTGCATCTCCATAAGAACAAAAGCTCTTTGACTTATAAAGTTTTTTTTTTTTTTATTATAATAATCTTTATGGGTTAATGCTTGTAAATTGTCCCACAATCTAAAAATGGTTGGAAGTGAGTAAAAACAAATGGATACCCAAAGATAGAAAGGGAAAATAAAAATGAAAAAACTTTGCCCACAATTACAATCGGTTTTAGAGTTAGAAAGTCCAGCTTTTCTCTCCTAAGGACTAGGTAAAAGAAAAATAAAATTTTTCAGAGAGAGGAAGTCATGGCAATACAAGCTTGGGAAAAGTGGGTAAGTTTTACTATTGGAGGTTAAGGTTCGTGTGCTAAAAAATCATATTGTGCAGTAGCAAGAGAAAATGGCTGAGAAAATAATGAAAATTGCAGTGAAATTTTAAGAGGCTATTAGTGGAATAAACAGGAGGTGATGAAAAGGAAGAACAAACGCGCGTGAAACATCATCTAAGTCATGTGAGCTGTTTATGACATGGCAATTTATTTTACAGGTGTCACAAAACCACTTGGATTGGTACCATCTGAGCTGGTACCATAGATGCATACAAGATTTCTCCTCAATTTGGCATCTGTATATGTAGACACAAAATCTCATCACCTAAACCAACATTGTAGACAATGTGACAAATGGCTTTCGTAACCTCTTTTCAACTTCCAGCTCAATATGTTCCAACTTCATATTTATTACTCAGGAGACTTCCAACAATAGTTACCAAAAAAAGAAAACAGTGACTTCCACCAATCTTCTTTTATTTTTTTATTTTTATTTGTTTATTGGAAAATTGGCAGAACGATCCAAATGGCAAACACAGAGAAACCCTTTTTCTTCCTCTCTTCGAGAAAGTAACACTCCTATTTCATATATATATATATATATATTTATATATATTTAGCATAACTCCTATTTCATGTTGAATAATTGTAAGATTCTGATCTTGATAGCTGACCTTACACGCATTCGTTCAAATTAATAAATAAGTAAATAAATAAAATTAAAACCCAGAAAATTAATATATAAAAAGTTTGACAAGCTTAATCAATGGTTTAAAAGATTGAAATTGCTCGTGTGACACGTAAATTTAGATAATAAAGAAATCGAAAAGGGTACAAAAGCAAAAACGTCGTTGTTGGGGTGAACGTGGCCGGAAAATAATTTAAACCTTATCTGAATTGACAAAATAGTGGTCTGTGCCGGCTTAATACGTATTAGCTACACAGCATATCCACTTTTGTCGAACTGGCTATTGCAATCCAAATTATTTTAAATTAACTTTTTAAGTAATTATTCATTAAAAACTTTATTCAATTGGTATGCTACTCGTAGGTTTAGTTTAATAGTAAAATGACTGATAATATACTTTTAAATCTCATGAATTTGATAACCTCTGACTAAAATTTTCCCAACAATATAGTTTAAAATATATTGTAATTTTTTTTTTAAAAAAAAAGTGTATTGCATTAGGTAGTTAAGAAGATAAAAACAAAAATAAATAAATGATTAGAGAGTTATGTTGTCAAACTAATTAAATTTTGTTTGTGGTTGAGGATCATAAGGTTGGACAATAATACGTGTGCTTTTTCTTTTCTTGTTTTTTGTTTATCTTATAAAAGAACAAAAGATTAATAAGTACATGTCCCATAAGACAAATTGTACTCTTAAATGAAAAAAATATTGTCCTTCAATGTACCCAATTTATATATATATATATATATATATATATATATATATTTCATAATATAAATAATTTGTTAAATACATTAACTGACATAAAATTAGATTCAAGTAATTTCAGAATGATTTTGATAATTGGTATGGCATGAGTGTAAATGAGTCGAGTCAAGCCGAGTATTATATTTTTAAGTTCGGTGTTTAAGTTCAAAAAATTTGGAAATAACCTGTTCAAAATTGGCTCGACTCGTTAATGAAAAGCTCAAAATTAGTTTTACTTGGTTCGTTATAATATAAAAACTTAACAAATTGAACATTTATTTCATTAAAATAATAATTTTAACATTAATAATAACAAACTCCATTTATTTTATTAATTCTACTATAAAATTTATTTATTTTTAAAAAGTTTATAAATTAAAATATAAAAATTATTATTTATACATTATAAATATTCAATTTGGTTAAATTTGAAATATAATTTTTATATAGCTATATATAAATAGCAAATTCAAACTGTTCATAAGCTTGATTTATTATTTAAGATCATCTCACGAGTTTCATTTCTTATTCAAAATTAGCTCGTTTTCATCACAAATCAATTTCAAACAAGTTAAAATCGAACAAAACTCGAGCTGTTTACGAACTATTCAAACCCATTTCCAACGAAATCATCGATGTCGATCATTGCGCTAAGTACTAGAAAGTATGAAACCTATATTTGGCTTTGGATTAGGACATATGCTTTTCTTCAACTTCCTCAATAACGCAGAGAAAGCATTGTTTTGATTAACCTAACAACTTACCCAACCAAATTACTTTTCAAAAGAAAAAATGACAAAAGAAAGATAAAATTAAAATCTATTTTTCCTTTTATACATGTTGAAATGAATAAGAATATTCTTTAATTAATAGTAAATATTTATTTACATCCTTTGAGGCTTAGGGTAAATACAAAAACGTTATAAAGTTTATAATAATATCATCCATGCCTTGTAGATGAGTCTAAATTACCCTTCTACCCTTAAGTTGAATTACTTTTAAAATTCCTTTTATTTTATGTGTTGCAATAATTAATTTATTTTTATTTAAACTATATGATAATCTTATACATATATATTTATATATATATAACTGTATGATAAATTTAATTACATAAGCTTTTTATACATTTGATAAATATATTTAAAAAATTATAATTGATTTAGTTTAATATATTTGGCAAATTATAATATATTTTAATATTTGTAGTAAAACGTATTTGATAAATTATCATTTGGTCGAAAAAATTATACGATTAAAATCACCATATAGTTTTTTTTTTTTAAAAAAACTTAGCTGTTATTTAAATAAAATTAATTCGAATATGAATTAATAAAACTTTGAAGTTTACAAAATAATTATTGAAAAAAAAAAGAATTGAAATTTAACTTTAATAAAAATGAAAAGGTAATTTAAAAAATATAAAAAGATAATTTAAAAGATGTGAATGATATTATTACAAAGATAAGAGATATTTATATATTTAAAGTGTAAATGAAATATTCTTTTACTAATATTAAACGCATAAAAACACGTGCTTTGTAAAGCATTTTTTTAAATAAATAATAAAATACAATTTAAAATGTCCTTTAGAGCACACTTGCATCATGCGCACATCGAATTTTTTTTTTTTTTTTTTTTAAGCTATGCGCACATCGAATTTATGAGCCCAAGTACATTGTTTTATGTTTAACGAGTTCCATTGTTATTGATAAATATATTCTCCAGCAAATGCATTAATGTTTGACCAAGTTGGTATTAATTTATTTACCAAATACATTGAAAAGAAATGCTTTATTATACATTAATTAATTAATTATTTTAAAAATGTCAATGTTCAAACAAATAACATAATGATAATATAATAAACATGCTTATCACTTGGTCATGCAGGCATGCATGCATTAAACAGTATAATATATAATTTGGGTCTATATGAATTACATATAATTAAACTTGATACTCTAATAATTATGTAATATTGACCTTGAAAGATATACACTCTTAGAGCTTATCCAAGGATATATCTATATTTATTATATACAAATAATGTGAGGCAAAACATGATAGGTGCTCGTGCATCTTGCACATTTGATGACATCAAACACGAGGCATGTTTAGCCGCCCACACCATCCATACATGGGACCCTTATCAACGTATAATAGGTAAGATCCTTGTAAAGTCAAACCAATCCGGTATTAACAAAGTATAGTAGAAATAGTAGTAGAGGTCCCGAGTATTAAACTAGGACAATGATTTCATAGTGGTTTTGACTTGTTCATGGACTAAAGGACAATTCTTAATAATCGGCTAGAACCTTTCGATTAAAGAACTCATTTTTTTCAGTTATCATATAATTTGATGAAAAATTATGTCTTTTGTCGCGATTCAAAAAATTTATGAGTGAGTCGGCATCAAATAGGTATATGTCTGATCTGTTTGTTATATATTTATTGGGTCGTTCTAATTTGATTTGCAAGCAAAAATTAATGCACATTTAAGTTATATACTAGCTATATGCATGGTAGAGCTACTAGAATGAAATAAGTAAGGTATGCTCGGATACATGCAACCAAAGGTAAAAGATCAATTCTTAGTATTTTTTATTTCTTCAAATGGAAGTAACAGAG
Source organism: Ziziphus jujuba (assembly GCF_031755915.1). Classification (NCBI taxonomy): domain Eukaryota; kingdom Viridiplantae; phylum Streptophyta; class Magnoliopsida; order Rosales; family Rhamnaceae; genus Ziziphus; species Ziziphus jujuba. The sequence continues at coordinate 26,323,420 of NC_083384.1, forward strand.
AATCAATTTAAAAAAAAATTAATAAATTAAAAATAAAAGAGATAGAATAAGAATGATTATAACACTATGTTTGGATTAAAGGGAGAAAAAGGACAAGAAAAGTTTAATAAGGAAAGGAAAGGAAAGGCAGGGAAAATAAAGTATTTACTAATAATAATTGTTCTTTGGATGATTAATAAATAATGAAAAAAATTTATGAAAGATAATAAATATTGTTATATAATAATAAAGATATTAAAATATATTTTTTCCTTTCATTTCTTATCAGTTTTGAATAAAAAATAAAACACATAAAAATAAAAGGGTCGATTTTTTCCATTTCCTTCCTTTTATTTTTCTTTCCACCCTATTTTAATCATCCAAACAAGAAATTTAAATTATTTCTTTTTTGTTTCTTCCTATTCTCTCAGTCAAAACATTGTATAAATGCATTTTTGAATTTTTTTAGAATAATTTTTTAATTTGAATTGACGATATCGTATTGGATTCGTATTAGTAAAATTTAATAAATTAATTGGTTAAATACAATAAAACACCACAAATAAATTAAATTTTTTGAGGGGGATAATTTCATAATTATTTATCATAATTTTAAAAATATTTAGTTTATTATTTAAGCATGTATTGATTTTTTTAATTTTATTTTAAAAAAATGAAATAAACATGTCCATTTTGCATGATCAAAAAAAAAAAAAAATTCATTTCATCCTTGAAAGCTTAAGCCAAATTTGAATTTTCAAATTTTGTATATATTATTAACAAGTTAACATGTTGAAAAGCAAATTATGCAATATAAATGAGTCTGAATTTATTTATTTTCATATAATAGTTTAACAAGTTGTATTTGGATGAATTAAATTTCATAAAAATGACATAGATTCAATGCAACATGATAAGCTTAAATTTAATATTTCTCAATGTTTTGGCTATTCATTGAAAAGTAAATGAATGATCATATGCTTCCAAAAAATTGATGAATATTAATTTCTTGGGAGTACTATAAGACCCATTCGTTTCTTTAGTAATTTAACTTTTCTTTTATCAAATCTTCATAAAAATTTTAAATGAGTATTAATTTGACTCAAACTAAAGTTCGATATATGAAAGGATTGAAACTAAATTCTATAGCGATTTTGCAGATAATAATCTCTATCCAAAAGTTCCTAACAATTCCTCACCATGTCAAACTCGATGCAACGCATATGCATACTATATATTTTCAACCATTAAGATTTAACAGGTATTTGGCTTCTCTGACATTAGATAGGATAACAAATTTTCACCAAGTATAGTCAAATTTTTCTCAATGATAATGACTACTAATCTTTCAAACCATTAAAAAGTTTGACGTTAGTTTCGTCTTATAGCGGATGCCGAATTACCAACAGAAAAATTCTGTCACTTTCTTCAATGAACTTGTCACAACAAACTAACTAGGAAAAGGTTAAAAACAAAAATTCGCGCCATACATAGCTCATAGCAGGCATCATGACAGAGCAAGTTACGTCACAGTTTTCTTCCTTCAATTGAAAAAAAAAAAAAAATGAAAATCACGTGGGATTTAATTTCTAATGTGAAAGCCATCAAATTGACAAAAAATGTAAAAAATAAAAAAATAAAAAAACTAACAACAATGTTAATGTCATTCAAATTGGAAATACCATTTATATTATTGCGTTTCAAGGTAAGACTCCTCTTTATTCATTTATTTTTCAAAAAGCCATTTATATGTTTGAATATTAATGCTTAATATGGAAGTTTGTGTTTAATTACTAATGTGTACTAAATTATTTAGGTTTTCTTTTTTTCTTTTTCCCTTTTTTCCTTTTCTATCATATATTTTGAAATTAGAAGAACAACAACAAAAACAAATAATCAAACCAAGCAGGTTCATGAACTGTGAAGGAGACATAATCGAGTTCCCGTAACTTAAACTATTCCAAATCAAATTGACTTGTATTATTTATCCACATCCAATTATATGAATTGCTAGAGAAATTCATCACCAAATTTCACAAGGCGGTGGTTCTAATTAGTAATTAGATAATTACCAGTCTCATTTTCACATATGGATGATAGTCGATTTCAATGTAAAGATTGATAGAAAGTTTAAATTTCTTAGGGTTCTAGAGAATTATTAACATATTTAGTCAAGATTGCCCCAGTAGATGGGCCATGACCAGGCAAAGATAGATACAGATTGACTGGATTGTTTACCAAAAAATATAAATTTACATACGGGAAATTTCTATTTGCACTATTCAGAAAACTAGATGTACACCCTTTCATGTGAAATTCCCAAAACACCATCATCAAAATGAGTTGTACATAGCTGCAATTCTAGACTAAACTGTATAATATTTATAAAAACTAAAATGTACCAAAAATCCTTATCTTTCTCACTTTCTTCTTGTTTGAATTTCCAAATAGGGTTGCGGTTTCATCCTCCAAGGAGCCACCATCATTATCAACAGGAGGAGTTGTCGACGTCTTGCCATAAGAACTGGTAGACTTGCGGCAGGCTTTTGACCATTTCTTGTCACTAATGCTCTCTCTCGAATCAGCGTTAATCTTCCATGGAAGAAAGAAAGTTGTTTTGACAAAAAAATAAAAAATAAAAAATAAAAAATAAAAAATGAAAAAAAAAGAGAGTAAAAATGGCATTTTAATTAGAAAATAAAAATTTGGACTATATAGTGCACTGCTTTTGGTATTACAGTTATAACATTATCAAAAATGAGAAGTTATTTTCACAATTTTAAAATAACTCTATACAATATTGTTATTTACAAACTAGCATTTAAATATATAAAAAATATAAAATAACTTTATACAATATTTCTAATACATAAATATCCACAATTAATAAAATCTTAACTAAACCAAAAAAACACACTTTTTTTTTCCATAAATCGCTTACAAATTAAACGTTATTCCACAAAACCGCTTCATAGTTTGGATGAAATTAATAGTCATAAATATTTCAAAATTTTTCTTTCCAATTAGAACATTTTTCGGCAATGAAAAGATGTATTCGTTGGAGAACTCGGTCTCAAAATTATGAGGTGTTCGATCATATACTTCTGAACACATTTGAAATGTTCAGTCACATACTTTTAAACATATTTAAGATGTGTCTATCTAAAAACCTTCAGTCACATACTTCTGAATGCATTTGAGATATTCAGTCACATATTTCTAAACACATCTGAAACATTTATATCTAAAAGCTTTCAATCGTATAATTCTAAATATATTTAAGATATTCAATCATATATTTCTAAATAAATTTGAAATATTCAATCATATACTTCTGAACACAAATATTTTTAACTGGTAAATATCCTTAATAGTAATTTTAAATAGGCGTAAAAATATAAATTTATAACGGGACTGTATAAAGTACGTTTGGTAATACAACTAGAACTTCTATATCAAAATTTCACTTCTCTATTTTGTTGTGCAAACCTGGACACAATACAAAACCCTGTTTATTTGGGCCTAATACATAAGAAAAGAAAGCCCATCTTCTCAAAATCCAAACTCAATACTTTTATTTCTTCTTGCATTTTCATTATGAAAATCTCTCTTGTTTTTCTGTATATATTATCACTCTAGTCCTTACCATGTATTTAGTAATATAATTAAATGTATTATCAATATATAATTGCCAATTAGTCATTGTCATATAGAAATTCTACAAAGATTCAACAGTAGATAAATAGAAAAACACTTATATATAAGGAAACTTAACTGTATTATTTACTTTTTGGAACAAAGGATCTTCATTAGTACTAAACTTCATAAAATGAATACATATTGTATATCTATTGGTTTTGTAACTTTTCAATGAACTAACCTATCTAAAGCAAAATGTTAGTACCAAAAGATAGTAAATTTGATAAATAATATTAAAATAAATAAAGTATTCAAATATAATTCATAATACATCATCACTATCAAAAATAATTATTTAATGGTTCAAATTAATGACCATATCCAGATGCTTGTTGATTATAACAAATTCACATTCCAGCCTATCATGTTGGAGAAATTTTCTACGTAATTATAAATGACAAAAAATATATCTCTCTTCAATTTCAACAATCTGTCTAAGTAGAGGTTAAGATGAATTTACCCAACAAAATACAAACTCCAATTCAGAAAAATCAGCATCTTTGATAGCAACCAAGATTGTCAAATCTTGCACATGTATTGAAAATCAAAAGTCATACATCATGATTATACTGTAAAGCAGCCCAAAAACTACATAATGGATGGAAATACCATTTCTAATTAACCTTTATTAGTTGGTATTTATAAACCATAAAAATAATCAATGCACCCGAGTAGATAATCTAATGTAGCATTTGAAAACCACAAGTAAATGAATATAAAAGACTAAAATAAATTTCAATTGGCATGCAAAGTAAACTTTCACAATAATTTTCCTATTCTAGAAAATAGAAATTTAAAACCATCAAAAAGGAAATATTGAATCCGAAAAGCTTTATAGACAAAGGAAGATGATGTATCATATAATGACCAGAGCTCTTATCATCGTCAATCTCTGCAATTCAAGCACTCTGATCAAGCTTCATTTTCAATTTTGGGGTTTAGGGTTTATAGTTACTGTTGCAATGTTTGAATACTAATGGTCCATTTAATTACTTGTTGTTTGTTTATAGTTTTATTTAGTAGTATGGTGCCATTTTGCTCTTTCTTGTTAATCAAGTCATCGTTGGTTATGAGTTTAAGATAGCTTCACTATTCCCTTGCCACATCACTGTGCCACATCATTTAAATTTATCAAGCTTGCCACAAGAGCTTTGAGTCAGTGACCATTGTTAACAATGGCATCGTTTCGTCCTTTAGCTTTATATAAAAGCTTGGTCATCCCCAAGCTTAAGTTTGTCTTCAAATTTATACCATTATTGCTACTTATAAGCTTTGTGAGCTTGTAGTTTGTAATGGTATTGGACTAGTTAAGTTTAGTTTCCTTAGTCTTGCTTAATTGTAGTGATTCCTTATTTTCTTTTAGATTTCCTATGTTAGTTGGTATTAGAGTATTAGTTTTGATTCTCTTATGACTAGCTTCCATAAGGGTAGTTTTAGTGCTTCTAGTGACTCTTCAGTAATTAAAGCACTACAGGAGTACATGGTAGAAATGGAAAAGTAGCTAGAATCCCTCACAGGGGAGATTCATAGCTCTGTTCCATTCTTACGAACGAGATTACTCCGATTCCAATAGCCAATGGGTTGCAACTCAAATCAATCCTCGTACTCACTCCCCAACATTGCAGAACCACCAAACTCCATCACAACCTACTCAGCAAGGTTTAAATCTAGTTGAAACCCCATTTCCCAATCGATCTTTTACCTCGGTTCCTTTACATCCACCCTTTACTTAAACTAAAAGGTAATGATGACTCTTGATTCGAGCTCTAAAAAAGAATTAGAGGTGGATGGTGGTTAGAACTTTCATCAACCACCTTATAGGAAACCATATAGGTACAATGTTAACCATCAACACTTTGAATTTTAATGGCCAATTGGGCATTGAGGAATTATTGGATTGGCTTGTTGCTATGAAGGCTTTCTTTGAATCCTCTTTTGACCCAAAGGAGAAAAAGGTTGAAAAGGGGAGCCACAACTTGATAGGAACAATTAAACTGCAATAGATTGAAAGAAGGAAAGAATGTAGTTCAAACTTGGTCCAAAATATTATCGAAGGCTAAGTTTCTAGATCAAGACTATAATAGAATTCTATTTTAGAAGTACCACAACTATAAACAAGGTAGCAAGAATGTGGAATCTTACACTGTTGAATTCTGTAGGGTAAATGCTAGAAAGAACTTGAATGAAAATTAAGAATAGCTAGTTTCCAAATATCTCACTAGCTTAAGTTTACCAACTCAAGAAAAGCTTGAGTTAACTGCAATGAACGCCTTAGATGATTCTATCAAATTTGCCGCCAAAGTTTAGAGACAGTTGCAAAGAATTACCCCTCTAGCTCCCATAAATGGAAACCTCTCTTAGATTTCTAGAATGACAAACCAAAACCACCAACCTTAAACACTAAACCACCTGACCAGCAGCCTAAACCAAACACAAAACCATCTAAACGATAGCCAAAAATTCACCAACCTGATATTTATGCTCTAGGTCAACCCTTCAAATGTTTCAAATGCAACCAATCTGGACATAAATCTAATGAATATCCACTTATAAAGCATGTAAACTACACAGGAAATGTAGAATATGCGGAAATTAAGCCTACTAAATTTGTGGATGCAAAAGGAGGATCAATTTAAGATAATGACTTGGTTAATGAAGATTAAAGGGAACCATTTGTTGGCATTGTGTAAAAAAGGTTGTATACTCTAAAGCAATTATGGCGACCTCAAAGGCTAACATCTTTCGAAGTAAATGCATTGCCAAAGGAAAAGTGTGTGAAGTTCCAGTAAATGGTGGAAGTAGTAAGAACATAGTGTTTAAGGTTCTTGTAAAAGTTATGCAATTGCCAATAATGAAGCATCCTAATCCTTATTCTATTGGATGGATCAAAAAGAAATATGAAACTAAAATTTACTGAAATACATACTACGCCATTCAACATTGGCAAGCATTATGCAGATGAGATAGTGCATAATGCAATAGATACATGTCACGTCTTACTTGGCAAACATTGGTAACTTAATAACAAAGTGCACCATGATGGAAAAGCCAATACCTATTCTTATAAGTGAAGCAATAGAAAAATTATCCTTTTACCCTAGCAAAACATAACTTGAGCCTAAGATGACTTTAAATAATAAAACAACAACACAAAAACACATTCTAATGCATTTTTTACATCCAAAACCACCTTACTTACCATTTTTTAAGGCCAAGTTCATCTTTAAAACCAAAACAACAGTTAACTATCTTTATTATTATTGCCGCAGCTCAAGCAATGTTTCACATGTCTTCGAAATACAAAACCAGCGAAAAATACCATTTCCAGTTCAAAAACTACTTAACGAATTTCATTCCATTAATCTTAAAGACCTACCTAACACACAACCACTTATAAGAGAAATTTAGCATCAAATTGACTTCATCCCTTGTGTATCACTGCCAAATCAACCTCATTTATAGAATGAATTCTAAAGAGAATGAGATATTAAAAGGAGTTACGGATGATTTACTGTAAAAACATCTTATTAAGGTCACTGTGAGCCCTTGTGTAATGTTTGCCCTAATTGTACCAAAGAAGGATGGTTTGTGGAGGATGTATGTAGATAGTAGAGCCATCAACACGATCAGAGTAATATACAAATTTCTTATTCCAAGACTAGAAGACATGTTAGATAAACTTTGAGGTGCAAAATTTTTTTCAAAGCCAAATTTGAGGAGTAGATACCATCAAATCAAAATTTGATGAGATGAATGGAAAATAGTATACAAGACTTAACGAGGATTTTGTGAATGCTAGATGGTGCCATTTGGACTTTGCAATGCACTTAGTACTTTCATGAGGTTCATAAACCATATTCTAAAACTTGTAATTCGAAAATTTATGATAGTCTACTTTGATGATATCCTAATTTGTAGCAATTAAGAAATGGAACACTTAGAGCATTTATTGCAAGTTTTCTAAATCCTACAAGAAAAAAAGCTCTACTTAAACCTCAAGAAACCTGATTTCATGAGTTCAAGGTTAATTTTTCTTAGATTTGTTATTAATCAGTATGGAATTAAGGCAAATCCTATTAAAGATCAAACCATTCAAGATTGGCCAACTTCTAAAATAGATACTAAGGTAAGGAGTTTTCATGGCCTTGCCACATTCTATAGAAGGTTTATAAAGGGCTTAAGCAACAATACTAGGCCAATTATTGATTTTCTGAAGAAAAGTAACTTTCGATTGAGTCTAGAACAAGAAAAAGCTTCCAACTGTTGAAACCAGAGCTAAGTGAAAATTGATCTTATTCATGCTATATGGATTATATATATTCAACAATTTCCTATATGTTCAAAGTCTGGTGTATTGAACTAGGTAGTAGATGCACTAAGCAGAAAAAATAACACTACTAACTATCATGCAAGCAACAATCATTAGTTTTGACTTAATTAAGGATTTCTATGCAAAAGATGTAGATTTTAGAGAAATTTGGTACAATCTGAGCATCCATGAGCTAGCTAATGAATTCCATATCTATTAGGCTTATTTATTTAAAGGACTACAACTTTGCATTCCTAGAAGTTCATTGAGATAAAAGCTAATACAAAAGTTACATTCTAAAGGTTTGGTAGCTCATACAATTAGGAACAAGACAATTTCTTTACCTAAGGCTCGATTCTATTGGCCACATCTCAATAGGGATGTTGCTTATATATTTAAAGGTATAAAACATGTCAAGTAGCAAAAGGTTGCTCTTAAAATACTGGATTGTACAACCCTTGTTAATACCTTACAACATATAGGAAGATTTATCCACGAACTTCATTCTTAGTCTACTTATGACTTAGAAAAAGGTTTGATTCAATCCGAATGGTTGTTGACAAGTTCTCTAAAATGGCACATTTCTTACCATGTGAGAAGACCATTGATATTTCCGATATTGCAAACCTTTTCTTTTGAGAAATTGTTAGGCTACATGGCATCCCTTAAATCTATAACTAATGATAAGGATGTGAAATTTATTAGCCATTTCTAAAGAACCCTATGGAAGAGATTTAATATTATTTTACACTTCAATAATGTTTACCATCCTCAAACTAATGGCCAAACTAAAGTTGACAATAGGACATTAGGAACTTGGCTAGTGATAAGTTTAAGTAATGGGATTCAACTATAGCTCATGCTAAATTAGGCTACAACTCCATGACCAATCATTCCACTGGCTTGTGTTCCTTTTTTATTGTTTATGCTAAAATTCCAAACCTAATCCTAGACATTGTAGGTAATCTTGAAAAGGTTACCAAGCTAGAAACTAATTTAGCCAACAATATCATTTCAATTCACAACCAAGTCACTCGAGCTTTTGAATCCTTAAATCAGAAAAGCAAAGCTCAAGCTAATGCTCATCGAAGAACAAAAAGTTGTGGCTATTTCGCATCCTCAAACATTATGGATCGAGTGCCTATCAATTTGTCTGCTAGCAGATTTGAAGATCTTTTCCACTTTCAATGTTACTTATCTCTATGAATAATATTTGCCAGATGCTGCTTTTGTAATAGTTCAGTCCATCCACATATGAATATTGTCCGCTTTGGCACTGAGGAATCTTCTTACAACCTAGTCATCACTGGTTTAAAACGCATCCATAAGGGAAAGGTATCCACAGCCTTATAAGGCATGCTTCATTCCTCTTTCCGACTGATATGGGACTTCACAATCCACCCCCTTTAGGGCCTAGCATCCTAGCTGGCACACCGATCTAGATCTGTCTCTAATACCAACTGTAACAATCCAATCCACCAGTGTCTACTTTGGCACTGAAGAATTCTCTTACAACTCAGCCTTCATGGGTTTAAAACGCATCCACAAGGGAAAGGTATTCACAGCCTTATAAGGCATGCTTCGTTCTCCTTTCCAACCGATGTCGAATCTCACAATCCACCCCCTTTGAGGCCCAGCATCCTCGCTGGCACACCAATCTAGGTCTGGCTCTGATACCAACTGTAACAGCCTAGACCATCTGCATCTGAATATTGTCCGTTTTGGCACTGAGGAATCCTCTTACAACCCAGCCCTCACGGGTTTAAAATGCATCCACAAGGGAAAGGTATCCATAGCCTTATATCCCATAAGAAAAGTAAAACCGTGAGGGGTAGGATTGGGCTTACCACCTAACTTTCAAAGTGGACAATATCCTGATTGGGCCTGGGAGGTCTGGGCCGGTGAGATTGGCAGGTGAGTGGTGGGATCCCTAACCATTGGGATGCATTTTAAACCTATGAGGGCTGGGTTGTAAAAAGATTTCTCAGTACCAAAGCGGACAACATTCACATGCAAGTGGACTGGACTGTTACAGCTTTAACTTCTTCTTCTTTGCTCATGGTCGAGCTTTCCGATGGTGGGAAGAATGATGTATCACAAAAAGACCAAAGCTTTTAACATCATCAATCTATGCAATTCAAGCTTTCTAGCAAAGCTTCACTTTTAATTTTGGGTTTAGCGTTTTATTTACCATTGTAATGTTGAATGTTAATGGCCCATATGTTTACTTGTAGTTCATTTATAATTATTTTAATCATTTGCTCTTTCTGATTAATCAAGTCATAGTTGGCTTCAGTCCACCATGGCTTTGGTGATCCCTTGTCACATCATTATGCTAGGTCATTTAAAGCTCATTCCATTGGTCAAGCTTTCCACAAGAGCTTTGAGTCAATGACCATTGTTCACATGGTGTCGTTTTGTCCTTTAGCTTTGTACTAAAGCTTGGTCATCCCTAAACTTGAGTCAGTCTTCAAATTTCTGACATTGTTGTTGTTTATAAGCTTTGTGAGCTTTTGGTTTGTAAATGTATTGCATTGGTTGAGCTTGGTTTCCTTACTCTTGCTTAATTTTCATAATTTCAACTATTTTCTTTAAGATTTCATACATTATAAAAGGAAACAAATAAAACCTTACCCTTTATCTTACGTGCTTTAGATATCATAAAATCACATCCCATGCTTAATTTTTAAAAAGAACTTTTGTTTTTGAAAGTTTCTACTTCCATTTTCTTCAGATCTACTTTCCTTAATCTAACTCTTTCTAAAGTCTAGTCAAATAAATAATTCTAAGTTTGTTAGATAATTGTTGATATTTTCCTTTGAACTAGCAATCAGAAAGCATTGAAATTAGAAGATAGTTCTAATATTGGTGTCTAGCATTTGAATTAAGATAATACATGATGAAATAAATCCATAGAAATACCTAATAGTACATAGCCCCAACTTCTACATGCCATCCATGATCAAGAAAATGCTATTCCTTAGCATGTAATGTTGTTGTTACTTATACACCTAATAGTGCATAGCCTAAACTATTAAATTAGAAAGCTAAATGAATTTTAGATGCATCAAATCTCATTGCTAGGCAAGACTAAAGTTGTTCTTCCATTTCATAACTTTAGACCAAATATTTGTATGTACATAGCTCTCTAACTTTAGGACCTAATTTCATAACTTATTACTTCAATAAAAGAAGTCCAAAATTCATACGATAAGTATAAGAAATGATATTAGAATTATCATCTCATATTGCTAATTAGGAAGAAAATAATATAATAATTTTGGTTAGAGATAGGAAATTTTTTATTTCCATATGCACATACAGTGTTTCTATAAAGAACCTAGCTAGACCTATTGTTGATCACAATCTAATTTTTCTTCAGCTATTCTGTGAACAATCATCAAATCTAAACCTACAACAATCAAATATAAAGATTGATTCATCAAATTGAGAAACACGATGAAGTAGATGAGGGCTTTGCTTAGTGCTTCAAGCAAGAAGGAAATGAGGCTTCAATTTGCAAATTCTTCAATTTACAAGCAAATGAGAGAGAAAGCTTCAAAGATTCATGGGAGATTTAGGGTTAGAAGAGCTTCATATCTGATCAAGAAATTTGGTAGACCTTTGGATCAAGAAAAGTTGTAGAACTTTTGAGCTTTAATTCAAAACAAACTCTCTATACATTGTCAAGATTTCTCGGAAATTTGCCCACAACCTATAAGGAAATAAAATGGGCTTTTATCACATTGCCCATATGTTTGGCAATGGAATATTTTCAATAGGAGTGAATTATCCATTGCCAATACTCTTGTTTTTTTTTTTTTTTGTAATGTTTCTTTTATTCCACAAACCCTAACTCAAATAAGCAAACAATCTTGCTTGGTTTATTGTATTGATATTATTATTTTTTTAGAATGAAAAAGAAAACAAAAATTGGTATAGTTTATACATGAAAATCACATGCTGAATTTGATAATTTATAGAAGGCCATTATGGTATTTTGGCCCTAGTATTTAACTAATTATATATACGTAGCATGCCAATTATAGGTGTGTTGGATTTAATAAGGTTATTAGCGTTTATAAGAGCAATTCGTCTTTAAAGAACTGTCAACTACTTGTTTTACTAATGATATTTTATAGGTCGCCTTATTGCCATGAGAAACTTTTCCTCTTCTGCGTTAATTTTCATTTATTTATTATTGCCATGAAAAAATTTTCGTCTTCCGCGTTAATTTTCATTTATTTATTATTGCCATGAAAAACTTTTCGTCTTCCGCGTTAATTTTCATTTAACTATTCTTTTGCCTTTTTTGAATCTTTAAATTTTTATTTGCTCACGTATTTTAATTTTACTCTCTTTTCACTTTTTTTAAGCCCATCTCTCCTCTCTTTCACGGGGTCTTAGAACTCTCTCTGTGAAAGCTCAATCAAGTCAAATGGGACATTTTTTTTTTCCAGTAAACAAAGTCTAGTGGGACATTGTTCAGCCATTTTATTGGCCTCACTAGGTTAGAAACTCTCTCTCTCTCTCTCTCTCTAGTTTAAGGTAGAAAATCTATTTGGTTTCCATACAGCAATTGGATAGTAGTAGCATGTATAGCATCGGGACATTGTTCAGCCATTTTATTGCCCTCACTAGGTTAGAAACTCTCTCTCTCTCTCTCTCTCTCTCTCTCTCTCTCTCTCTAGTTTAAGGTAGAAAATCTATTTGGTTTCCATACAGCAATTGGATAGTAGTAGCATGTATAGCACCAAATAGGATATTTTGTTACCCTTGCTCAACTAAATTGATTGTACTGTGATTCCCTTTTGCTACAATTGAAAAATCATTGAAAAGGAAGAAGGATGAATCAAGGCAACTCAAACGATAGAGTTGATAAAAAAAAAAAAAAAAGGATTTGACAAGTATGGGGAAAGCTCAAATGGTTCATGGGACAACAGAGAAAGCCAAGTGCTTCACCTCCATTAAAGCATATTGATTGCCAGTTATTATTAATTATAAAATTTTTAGGTTTTTAAAAATATGGGGTAAAAAGGAATTAAAATGTTTTTACCATGGAAGCAGTAAAATCTCCCATGGCAATAATGTTGAATAAATTAATATTTGTGGACTTGGCATAATCAATTACTCACTTACAAGGCCTATTTATGTCATTAATGGGACTGGCTTATTTTATTATTTTGTAGTCGGGCCCTTGGTCACACACTCTCTAGAAGACTCCAGTTGGCCCATTGGACTAAAGGACCAACTCTCTTTATAAGCCCATTGACTTATCCATATTTTTCCTATTATAATTATATTATCAAATTATTATTATTTTATGTGTGTCAAAATTAATGGATAAGTCTGACTTGCAGAGACTATTTAAAGAGTTTAGGGCAAGCAGACAAGAATACCATACAGTATTTGGAGATTAGGATTTTCAGAAATCTAAGAGTGGTTTGAGAGTAGTGTGTCCATAGGCACTACTTTACGTTGTTTCTATTTTGCAGGATTAAAGATCTAATTTATCAATGGCTGCGGTTGGAGGTTAGTAATTTATAATTTATGGAATTTATTATGTATATTTAGATCCATAAAATTTCTAACAATTGGTATCAGAGCACATGATTAATATGCATAATACATTATTTTGAAATTTGTTGTTATATTGATATGCGGCCATTGAACTTTTATCGTGTATATTGATGACATGATATTTATTTTATAATTATTCTCTCATCCTTGTGATTCTGCTATTACATGCTTGTTTTCTGAAATCCAATATGTGATATTCATCTGTGTTTGCGGCTTGTTTGGAGATCCAAATTTTAAGGATGGAATTTTATTGATTAATTTCTCTTCTCTTGTGCAATAATGGGTTTGTATTGAGTTTGTGCAAATTATGTGAATTTTCATTTTAGTTCGAATTAAGACCTGGGTATGGTGAAAAATTCTTCTTTATTGTGTTTTATATTGTTTATTATTTCTAATTGGATCTGAAAATCCTTAAAAAAAAAAAAAAACAATTGTAAATATCGGGCGTGTATTTGTTTCCCAAAATTTTGGGGAAAATTTGTTTTGTATGAATTCATGATCTGGGTTAACTTGGAAATTGTTTTTCAGTTTGAATGGAGTGAATTAGACTAATTAATTTGGTGCAAAACCTTGTAAAATCGATTATTTATGGACCTTCCATGGCCGAACGTTTTTTTTTTGCTTGGGTGTTTGCTTTGAGTTAAATTTGAATCAAATTGATTTGTGGAAACTGTTACCTACGGAAAGACGAACCAAACGCCACCGTTATCATCAGAAACGGTGGCCGGAACTGCGAGATATGGCTGGGTAAGACTAGCGGGTCGCGTGACCTGTTTGGACTGGAACCGGGTCACCCGTGACCCGGTTGGGTGAAGAAGAAGAGAGAAACGACGTGCCGTTTTGGGCTGACTGCTAACATCATCTGCTGACATCAGCACGACACGTCGTTTGCTGACGTCAACAGATGACGTCAGCAGGCCCAAAAAAAAAAAGCTTATTTTTTTTATTGATTTATTTGTTGTTTATTTATTAATTAATTTAGTGATTCAATTGTTCAATTTATTATTTATTGTTTATTTATTTGTTTAATTATCACATTCCAATATTATTAAATTAAATTAAATATTTGTGATTGGAAAATTGGATTGTGTGAGCTTACCCAAAAAGGCTTTGTGCCTAGTTGGTATAGTAGTGTGGGATTTTAGGTACTCACCTGTCGTGAGACTTATTTTATCTGCATTATGTGTACCAATGTAATGTATGTTGGCATAGTGAATGGGATGTTTTATATTTGCCTATTTCATGAAATTGCCAATATGTTATTTTTCTCCCATTTATTAACCAGGGTCTATACGAGTAACTAGGCTACCATGTCAGTAGTTTTAGTTGCTTTGTATGATGCCTGGAATGGCAATGAAAGTTAATTAAATGCCATGTATTGCAGGTTCTGAGTTGCCCTGTCGGTGATTCAGTTCAATGCATTTGATTGTGGTTATTTGGTTGACTATCTCTGGCCCGCATAAGGGTATCTTTAGTGCTATAAAGACCCTAAGCGATATTTGTGTTTGTGTTTTGTGTTGAGGGGCTGAAAAATAGTAATTGAATTGTCTTAAATTTTTGAATGTCTTGTTGTTTACTATTTTTACAGCTAGTAGCGCCCCAAACCTTCTGCCTATGACTGCCATGATGAAATTGGATGGGACAAATTATCAGAAATGGAAGAAAACCTTAGTTATGAATTTGACCTTCATGAAATTGGATTTGGCTTTGGAGATAGATCCACCAGAGATACCAACTGATGAGAGTATTGTAGCAGCTAAGAAACTTTATGAGAATTGGAAGCACTCTAATAAGTGCTGTATGATGATGATGGAGAATTACATGGATGAGGCCATATATGCTAGTATTCCTAAAGTGGATACTGCAAAGGGACTTCTTGAGGAGATAAGAAAGAAGTTTATCGAGTTTGATATGAATGAGAAGCATCATTATTTGGACCTATTGAATAATACCAAGTATGATGGTATTAAAGGAGTAAGGGACCATATTATGCTACTTTCCTCCTATTATAATAAGCTGAAGGACCTTAAGATGGACATTGAAGAGGAGTTCTTGGCCTATTCTATAATGAGGAGTCTTCCATCACAGTTTGATAATATAAGGTCGAGTTTGAATACTAAGAAAGAAGGTTGTAGCTTGAAGGAATTGACAGCTATCCTTGTCAACGAAGAGGATGATATTAAATTAAGTAAGTTTAGGTCTGTTGCTATGGTTTCACATCAGGTAAATAAGTCCAAGAAGTTTTTCCAAAAGACGAGACAAGGATTCAAGCCAGGACAAGGTTTCAAGCCTGGGCAGGGTTTTAACCCCAATAAGAAGAAGTTTTCTGGTATGAAGCCTAAAGGGCCGAGGGATGGTGGTTTTCAGATTAGAGAAAGGAAAGAGTACTTCAATGGAAGGTGTGGATAGTGCAATAAAGTTGGGCACAAGAAGATAGACTGTTGGACCTTAAAGGGAAAGCAAGAGAAGAAAGGTAATATTTTAATTATTGAGACCAATATTATCGATGTGCCTATGAATTCTTGGTGGTTAGATACTGGAGCAACAATTCATGTTACTAATTCATTGCAGGGAATGATAAGCCGAAGGGGCCCAACCAATCTTGAGCAGCATGTTTATATGGGAGATAGCTCAAGAGTGAAGGTGAACATTGTGGGAACAATCAAATTGAAGCTTGCCACTGGATATGCTTTGGAGTTGCAAGAAGTTTCTTATGTACCTTCAATAAGAAGAGACTTGTTATCTATTTCTGTTTTGGATAGTCAAGGTTATAATTTTTTGTTTTGAAATAACAAAGTTGAATTATTTAAGGATGGTAAAGTTGTTAGTTTTGGAACTTTATGTGGCAATTTATATAAGCTTGATTTATTTAATAATGGTCTCAATTTCTCTGTTAATTCTATTGTTACTCCTATTGTTGCTTCCAAACGCCAAAGAGTTAATGACAATTCCTCAATGCTATGGCATAAACGTTTGGGACATATTTCTAGGCATAGAATGGAAAGGTTAGTGAAGGATGGGATACTTCTTAATTTTGATTTATCTGATCTGTTGACTTGTGTTGAATGTGTGAAAGGGAAGTTAACTGCCAAGGTAAGAAATGATAAGTTAGCTAGGTGTGGAAATGTTTTGGAGTTAATCCACACTGACATATGTGGACCTTTTACACCAACTGCTTTGGGTGGTTATAGATATTTCATTACATTCATTGATGATTACTCTCATTATGGACATGTTGAGCTTATTCATGAGAAGTCAGATTCTTTAGTTGCCTTTAAAGAGTTTAAGGTAAAGATGGAGCTTCAAAAGAATAAGAAAATAAAAGCTGTAAGGTCTGATAGAGGTGGTGAGTTTTATGGTAGATATGATGAAACTGGAAGGAACCCAGGACCTTTTGCTATTTATTTGCATGAGTGTGGCATTGATGCGTAATATATGATGCCTGGTACACCTCAGCAAAATGGCATAACTGAGAGAAGGAATAGAACTTTGTTGGATATGGTGCGATCTATGTTGGCAAATTCTAGGTTGCCAGATTATTTGTGGGGAGAGGCTTTAAGGACGGCTGCTTGTATTTTGAATCAAGTTCCAAGTAAATCTGTTCCTAAGACTCCTTTTGAGTTGTGGTTAGGGAGAAAGCCTAATTTGCATCATTTTCGAATATGGGGTTGCAAAGCTGAAGTAAGGATTTATAATCCCCAAATTAAGAAGTTGGATCCTAAAACCATTAGTGGATATTTTGTTGGCTATTGTATAGGATCTAGGGGTTCAAGATCCTTTTGTCCTTCTCACACCACCAGGATTATGGAATCAGACAGGGCCATTTATTTTGAAGATGATTTTGGGTTTGATGATAGTAATGGTCCAAGGGAATCTCAATTTAGAGAAGAAAGTGTTTTCATTCCCAGTATAGTTGTTTCTAATAGAGATATTGTTGATCCAGTAGTTGATGAACCAGTAGTTGGTCAGAATGAACTCATTGTTGAAGAGCAGGATATTCCAGCTATTGCAGATGCTGATGTACCTTTGAGGAGGTCACAAAGGACTAGGAGATCAGCTATTCCTAATGACTATGAGGTTTACTTGCAGGAGCATGAGTTTGACATAAGTGATGATTCAGATCCAGTCACTTATGAGGAAGCCATAAGCAGTTCAAATTCAAATTTTTGGTTGGATGCAATGGAAATGAAATAAAATCCATGGCATCATATGGAGTTTGGGATTTGGTTGAGTTACCAGAGGGTAGCAAGCCTATAGGGTGCAAAAGGGTCTTTAAGACTAAAAAGGACTCCAATGGTCAAGTGGAGAAGTATAAGGCTAGACTTGTAGCTAAAGGGTTTAGCCAGAAGGAAGGAATTAATTATACAGAGACTTTCTCTCCTGTATCCACAAAGGATTCTTTTAGAATCATTATGACGATTGTAGCGCATTATGACCTGGAGTTACATCAGATGGATGTCAAGACTGCTTTTCTGAATGGTGATTTATATGAGGATGTATATATGGTTCAACCAGTTGGTTTCCAACAAACAGGGAATGGTAATTTGGTTTGTAAGCTTAAGAAATCTATTTATGGTCTTAAGCAAGCTTCAAGATAATGGTATCTTAAGTTTGATGAGGTTGTCACCAAAAATGGCTTTAAGGAGAATGTTGTTGATAGATGCATATATATGAAGGTCAGTGGGAGCAGTTTTGTATTTCTGGTGTTGTATGTTGATGACATACTTTTGGCTACTAATGACACTGATCTGTTAGCTGAGACAAAGCAGATGTCGTGCAACCATTTTGATATGAAAGATCTTGGTGAGGCTTCTTTTATTTTGGGCATCAAGATTGTTCGAGATATGACTAATTATGTGTTGCAATTGTCTCAGAGAGCTTATATTGATAGAATCCTTAAGAGATTTGATATGCATAATTGTTCTCTTGGAAGTGTACCGGTTACGAAAGGTGAAAATTTTTCTAAAAATCAGTGTCCCAAGAATGATAGAGAAAGGATGGCAATGAAGAATGTTCACTATTCTTCAGTAGTAGGTAGTTTGATGTATGCTCAAGTATGCACACGGCCTGATATAGCTTTTGCTATGGGTGTGCTTGGTAGATTTATGAGCAATCCCGGTCCTATTCATTACCAAGCAGTTAAAAAGGTCCTTAGGTATCTTCAGGGTACTAAAGATCATATGTTGACATATCGTCGCACCAACTCTCTTGAAGTATTGGGTTATAGTGATGTAGACTATAAAGGTTGTGTGGATGATAAGAAATCTACCACTGGTTATATATTTATCATAGCAGGAGGTGCTGTATCTTGGCGGAGTGCCAAGCAATCAGTGACAGCATCCTCGACTATGGAGGCAGAATATGTGGCGTGTTATGAGGCTACCCGTCATGCAGTTTGGCTACGGAATTTTATCCGTGATTTAGGAGTAGTTGACTCCATTGAGAGACCTATTATGATGTATTGTGATAATACTGCAGCGGTATCTTTTTCCAATAATTTAAAAGGTGCTCCTGGTGCGAAGTACATTGATGTGAAATATTTTGTGGTAAAGGAGAAAGTTGAAGAGGATCTCATTACTGTTGTTCACACGCCGACTTATAGCATGGTGGCAGATCCACTGACCAAGGTTTTATCGGTAGGCATATTTAAGGAGCATGTGTCCCGTATGGGATTGTTAGGCAGTTGAGACTGCTGTGGGTCAGTGGGAGTTTGTTATGTTTTCTGTAGTAATATCCATGTTGAGTATTATTTATTTCTTTGAATATTTTAATACATTGATGTATGTGGATCATTATTTATTTATGAGATGATTTATTACATATATTATTGCTCCTTATATTTACAGGCCTGTTGAGACTATTAGTCTATGTATATGTGTATGTTGATCCAGATGTGCCATGGTGAATCCCTACTACCTAGTTTGGGTATATTGTTGTATCCTGTCGATACGCAATGTGCTTGAATGAAATGGTTTTGTGTGTTGGGGGATTGCACATGGTTAGGTAAATCTCTACTACCTAGACTGAGTTTATAGCATGCAAAGTACTCAGTTGAAATGGTATAATGTTATAGGAGATTTACTGAGAGAATCTCTACTGCCTAGTCTAGTATATTGTTGTGCCCTGTCGGTATACTATATATTTGGATGAAATGGCATTATGGTTCGGGAGATTATATAGTAAATGAGTTTGGATTTTATATGATGATGATTATGCAGTCCAAGTGGGAGAATGTTGAATAAATTAATATTTATGAATTTGGCATAATCAATTACTCACTTACAGGGCCTATTTATGCCATTAATGGCACTGGCTTATTTTATTATTTTGTAGTCGGGCCCTTGATCACACACTCTCTATAAGACTCCAGTTGGCCCATTGGACTGGATGACCAACTCTTTTTATAAGCCCATTGACTTATCCATATTTTTCCTATTATAATTATATTATCAAATTATTATTATTTTATGTGTGTCAAAATTAATGGATAAGTCTGACTTGTAGAGATTATTTAAAAGGTTTAGGGCAAGCAGACAAGAATACCATACAGTATTTGGATATTAGGGTTTTCAGAAATCTGAGAATGGTTTGAGAGTAGTGTGTCCATAGGCACTACTTTACGTTGTTTCTATTTTGCAAGATTAAAGATCTAATTTATCAATGGCTGCGTTTGGAGGTTAGTAATTTATAATTTATGGAATTTATTATGTATATTTAGATCCATAAAATTTCTAACAAATAACACCACAAAAGTTTAGGATTTATAAGATTAGTTCGTCTTTATATACCTGTCAATATAAAACGAAATGTGTCTTAAGTTGTGTTGTGTTCCTGTTAAAAAAAATTTATCAAAGGAAATGAACAACCTATTAAATTTTTTGCATTAGCTGTACACTCTTTATTATCGGCTTTAAAGATATAGAACTTTATAATTTCTAAAGATTATTTTGTGAAGGATCTTAGTGAATTAGTTTATTAGTTTGAATGGATGATTGGATTGGTAAGAGTAAGCAGAGAGTGATTCACAACAAAGAGTTAGTTTTTTATAACTGGTTTCCATCCCTTCCAACATCTATTTAGGATAGCATTGAAAGAAAGAAGAACCCAAAAAAGTTGGCCTAATTGTTGTCACAAAAGATCCGGTATTTGAAAATCCACCTTACGTTCCCCTATTGACAATATGCTCCTTAATTCACAAACGGAATAATTTAGACCCGGTGGTTAAGTCATCAAAGAAAGATGGCACTGATTTCAAACGTCAATTCATTCCACCGGGAATCAGTTGCTCCAAAGGCATCGTATTTATGGAGACTTCTCCTTGGTTTTTTGGCCATTTACAATACTTTTTGCTCCAAAGGCATCCCTCTGCCCGATGTTTGAAACCCATGACTTCCCAAATAGATGTGAATGGTTTACCTACTGACCCTACCTCACTTGATTGGTATCAACGAATTTTCCTTTTTTTTTGTTTTGCTATTTTGTTTATTTATTTATTTTTATTTTCTTTTTCTTTTTCTTTTTCTTTTTTTGGTTTTTGAGATTGTTTTTCTTTGTTGATTTTATTATGTTATTATTATTATTATTATTATTATTATTAGTTTTTGGTAAACAATGGGCTTGATGATAAAGAGAATATTGAAATGTTAAAGAAGGCAGATGTTGTTGTGCTTGCTTTTTATTATACTAGGGTTGGCACTCTTCTTTCTCTTTATCAAACATGGATTCCTTAACTTAGTCAATATAAGGTATATTTCTATTTTATTTGTTAGACACCACTGAGTATGTTAAAATGAAAACATTGATCTAATTTGATTAAGACCCATATAACTTACTACTTGATCTCCCATTTATATATATATATATATATAATTGTTTTTTTTCCCTTTTCAAGTGAATACTCCACTTTTAATGGTTGGATGTCAAGTGGATCTAAAACCTAAGGATGTGGATTTAAACTTAAGGGTAAAAGGATTTCCCCGTATGCCTAATCTTGGCATTTCTTGTGTTATGATCTTTTGGATTATGCTGTAAGCTTTCACTGTCATATGTGTACTTTCGTTAACAATCGTTCTTTGCATATTATTATAATCATGGTTGTGTGTTCATTCTTTGTAGACTCATTTTATTTACCAAGGTGCAGTAGACCTTTTTTTTTCCACGCTTTCCCATATATGTTGACTATGTTGACAATATTTTGAATCCCAAATTTAATAGTGCCCTGAAGCCCTTTTTTTTTTTTTTTTTTTTTCTATGATGGTAATAAAGATGGTATTATCAAATTTGAAGAATTCAAAAAATTCTAGGTAACATATAAAATATTCCAAGTTTCGCTGGTATTTGTTTTGACGAGTTCAACTATATTATTATAAATTTGGAGATAGCTGAAGATTACGAAGCTATATGGACTATCCTCAGTCAATTTGGATACAATTATGATTTAGTGCTTTCAGATGATCTCATCTCATCTTCATTGAGAAATCACAAATTCCTGATGATGATGATGATGAGAGTGTAGAGCTGTCAAATGAAGCCATAAAGTTTCTCATCTAGATCTTTAACCGGTTTGATCCTGATAAGGATAGAGCTCTTAGACCCAATGAATTGATTGATCTATTTGATATAGTTCTACGAATTCCATTTAGTGAGGCTCCCTATAAGGATGCTTCTAAGAAAAATGGGCTATCGCTTGAAGGATTTGTATCATTTTGGGCTCTCATGGTTCTCTTAAACCCAATTTTTTGCTTGAAGAATCTTTTATACATTGGTTATAGCAATGAACCTACATTTACTATTCATGTAACAAGAAAGAATACAGAACAACCAGAAAGAAATGTTCTCCAATGCTTCATCTTTGGCGCGAACAAGTCTGGAAAGTCTGTACTATTCAATTCTTTTATTAAAAGGACGTCACAGCAAGGTATTTATACTCCAACTCTGGTGAGCACTATGCAGGTAATGTTGTTGGTCAATACGGGGATACTAAACATATTCTTATCTTAAGAGAAATCCTTGAAGATAAGAAGGCAAAACCAAAGAGAGGGGAGATGAGATCAAACCGCTTATCCCTTTTCCTTTGACCAGTTGGCCTCCACTTTATGATAAGTAAGCAAGAAGGTTAATAATCATCACTCTTTAATTTGCTTATTAAGAAATCATTTTCCATGATTTGCTATTTGCAGATTTGAAGATTGTCTATTTTTTTTTTTTTAATTTCTTATTGAAATTGTCTATAATTTGTATGTCTCCCATTGTGCTATTGATAGATTGGTTTGTTTTGCTTTGCTGTTCAGATGAGTCGTCGAAGAATGGAGCAACTAATTTGAGGTGCCTTTCAGATATATTACAGCTAAACATTGTTCCCTTTCATTTTTAAAACAATAGGTACAAATCATAATTTTAGTAAGTCCTGTTGTATATTGGATGTTGGATGTATTACTTTCTTTCTCTTCTCCATTACTTGAATGTCAAGTAACATTTTCATTATCAACTTGCATTTGTAGGTGTCCAGAATACTTTACTACCTATACTTAGTGAACCTACACTTAACGTATTCCATGAGATTGCAAAAGCCAGGGGAACCATGGCTTGGATGCAAGTGACCAGTGACCCTAACATTGGCTTTGAAGTCAACGATAAATTTGAGCAAGGGTTTACAAGTGAGTCTATAGGGGCTTTGTTTCTTCAGCAGGAATTGACATATTTTGATAGGGGAATTTTTACAACAACGAATGCAAAAGACCTCCTTGCTGGAAATGAAGACAACAACGATGGCATGATCTAGTTTACAAATGAAGACAGTCAACCCCTAACAGGAATCTGGCCAACCACCGCCAAAAGCCACCTGCAGTAGGTTTTTAAGTTTTTTGAAGTTTATTTGCTTGTTTTAGATTTTAAAATTAGTTAATGGTCTATTTTATTCAAATGTTTAGGTTATGTGCAATAGCATAAAAAAAAAAAAAAATGTCAGTAGATTTTAAATATCTGTTTTAATAATGAAATATGATTTAGTTGTAGGAGATGATCTTTAGAAAACTTGGGATTTGGGATTTGTGATTGAATGGCTTAAACCATTTTTCATCATCATATAGTCCTTGATAGTCCTCATTAAAAGATTAAAATTTTGTATCCTCGCAACTTATTTCTTTACTCATTTGAAACTAAATTTTGTATATATAGATAAATAAGCAATTTTGTTTGTTTATTTATTTATTTATTTTTTTTAGGGACATAATGCTGTGATGATGAAATGCTTGGTTAAAATTTTCTTTATGATTGGATTTTGGAATGGACTTTGATCGGGTGAAAATTATTTGTTGTTTTGTTTGGATTGAATTTATAATACACTAAATTTATTCATGTTCTCCAGTTATGGGGTTTAAATATTTTGTTGTCAATATTGATATATATATATATATATATATATGTATATATATATTTAATCAGTCCTGCTACAATGCGTATTAATCTTGCACTATAAGGGGTGTGGCACCCGCTTATTTTCGATGATAGACTCAAAAATATATTCTATTGTCAACAATAAAATGATGGCTTGCCATTTATGATGCAAACCTTCTTTTAGCAAAATTTTATTTTTAACTTTTGTTTACATAAATCACTTGTATATATGCTTTATTCAATTATCTGGTTTTTTTGTGTGCGTAATTTTGTGGAGAACGAGGTGCCTACTATAATTTCTTTGGTGATAGTGGTGATGAATTACTCGGGTTGTTGTCATCACTTTGGCGCCTCCTTGTTTGTTTTTAAAACTTGTAGTTTTTTTAATCAAATCCCTGTAAGAATTTTGGTTATAGTGATTGCTTATGTGCAAATGAATCATATAAAAATTGGTGTTGTATTGCATTTAATAGTTGGATGTAAATATTTGATTTAATTGACTTGTTGTCATGGACATATATATTACTAATATGTTCTCTCTATGAATTTCAACTACAATCTTTAGTTAATATTCCCGAGCTTAGCAAGAATCTCTTTAAACTCCTCATGTGGAAAATGAATTTCACAATCACGTACCTTCAAAATACGCTGATTGTTCCCCATGTAAAGAAATGTAAAAGTGCTCTTGAGGTGCTTGCTTTTGATAAAAGTTTTATCTGCAAACAAAACAACTAAATGTTATTCAAAAGCAACCAAAAAGCAATCTAAATTTTAACTTTGAATCCGGTTGTTTTGATAAATTTAGTTTTTAATTTTTATGAACAATATGAAGTTTTAGCTTATAACTGCAGAAAGAACAATTCATTTTTACAATGGTTTTTTCGGAATTTGACATGAAAGGGTGTGCATAGAGTATTTTGAATAGTGCAAGTAGAACTTTCCCAGTTGTCCTGTTAAGGGGAAGATTTGTGAACTGGTAAACAATCCAATGAATCGGTTCTAACTCGGCCTTGTCATTGACCAAATAGTGAGCCAATATTGACTAGACTAAATGTTCATAATACTCTAGGGCACTAAGAAATTTATACTTTCTACTCTTTACATATTGAAATCTACGCACTATCCTCTATATGTGAAAATGAGACTGGTAATTAACTAATTAGAGACACCTCCTTATGAATCTTGGTTAGGAATTTCTTTAAGTATGAGGATAATTAGTACTAGTCAATTAGATTTGGTTTATCCTGCTAATCATCATTTAGGTCCAAACAACTCCTACATCATGGAAACTCAGGTATATCTCTTTCACAATTCGTGAGCCTACTTAATTTGATTTTCTTTTGCTTCTGATTTCTAAATATGGATAAAGAAGGAAAAGAAATAAACGAAATCCTAAGGTATTATTTGGTAATATGGTTAGTTTTTAATTTCTGTTTTTTTTTTTTTTTTTTCTACATGATTGTATATAATTTGCTTATATCAAGTATTAACTAATTGTGGTTGTAGTTTGTTACATATTTTAAACAAGTATAAACTTAAAAGAAGGGGGGGAAAAACAACAAAAAGCAAAACAAAACAAAAACCAACACAATTTGAAGTTGTGCTTAATTTGGTATTTATGTTTTTTTTTTTCCTTAATTTTATAATTAACTTAAATGCTTAATAAACTTTAACTACTATTAGCTAGCTAATATTTAACATAAGCAAATTACAGATAATTAAAAACAAAAAATTAAAAACTAAAAACCAACTATGTTACCACACAACAATGAATAATTCCATTTTTTAACACATCAATAAGGATATCAAAAACTTCTAAAGTAAAACAATATTGAAAACATAAGATTGGATATTTGGAACAAATAAATAAATAAATAATGAGAAATCAACAATTAGCTATTTTTTAAGGCTTTAGGGTATAATGAGTGTTTAATAATTATACATAAAATATATAACATGATTCATAAGTAGGTAACGTTAAACTATAAAATGAATAACATATTTAACATTTGAATGTTACATTTTTATGATTAAAAGTTATACACCTAGGATATTTTATGAACCATTTATTATAAATTTTACCATAAAACCGATCTCACCACAGAAATTTCCTTAATAAGATTGTCTCGATAGCTAGGCCATAACAAGGCTAACATAGATACAGATTGACCGGGTTAATGTTTACCGATTCATAAATGGAAAAGTTCTACTTGCAGAAAAAAAAAAAAATATATATATATATATATATATATATATATATATATATATATATATATATTATGTATATATAAAAGACCAGAAAGCAAAAAGCAAAAAAAACGAAACTCTGTGCACGCCTTTTTCATGTCAAATTCCCAAAAGACCATCATGAATTTGAGTTGTTATTTTTGCTCTGCAATTCAAGGCCCTACTAATGAAGCCCAATGTATAAGAGAAGAGTAAAGCCCAACTACTCGAGACCCAAAATCAATGTTTTTATTTCTCCATTCTTTTTTGTTTTTTGTTTTATTTTTTTATTTTTATTTTTTTTCTATATATCTTATCACTCTCCATGTATATATATATTAATATTAGACTAATAGTACAATGGGAAACTTAACTGTATTATTTTATTTTTGGGACAGAGGATCTTCATTAGTACTTAAACTCCATAAAATGAATGTATTGTATATCCATTGGTTCTGCAACTTCTCACTGAACTGTCCTTTCAAAAGCAAAATGTTAAAAATGAAGAAATGATTGGCCTTTTTGAATAAGCTGCATCTTTGATTTCTTTCATCTTAAACCACTACCATGTGTTTGCCAATACATAGATGATGAGTTTTCTCAGCGCTCACTGATGCATCAATTTTGATATGTCTTTTATATTCCCATATAATTGAATATGGCTTCTTGTTCTTTCATCTCATTTGGGTCCCCATATGATGGGAGTTGTGTTTTGAGGTTGATATATATGTACAAATATGTTATATATTATATATTATATATTATATATTATATTATTATATATTCTTGGGCGGTGTCTTTCTTGAACAATCAATTAATGGGGGCATGATGGTTTGAATCTTTTGACGCATTGAAAGTAAAAGCTTTCTAAAATTATAGTTCTGATTCAAGTGAGGTACATAATTTTTACTTCTCCTAGAACTTATTTTGTCATGCTCATGTAATTATATGTTAGGTTAAAGGAAAAGGATATATAATTGTGCTAGGAGATCATATGCTGTGTACTTCAAAGATGTTCAAGCATATTAGAAGTGGATCATTCTATGTAACTGTGGGACAAAAATCATGATTCTTTTTTTATTATTACTATTGACTAAAATGATGAAAGACAGAAAGAGTACGACAAAACAAAAAAAAAAAAAAAAAAAAAAGGGTTGGGGCATATAAAAAGGCATCAAATTGGATAGCAAAAAACAGCGCATACCATTTTTTCTTGGGCATATTATAGGGGACCCCTCAGATTTTGGGATAGAGGTAAACTAGTCTTCCATGTTTGAAAGGTTTCAAGTAACACCCTTACAGAGTTACTCTGTTCATCCATTTAGTTATCTCTCCTACATGGTACATGTAATGACATCAATACCTTTGTAAAATGGGTATTCGAAAATTGTATTGTCCTATTATCAAAAAAAAATTTAAATAATAATAAAAAAATAAAATACCCAATTGAACCATAAGTTATACCAATTATAACAACCAAACGTTGCATCTTATTTAGGGACCCATATGATAGATCTACATATTAGAAAATTTTCATACCACACATTGGGAAGCTATACAGCTAGCCTAAAACAGCAATAAGAAATAGGAAAACAAAAGGAATAAGGAAGCGACTGACATTATGCAATCCGCTTGACAACCTTGTTTTAGTACGTTCCCAAATACGACTTGCCTATTCATTTTAAAAAAAAAAAAAAAAATTCCCAAATACTTATTAAAAAAACAGTAAATATATGTCTGGCATATATAATAACCATTGTTTTAAAAATAAAAATAGTTATTCATAAAATTAGAAAATAGAAAAAAGAATGATATTCTTATTTATATATTTAGTAAAAATATTGATTTAAAATTAAAGTTTAACTTTTATCAATTTTTTTTAAATATTCAAATTTGATAAAAATTAATTAAAAGTTAAATTTTATATTTATTTTATATATTTTTAGTATTTGATAATAAATGTAAACCTAAATATGGTAAAAATATTTTAAAATTTATCCAGATTAAAATATAGAAATAAAAATTCCAAAATCTCAAAAAACAATTGCTATTTATTTAAATAAAGATACAGTTATTCCTATAAAATAGTTATTATTAAATTCAAAAACTTATCTAATATAAAATAAAAAAAAAACTAAATCTATAAAATATATATTTTATTTCTATATTCTTTACTCAATATTCCTACAAACATTGCCTCTCTTCTTATGCAATATTCATAACTATCCGCTTAATCCACTTAACTATCTACCTTGCTCTCATGCTTATTCCATTAACTAAACCCATTTCTTATATTATTATTGTTTTAATCATTTATTATTTTTTGAAATATTTACAATGGAGGTTAATAGAGAGGTAATGAACCTTGTTCTTCTCTAATTTCTTGCAAGTTCAATTGAAGCCTTTTAAAAAAATTTCTTCCAATTGAGATTCATTTAGTTTCCAATTTGAGTCAATTAACAACAAATTTCCAACTTCCGTTTGGTAAATAACAAATTTTCAACTTGATAATGAAATTCTAATGCCACCATCATCATTGTCCCTCTGCGATCTTCATTTGTCACACTGCAGTCACCACTGAACTCATTAGTTATGCACCACCACCACCACAACCTCCGCATTAGTTGTCTTCATCCACATTGTACCATGTATTGCCACTTTAACCATATTATATAATTGTTTCTTTATTTGCTTAATAAGTGTTTTTCATTGACAATATCATAGATGGTGGTTTAAACTCAAGTTGGGTAAGTAGGGTCATATGTCTCCAATGACAACTATGAATTTGTAGGTTTGTGTGTATAATTAAAGGATGGATAATATTTAACACCATGTTGGCCATGAAAAGTTATAAACTTCTCTACCATTATCAAATCAAAGCTCTCATAAGTCAAACCGTAGCTTTTTTATAATTTTTTTCATCATTATTAATCATATAGCTATCCTCTCTTTATTTTCTACTTTTCTTATCACTGAACCTTCCAATAAGACTGTGTTATTTTTATATTTATTTTTTCGATATTCGAAGTCGTGATTACTATTCTAGAAATTGTCTATTAAACATATTAAGAAATAAAAAGATCATTAACTCCTCCATTGATGAATGACAAGTGACAACCACATACGAAATAAGCTACAAAATCATTAAGATGAACCGTATGGCCCAAAATGGTCCCAAAGCCATGGACATTCCACTATTCACTTATGCATACATTAAATGCTACTAAACCAGAAAAAGTATTTTTCTAGCAAAAGCCACACAAACACAGAAGCAGAGTAAACAGAGCCAATACTAAAAAATAAAAATAAAAAATAAAAAAATTGTTGCAGGCAATTTTTTTTCTCTGCAACAAAAACAATCTCCAATTTATGAACTACACCTTTTTATCTATGCAGCAAAGACCCCCACTCTAATTCTCTATATACAAATTGCAGAGAACAATTACCCCACAATGAAAATATCTATATGGATGAATTATAGACAGAGGAACAGAATATTACCCAGAAGGTAATTTCCATATGTGTGTCCAGAAGCCATTCTGCATTATTTTGGACTATAAAATTTTCAAATGACTTTCTCATCGAACCTTTTTTAATTTGGAAGCTTCAGAGCCTCAATCAAAAGTTTCCCATTTTGTGGTTACCACTACTGATTCAGATTGTTGCAGAGGATTCTGCAATACTATCTTTTGGGCTGTGAAATTTCTCTGTTTCTGTGGCATCTGAATCTTCTGCATTGGCTTTGATTTGTGCATAATTGAATTGTCTTGTTGCTGAATGTGGGTTTTATCTGCAATGCTGCTAGATTTGGAGCTTTGTAGCTTCAAAAAATCCAAAGTCTCTATGCATTTCTGAACTCTTCTCACCTACAAAAGTTGTTTTTTTAACTTAGAAAATTTATGAACCTGGTTTATGGAGACCACAATGGAAATTATGAACTAAAAAGGTTTCCAAAATATACCTGAATTTTTCTCTGCTGTTTCAGATCTCCCTCTGCAACAATTCCATCAAGTTGGATTAACTTTGTCATCAAATTTTCAATCAGATTTTCGATTTCCGTCTCTGCAATTTTCCCACCTCTAGAAGCCGTTTCTTCCAATGCTTTAACCTACCCAAATGAAGAACTAAAGCAATTCATAAGAATATGTAAATCAATTGCTTTAAAAAAAAAAAATTGTAAAATATTTTCAAGTTGGAATTTTTACCTGCTCCTCATGCTTTTCTACATCCAAAACGATATTTGCTAAAGATTTGGAAGTTTTTTCCACTGTTGAATTTCTCATCATCTCCACGCACCTTCTTTCTCTGCTTGCAGTGTCCTCCACCAACACCATTTTAGATCCATCTTTAACTTTGACAACATCAAGATATGATTTTGAATCTCTCTCTTTGTTTTTGAATATCAGTTTCTGATCCAATGGATGCAAACCAGTTGGTTCTGCTAACTTTTTCTTCAATTCCCCTGCAACACATATATCATTTTCCTTCATCCAAATCCCAAAATTTCTCATAAAAAAGAAAACAAACAAACAAAAAACCAATAGTATGAATAATTCCATTTACCAAAACTTGCTTGGGAACTGATATATACTTCGTGATAAACAGAACCATATTTAACTCTAACTCTAATGGTTGGAACCGAAACATTGCTTGGATTTGTATCGGAATTTCGCTTCTGAACCAGCATTCCACCAGGCCTTATTTCCCACTCACCGATGTTAGGAACTTGTTGACCAACGTGAGAGGCTTTATTTGTGGAGGAAAACATCCTGTTGATCTTTGACTTCATTGGCTCCATCGTTGTAATATATGATTTGATCTGGTTTTGAAGCTTTTTTTATGACAATGAATAATAAGAAGAAGAAGTACGTAGTAGAGTTGAACAAGAAACTCAAAGAAAGTTGCAAGCTTTTATATGTTCTTGGCTTGGATTAGAGGGAACCCAGAAGAGAAAATAGAAACTTTGTAGAAAAGCATTTCCATGGTGATAGGTTGAGGGATCAAAGACACACAGGTACAAAACACTGAGTTGGGAAACATTGTAGCAAGGAAAACGTGGATTGGGTTTGGAATATATTTCCAAATTACAGCAAGTATAGCCTTTTTTTATGTAATTTGAAAGCAAAGCAGTTTGTTTATGAAGGTTTAAGAGAAGGATAACAAGAAAGAGAACTAAAGTCTTTGTGTATATATATATATATATATATATATATAGAGAGAGAGAGAGAGAGAGAGAGAGAGAGAGAGCTTAGATCTATTACTTTTCTATTCAGAGAAAAATAAAGAAAATGGAATGGAAAAAGGAAAAGAGAAAATGAATGGACAGCGAAGAAAGTAAGTAAAGAGAATAAACTGCCTACAGAGCAGGAAGAAGGGGAAAAATAAAAAATAAAAAGATAATTTGAAGAAAAAAAGAATAATTTCCTTACATGAAGAGGACAAAGAAGAAATCTTTTTGGCTTATCCACTTATAAAAACTGAAGCTAAAACAAAAAATATCAGTCACGAAATCATTTAACGTGCACAATTTAATTATGCTATTTTTTTTTTCTATAAATAAACTTAAAAGTCCAAGTTCTTACTTATTTGTTATTACATATATAATATATAATATATATTAAAATAAATAAACAAAAGAGGAACATAATGTCTTATCGTTGTCTTAAAAGTGGAAAGGCAGCACATAAATATTCAAAGGAGGAACATGTTAAGGCCAGCTCTGCAGAAAAGAAAATCAACAGCCAGTTGGCACATGTCTGGTTCCCTTACACGGTTGGTTTTCAAGGACATTATCATTATTTTTGGCTTAAGCAAATTAACTAGCTAATTATATATATATTTTTTTTAAGTAAGTTACACTTTTTCTACCAAAAATATTATTCATCTTGGCTATTAGAATTGAATAGAACCAAAAACATCATCAATTTTAAAGGATAGTTTTCTTTTTGGGCTTTTTATTCCCAATTAAACCTTCTTTCTCATTCAAACTATTTTGGTACGGTTGTGAGTTTAGTTTGATGTCACATTTTGGTATATTAATCCAATTTAATAAGCATATAAGGCTATATTCCACTATTCATGGCATCATTCAGGGTAACAAAATTTGGGGATCAAATGAATTGGCCGAAATTAGTTTATAGGAAAACAATTTCCTTTCCTAGATTTTATATATATATATATATATATATAGATATATATTGAAAGGTGAAGGAATTCAAATAGAGATTATTGTTGGAGGAAATAATAATTTTTACTGATTTGCCTTTGCAGGGTCTAGTGTTTTATTTTTTTATTTTTTTTATCATTTACAATTTTTTTCCATCTTGATATTTTGAACCTATGATCTTTCATATGTCAATATAAATGACTTATCAATTATGTCAATCTAATGTAACAAATTAATATTTTGTTATCAATAGAAAAATAAAAGACCAAAAAGAAATTTTTACTTGAATTAAAAAGAAAGGTAAATGTGTTATTAGGAAAATAAATTAAACTAGTTTTCTAAAAAGTAGAATGAAAACCTTTTTAGTGAAACACTTTCCACCCAACTTTCTCAATATTTGGAATTAGTTGGCATTAGTTGACATTTTGCTCATGCAAAAAATTATCTAAACATTGAAACATTCACTTTCTGAAAGAATTTCAACTTCCATTCAATTCTAATATGAACCTAATCGAATCCAGAAGCAACTTTTCCATCGCTTTCCCCAATATTGGATATCAAATTCCACATGAATCCATATTTTGCTCGTGAAAGATTATCCAATGAGATCTTCATTTTATCAAAAAATGCTTATCTTCTAATCAACTTTGAGACGAACCAAACATGGCCTAAGAGCAACTTTGATTTAAGACCACATTTGGTAATCTATAAAGTAGGTTAGTGTATAAATCCCATGGAAATGTGCTAAGCGACAACTTTTCTATTTTTAGATAGTTTTTAATTCCCAAATTTAAGCTTTGATTGGAACGTGTTAGAAACTTGAAGAA
Source organism: Ziziphus jujuba (assembly GCF_031755915.1). Taxonomy (NCBI): domain Eukaryota; kingdom Viridiplantae; phylum Streptophyta; class Magnoliopsida; order Rosales; family Rhamnaceae; genus Ziziphus; species Ziziphus jujuba. The sequence goes on from NC_083384.1 coordinate 26,356,601, forward strand.
AAACAATTTCCAACAATAATTTTTCAGAAATTCGTTTCGTTGTCTACGGTGGATTTGTAATGGAATTTTCTAGATTCGCAAGGAATTAAATTAATCGATATCTTCTAATTGAGGCAAAATTATTTTAAAATATGATATATATATATATATATGCAATATTGCTTTCCTTATGAATCTAAAAATGACATTATTTTGAGAGAAACAATTGTCCACCATATTTTTTCTTGTTTAGAAAGTATCAAAATTTAAAGAGGAATTAATTTTGAAAAATTGGTTTTCAAAAATTAGTATTTTAGAAATTATTTTTTATGATATTTAAAACTTATAAGTAATTAATTAATTTATATTTTAAAATTTGAGGATAAGATTATTTTTAAATAAAATATATAAAACTAATTTTTCAGTAAATTTCAAAATTATATTTTTTTTAAAAAAATTATTTTCCACATGTTGAGATTTATTTTCTCCCAATATCCACAATTTCTTCTTTATGAAAATCACCCAAACATGTGAAAGTTTTATTTTTCCAAATTATAAAAATCACCCAAATATGTGAAAATTTTAGTTTCTCAAAAAATTTCAAATTTCCTTTGATACTTTTTTCAAATGAGATCTAAATCTAGAATTAGATTTTCACTGGACCCATATTTTCTATTTTTTAAAAATTGCCCAAATATAGGAAAAACTAATTTTCACAAAAAATCTCATATTTCCACGAAAAAGAATGACAGTTTCCAAATGAGACCTTTAGCCCATTTGTATTATATCATTCTTAATAATAATTTGAGATTCCCTTGGAATTTCTAGTTTTGTTTGAATAATGTATTTTATCAGTGAAATATGGACCCTAATGGAAAGTAATTCCCTATATGTGAGAAGGTTAGTGAAAAAATAAATCTTATAAAATATGTGGTATTCTCAAATTTCTTAAGAAAAGTGAACAAATGTGTTTATTTATTTCCATATTATCCTTATACTTAAAAGATAATTTTTATTACATATTAATCCTTATTTTCATAATACATTCCCAATACTCATCAAATAGTAATTGAAGCTAATACATAGCAAGCTAAAGGTTTGTTTGGTAATGTTTTCTAAAATTATTTTTATAAATCAATTTTGTAAACTGAAAATGGTGAATTGAATTTCATATTTTTAGAATTTAAAAGCATATATGATAAATATTTTATGAGAATAATAATAATAATTTAATGAGCTATCTAGCTTATTTTATTATTGGCTATGTAGGGGTAAAATCGATAAATTTTATATTTTTTTATTTTTTAATACTAAAAATCTATAAAGAAAAATAAATCTTTTAATAATAATAGTCTATTAAATTGTAATGTGGTGTAAAAATAATATAGGATTTAAAACAATATTAAAATTTTCCTATATTTTCTTTTTTGCCCCCTTTTAATGTTGTGTCATATATATATATATATATATATATATATATTTTTTTGGCTAATAATCCCACTACCCTAGCTCGGACCTGGGCGAAGATGGAAAGGAAGCATGGCAAATGCCAGCCTGACCTCGGCTGCAATGTCGTGTCATATCAATACTATGCACTAAGCTGCTCTAAAAATTATATAATATAATATATATACCTATACGGAAAAAAAAAAAAATTATTGAAAATGATAAACATTAGTTTGTATATGATATATGTTAAATATGGTTTATATTTATATAAAATAAATAGTTTTAATTTAAAATGATAAATATTATATATTCTTTGTTTTCAAAATTTCACAAATACATGTAAAACGACTTTTGGACATTTTCTAAATTCTATTTATATTTTAGAAAAATTTTCCAACTTTTCTTAGGTTTTATATTTTAAAAATAATTACCAATGCAATTTTGATCATATTCTATTTATAAAATGAAAAACCGTTTTGCAAACCATTATTGAATAGGCTCTATATTCTTACAAAATTAAATTTTAAAAATTAATTTTCCTCAAAAGATTGAGAGTTCTAAACCATAGTTCTCATCTAGATAAATATCACTTTAAAGATGTCATTTTAAGGATATCTCAAAAATTATATATTGATTTTATAATATATATATATATATATATATACATATAAATTTAGCCTTAATTTGTAACATATATAAAATGTAATTTAATTACTTTCAAATTTAAAAATTCTCTTATTAATAAAAAATTATTGAAGAAAAAGTAATTACTAGAAAACTGAATCATAATCAAATTTACTCAAAAGATTGAGAGTTCCCAAACAGGGCATAAATGCCAGCCTTCTCTCTTTTTTCTTTTTTTTTTTTCTTTTTTTCTTTTTTTTTTTTTTTTTTTTTTTTTTTCTCGCTAGAAGGCCTAAATGCTAGCTTGTTCGCATTTGCTGTTGCAACTCTTCCTAATTCTACAAATAAATAGAAGAAAACTACCTCAGCATTGAGATGAAGTAAGGAGAAGTGCAAAGTTTGAGCTTGAACCGAAACCAAGCTTACCATTTTAAAACATGGTTGGGAGTCCCGATACAATTGCTTCTTGACCAAATGCCCATATTTGGCTATCAATCAAATCATCAATTATAACTTTCCTTTTAGAAAAATATATGTATTATTCCAAAAAAGAAAAATGTTTTGATTCCTATATCAGTCTGGACTCATTTCTTTTGTGAGTTGGGGGTCAAATAGAATGCTTTGATTGGCATTGGCATTGAGTCGTAATTGCTTAGCTTGTTCTTAAATAGTTGTAATTTCTTTGTGTTAGTATTTGTTTGGTATAGTTAATGAAAATAAAATTTTAGTTTATAAAATTTTATTTTTTAAAAAAAAACTTTAATTAAAAAGTTAATAAGTATTTAGTTCTAAATAAAAAACTTCATTAAATCTTTGTTCGATTTTCACATAAATTAAAAAAAAAAATTTTAAAAATTTAAAATTTATATTTTTTTTAAACAAGTTAAAAAAATTATTTTTTTTGGTTAACGTGTCTATTTCACAAAGTTTTTTTTTTTAAATCAAAAACTCTATTTGAATGTCAAAAGTTTTTTTTTAAAAAATAACAATACTTAAGAATTAAAAAATATTTGTTAATTCAAAAAATAACTTTTTTAAACTGTTTTAGAAAAATTCAAATTTTAACCTTCTTTAAAAAAAAAAACTCTTTTTTTTTAACTTATATAAAAATTGAAAAACTTAATGAGCATTTAATGTAATTTTTTCATTTACAATCAAATATTTATTAAATTTGTAATAAATACTCTTTTTTAAAAAGATATATTATACAAAACTTTATAAATTTACACAACAAATATTTGTTGACTCTTGCCAAATATTTTTATTTTTTAACAAAAAAATTTGACATTCAAATAGAATTTTTGATCCAAAAAAAATCTGCCAAACAAATACTTAATAACAAACACGCCTTCTCAAAGTGCCCACAGAGCCTCTAAAAAAAGTCTTCTGAAAGTGCCCCACAGACTCTTACCGCTGCTAAATGGTATCACTTTCAAATGGTGCGTAACTAACCCTCAAGTCAATTATATATAAATATAGTTTGCAATAGACCCTTTGATATCGCTTCGCCATTTGATTTGACATATAATGCATGCATACATACATACGTAATATATATATATATATATATATATATATATGGGAAATGATGTTCCTAACTACCAGAATTTATATCGGCAAACAGATCCAGTCTGTGAGATTAATGGAAATTTAATGCCATTGAATTCAAAATGTGAAGAGGCTTAACAATTTCACATGTCAATAACAGATGTCACATATCATCTGAGTAACAATGGAGAAACTTTTTTTGGTAAATTAACAATGGAGAAACTTGGAAAAACAGTTTCCTCCCAAACTCATTTCCAAGCACCTCACAAGAGAAGATAACTGTGATTCCTAAACTCACTGATCTTTCCGAGATTTGGACTTCACAGGCTTCGCTGGCTTAATTATGTAGCTGAGGAGGATCAGCACTACGGGAAGAATCGTTCCGACATAATACACGCTCCCATATGAGGCCAGCGTTTCATGCAGGCTTAATACCTGTCAAAGACAAGATGCATATATTAGAAGCTTAACGAGCACTGGCTTCCAAATTAGTTGATTTCTTCATGTTTCTATACTTGTGTATGTGTGTATGTTGTGGGGGGGGGGGGGGGGGGGGGGGAGAGAGAGAGAGAGAGAGAGAGAGAGAGAGAGGTGACTAACCATAAAACCAACACAGGAGTAGTTTAGAACCAGGACAGTGTAAGCAAAGTTCAGAAACGCCAGTATCTTCTTCACAAGAGCCATATTTGGTGGTACGGCTTGCTGCCATCTGTAAATGACTGCGATGCAGCAAAATAGACACGGTCAAACGAAACTCGTTAATCACTTGAAGGAAGTGCAATAAACGAATATACAGCAAGGCAGCCTGATCAGTACCTCTAGAACCAGCAATCATCAATGCCGACTGGACAAAGAATATGATGTACCCAGGATATAATCCCTATAATTGTCCAGAAAAGACATAAAGGAAAATTGATGAACAAGAAAGTCAAATTAACATAGATACTAAATTCATTCCATTGTATAATACCATGATGGAATGACCACATATATGAATACAACATAAACCTCTATTATCACATTTGGATCACAGAAATGTTAATTCAAGGCATATATATAACCTGTTAGAGGATGAATCTGCTTATCTATGGCTTCTTTCCTTCATGTAATTAGAATAATCACCACTTCACAATGCGTTGTGCTTGGGGGGGAGGTGGTTGAAGAAAGGGGGACCAAAAAAAAAAAAAAAAAAAAAAAAAAAGGGAAAGTAAACAATATATAGACAAGGCGAGGGTAAGATTATACTCACATGCCAAATGGCACTGACAGTCTGAGTCGCCAGCAACTGGAAGAAACCAGGTTTCTTTCCTTTCTGAACAAGCCTATCATAAACATCTAAGCAGCACAATATATTAGTAGTGGTACTTGAATAAACTGCCATCTCTTGCAAAAATATGTCAATGCACCAATCCTTTACATGTCAATGGATACGGCCAACAAAGTAAAAAACCAACATATTCCACAAGCACACAATTTAATGCAATTGGATCGGGCAGCCTAAAATGTTCAGCAACTTAACTTCATTTTTAACTTCATTTTTGTAATTAGAATGGTTATTTTAATAGGAAGTATAAGATATAGAATTCTAATCACATTAATAACAGCTAACAACTTTCAGTCATAGAGGTGAACAGGGAAAAATCAACTTGTATGATTAAGATTAATGATTTAGAATTAATTACAAGTATACCAATAATTTGGATCATGCCCCAATATGGCCGTAATCTTAATTTTATGTACAGTCATCCCTGAACTGCGACATTCTAAAATATGCTCTTTTGCTTAGGCAATTTGTTAGAGCAAAGATCAAATTGACAACTTGAAATACACATAGGCAGCATACATAGTAGATATATGTTTGAATAAAGGAATTTTTCGAATAAAATTTATTTTCTTTCTTCAAAAGAAAGAATGACAATGTTTATCAAATTCATCCGAAGCAAATCTTTTATCAAATCAAATATCATGTTGGCTTCCTCCACTTAACCAATTCTGTATTCTAACAAAAGAACCTATTAGACAAAAGCTCAAGAGTAGTTTTGTACCCCAAGATTTTGCTAAAGAAAGAAACTTTTGTTGTATGTATTCACGTGAGTGTGTGTGACTGATTTTTTGGAAAAGATTATCAAATTACAACATATTTTTTAATAGTCAAAATAATCACATTTCCACGCTACAACATATATTGTGTGTATGCATATTTTTCTTTGTTTAGATAGATGAGGTCAAGTTTTCTAATCCTGCAACACAAGACAATCATATCCAGCAGAGATAGCCAAGAAAAACAAATGAAACAAAAACACAAAAGCCTTACAATGACGAAGCCAGGTGCTGACTTGTATGTTCCACACAATTGGCAACTCAACGGCACTCCTTGCTAACTCAACACCTAAAATATCAACATTTTTTGCACGATCCCATCGTGGCTTTGGTGGTGAAGACGATGTCCAACCACTGAAACCCAGGCCAGAAATAATGATAGAAGCCTCTGAAATTGACCAGATAAAATAATATTTCCAACGTGCTGTAAATCCAGACATATACTGGTAGCCCAATCGTTTCCAGAATCCCCATTCTTGGTAGATTTGATCGCTAAATCGGGACAGGGGAAAATAGGGTACCAGATACAAATACAAGGCCATACAAAAAGCAGCTTGGAGTAAAGCTCGAATCGTTGCCCCGAATGGTGATGGTCCTTTATCTGAAGGACTCCAAATCTGCAAAATATTTCCTATAAATTAAACAAGAACATTTTTTTTCCTTTTTTTTTAAATAAATAAATTGAGACGATAGACAAACAAAGGATTCCTAGTCTCATCTAATCACAAAAGGAGTGTTGAAGCAGACATTGAGAGCATTACTATCGTACCCCTTTTCTTTCAGTCCAGTCAAGATAATCCTTCATTTCAAAAACTGGACCAGCAAAGTGGCTACCACAGCAAAGGCAGTAACCAAAGTACTCAAGCAGAGAAGGCAACTTAACCAACCGGTTTTTCTTCTGAGGTTCACGCAAATCTTCCTCTTTCAAAATCCCATCATTATAATTTATTGCACACGAGATAACTTTTAATGTTAACACCATCAAGGCTCCTTTATTTAAGGGGAAAAAAAAGGTTAGAAAAAACTTATACCAAGCAGCATAGGAAAGTTATTATACAAATATAACACAAAAACATCCCTTTTTTTTTTTTTTTTTTTTTTTTTTTTTTTTTTGATAAAATGAAAATAAGCATATGCAGGTAGGGAATTGTCAATATTTAATGTAACAAACTTACCGACACAACTTCGAACTTTTTAGTTCATGAAAGTTAATAATGCAAATCAGCTTTAAAAGAAATCTAACCCAAAAAACTGGGGAACGGAAGGCAATGTATGAAAAGCTAAAAGTTTTGCTTACCAGTTGCATCAATTCCTCCCTCCTTCCATGCATCTCCACTCATGTAGTATACATGGCTACACATTTTTTTTTTTTTTTAAAAAAAAAGTCTTTATAAGTTTTTTGAAGCAAAAATGTATACTTCCAACGATTTAAAGACAAAAATTATGTAGATATTTCTCAGAGAATCATTATCACTTCAAATTCTTTGAAAAATAATGTTAATGTAACAGAAAAGGAAAATAGGACTTGCCAAACTAGATGGCTGCTCAGCCCCAAAAATTCCTACTCGTTGAGTTGACATCCCAATTGCCCCACATCAAAAAAATTTGAAATTGGTAAACGCACCTAAAGAAATACTCACATACATAAGTAGAAAGTAATTTACATATTTTTAAACCTATAATCTCAAAACCTCAACAGACCACTCAAACGCAGAGAGCATTTATCGGGGAAATTAAATATTTCATTCACTTATCAAAAACAATCAAAGTAGCTGATCTGATTCAGAATTCATTCACATTCCAATTAGACATGCATTATCTAATTCAATGATCAAAGCTAAGCAGTTACACAAAGGGCAACGAATTTATACCAGTCTAGCAAATTTATGGCCTGGACCTAGTCCCAATTCATCCAAAACAATCAAAGTAACTTTTCTTTTCTTTTCTTTTTCACCCTTAGCCACCAAATTTATCCTAAATTTGAAAACTCATGCAGGGAAAAAGTTTGCATTCACAAATTTACTTATCAAAAATAGGACAATTTTCGAAACCCAGCGACAAGAATTACGTACCAACCAATGAGATAGCCGAATCCCAAGAAGAATGTGAGGATTCCACATTGGCGGCGAAACAGAACCATGGAAGCATAACCCAGTAACATTGGTACCAAGAAATGCAGATTGGAAGAGAAACCAAAGGAGAGGTAGGAGAGACACGCGCCAGTTCCGGCGGCGTAGAGATGCTTGGCGAATCGACCCGGTACGAATCGCCAGAGGAAACTGATGGGTATGGTGGCAACGAAGCAGAGGAGGAACCGGAGCACCGGTACGGAGACCCCAATCGTCGCTGCCATGGAATCCATGTCGAGGTCCATGGCTAACTCAGCTCGGTGTTTTGCGTCTCTTGGTCTTCTGAGTCCCGAAGCTCTGATATTCGGTTTTTGCTGGTGATTGTGAATGTCACACACAGCACAAATTGGTCGAGTCGACAAAAGAAAGCTTTTTTAAAGACGCTTCAAGTTCCAAAAAAGCGTCACAAAATTCTCCAAAAAATCGACCAAAAAAAAATAATAATAAATAAAAGGTTTTTTAAGAGGCTTCGAGTTTTGAGAAATTACGATAATGCCCCTATTCTCTATTCTTTTCTTTGTCTGGTGGATGTCGAGGGCTTTCACGCGCTGTCACTGCGCGTGGAAAATTACGTTTGTGGATTTATTTATAAAAAATCTCGAAGTTATCGAAAGCTCTTTTAATTGCGGACGAATCAGATTGATGATGGGATGGGTTGGGTTTTGACGGTCGGTCCTGATTTTGATCCAAATTCAGAGAATGCGTCGTATAATATTACAATCGTCGCAAATTTTGTTTTGAACTTTTTTGCATTAATCATATTGTTAAATCCCAAATTTTTAAAAAAGAATTTTATCACTAACTTGTTTTAATTAATGATGGTAATTCAATCATCCATTATTTTTTTTTATTAATTAATTTTAACATCTAAAAATTAAAATTAGCTTTTCATAAAACTAGTCAATTATATGACATTTATATAATTAAAAGTTACTAATGATTACTCTTTTTTAGATCATGAAAATTTCCTCTTTTCCTCCAATTTATAATTAAAAAAATTATATAACATTGAATTTTCTTAAATAAATAAATAAATAACACAAAAAAAAAAATTGCTATATTTGACCACATAACTAGCATATAAGTTTGTCCCAATACCACCCATTTTTTAAACCCAATAGTTCCCCTCGTCCAAATAATCTAATTTTTTTTTTTTTTAAATGTTCTAACATGTAGTACACGTTTTTGTTACTCACATTCCTCTTAATTTTTACTTCATACACTACTGAAAATATAAAGAAAATCTAAACATACACTATTTTATATGTCTACCAAAATATAAAGAAAATATAAAGAAAATATAAAGAAAATATATGTCTACCAAAAGAAACAGTAAGCATAGCTCTAGTTTATGTAATTCTTTAACTCGTATGGTGTAGATAGTGTGGACGTATTTCGCTAGGTATTGATTTGATTTTGGGATCACAAGTATGTAAAGCATCAATAAATAAATAATCTTGTTAAATAAATAAAATTATTTGATTTTAATTCGGACTGTTTTACAAATGAATAAATTTGTTAAATTCATAACATAATAATTTTAAAAAAAAATTTCTTTAAAATCCATCGAATATATAAATTAATATTTTATTAAACTTACAAAAGTAAATAATATATATATATATATAAACATTTACTATATATAACAACTAAATATTACTTAATAATTTCTCTTTTTTTAATTTAGATTTTTTCCAAAATATACATTTTAAATTTTTTACTTGTATCAAGATGTACCAAAAAAAAAAAATTGAAATAAGAATTGATCAACTGATGCTCTATTAATTTTTTTCTTTTCTTGTTAATTGAGAAGCGATCAATCTTATAATTGTAGATTTGATTAAGCCTGATTGATATTTTCTTTTGTAAATATATATATATATATATATGTATATATTATAATGTCAGTAAAATTATTTATCAAAAATAGTATAAATTCTTTTTAAATTAATAAATTATTCATTCATTAATAAATAAATAATCTTTTTAAATGAATAATTTTTTATAATCTCAAAAATACTAGGTTATACTGTATATGTTAGAATGACTAGAAAATGAGAGGAAAAAACCAATGAATAAAAAAAATGGATAAAAAACATGGAACCAAAACACAAATCATTAAAAAAAATATAATTAGCATACTTTTTCAATGTTAAAAGAGAAAATTTGTCATTCATCTTAATCTCCATTGTTAGAATTTAATGTTTAAAGCCTATTATTGACATTCTACTAATTTATATGTTTAAAATATGAAAATATCATTAAAATTGTATCGTGGTTAGTAAACCACTTTTTCGGCTTCATTCATAATTTTAAAAGAATAAAGTACTCTTTTTAACCCATTAACATTATTTTTACATTGATGGAATAGGAAAAGAAAGCAAAGCATTTAATTATTTTGTTTGAATTTAAAAAAATAAATAAATAAAAAGATAAGGACGAAATTTTTTCTTTTATTTCAGCCAATTTAGTTTTCCATCCAAAATTGATAAGAAACTTTCCAAAATTACCATTAGTAATATTTAGTTATGGAAGGTATTTTTGTAAATAACATAAATTAGAAATTAGGGCTTATATTTGCTATTTAATCTATAATAATTTTAAACAACAAAGGGAGGATTTAGGATGACTATATTGTGATCTATGACTGTATTGCATGATTTGGGGTGCTCATGGTTGGAAAAAAAACATAGATTAAAGCTACATTTGATACTTAATTTGTAATTTTGGAAGGATTTAGGATAATCTTGAAATTTTCATGATATTTATAAAGTATTATTAATAATATATGTAAGCAAATATAGAAATAAATAAAACTTTATTTATTAATACCAAGATACAAAACCGCTTTAAATTCCTTTCAGGATATTTAAAGCAATTCAAGTGATTCCATTTGAAAAAAACCCCACTTAAAAAATAAAACTTGATTAACCTCGATTGAAACGCTTAAAAATTCAAATTCTATCTATATTTTAGGAGGGATTGGTTTTGAGATGGATTGTTACAAATCCAATCTATTCATTTTCAATGAATATGTAATGACTCAAAATATAATAATATAAAAATATAAGTAAAATGATGATAATCCATTATTTGATAAATAAATATAAATACAATTGGAGAAAGAAACGGCATAATTAAATACTCATTAAACATAGGTGATGCGTTATTAATTCCTTCATTTTTAATTCCTTCATTTGTTTAAAATTATCATAGAAAACTATCCATATTTTCAACTGTATATCTATTCTTTTTGTGATCTTTTTTTTTTTTTCAAAATTTCGATGTTAAATATATTATTGATGCATAATACTTTATACAATATAATTATGTTATTTCTATACAATACATAACTAATATTAATACTGCAAAGTAATGTGTTATTGTTTTGTTTATACAATTCTATATAATTTATGTGTCAAGTTTTATTAAAAAAAATTAAAAGTCTCCATGATTTTGTTTAAGTTTTTATCAATATTTTTCTCAATTTTTACTTAAAATCATATTGTCAACATTTTTGTCTCTATTAATATTTTCTCTGAATCAAACTGATGCACCTGATGAAATTCAACCTGTTCAGATCGAAACCGTTGGGGTATTTTTTTTTTCTTATCCATCCAAATAAAACCCATATATATATATATATATATTTAAATTTTATAATTACATACATGGCAAGTATTGATAGGTTATTAATGTTTCTTCTCATGGTCTCTACCGCATGGTATCTGAACTATTTAAGACAACAAATTACCCACCGTCTGATTTTCCCACACTGATTTTTAAAGTTAAAAACTCGACCTAAACCAGCGAGCCCACCGCTACCATATTGTTGCCGACGACGACAGCCGCTGCCACTGTGTCTTCTCTTTCTCTCTCTCTCTCTCTCTCTCCAGGTTTCTCTTTCTTTCTAATCAGGGTTTTTTACCTCCTTAAATTCTTAGTTCAACGATTCTTAGATTTTTTTTTTTTTTTGGGGTACTCGCACTTTCTCTACCCATATTTGTTTTTTTCATATCAGAATGAGGAAATCCAACGAAATCATGAAGTCAAACAAAACCAAGTTCCAAGATAGTGAAGAAGAAGAAGAAGAAGAAGAAGAAGAACATGAATCTTCCTCTTCTTCAGAAGAAGTGGGTAATCGAGGTTTTTTTATTTTTTTTTAATTTATGATATCATATTTCAATAACAAATTTGATTAAAAAAAAAATTCGAACAAAGATGGATTTTTTTTTTTAATTTTAATTTTAATTTATGATGGTAGGAGGAGGAGATAGAGAGGGAACTAGCGGATGTGACATTCGGGGATTTGCAGAAGGCACGCTCTGATGGGTCGTATTCAGTGTACCAGAAGCACAATGAAGTGAAGAAAAGTGGAAGGGCCAATAAAAACAGGTAAATTTGAGTAAAAAAAACATTTGGTTTGTTGTATTGGGTTTGGTTTTATAATGTAGTTAAAAAAAAAGTTTCTGATTTTTATGTGATTTTGTGAAGGCCACTGGAAGCTAGTTCTAAGAAGCCCGTTGGTAGATTTAGAGAGGTTATCCAAGCTCCAAAAAAGGTGATTGTGATCGATATTTATGTTAATTATTATTAAACTTATTGAAATCAATTGGGAGGTTGTTCTTTATAACTAATTGTTTTGTTAATAACAAGTCATAGGGTTCGTAATTGAAGCACTGAAGTCGGTTTGGCCTTATTATTAATTTTTTTTGACAAGTTAGATGGCCTTTTGACTTGTGGGGTTTGTTTATTTATTGAGGATTGAAACCATTTTGGTTCTTATCCTTCTCATGATACGGTAGGTTCCATGTTTTTTATTTTATGAAACTAAGCAATGGTGAAAATTTTGTGAATTGTGATAGCTAAGTGCAGCTTCTTTTATGAGTTTCAGTTTTTATTTATTTTTATCTGTAGAACATTAAGGTATCAAATACAGTTTTATACGATTTTTTCTTTTGGGACAAATTGTTGTTTTAGATTTAGTCACATGATACAAAGACTAGACTTTCTAAATTTATGTTTATTCTTGTCGCTCAATTTGCAAGGAAAAAATCTAAAATTCGTTAAATTTTTCCTTCAAAATGGTGAAAAATCTCTGTTATTTTGGTGGGATTGTTGAAATTTTGTAGTTGTGAAATCTAAGAATGAGAAGACATCAATTAACAAACAACTATTAGTTAATTATTTCCTCAATTTTCTTATCGGTATGATGTGAAACTTGTTAAATTTATGTTTATCAGCACGTAAGCATAAAGCCTTTTGACGGTTCATGTCATTTTACTGCTTGTTTAGGTGGTCTGTGACCCACGATTTGAATCATTGTGTGGTACACTTGATGTTGACGGGTAAGCATCTCTCTCTCTCTCTCTCTCTTCTGTTTCTCCTGTATGCATTTATGTGAGTATGGGGCTTGCTTAAAGGCTGTTGCTTGCTTAAGGGGTAATAGTGTTTTCTTATTAGTAGCCTTACTAATGGGGCGCTTTACACTGTAAGCCTTGTTAGCTTCCAGTCATTAGTTGCTTTCTTCCTCCGTTCGTCTATCTGTCTGTTCCTCTCTGACTTTTGAATACCACATAATTGAAGCAATTTAGAAATCTGAGAGTTAATTTACCTTGCATATTGATGGTAATGTGGAAACGACCATTGACTATACAGTAGTCCTGGAATATTATGTAATATGGAGGTTTTTGATGCATGCTTCAAATTTAGTATCTGTATCACTAGGATGAAAAAACATGAAGAATCGTTTCCTGGGATATTGGCATTTCAATTATTTAAAAGGGAAAATAACCACCAATCTTTGTGGTATTATTTAAAGGGGCACTAAGTTATTGTTTGACTTCTCACGTTGACGACTTATTCCTAATGATTATTCTCAAGAACACTTCATATCTGTAATTTTATTTGGTAACTGTTCTGACTTGCCAACGGCCTGGCAATACTTCTTTTATTTTCTTTCAATGCTTATTTTTTGTTCTATAAATCACATAGTGGTACTCCACCTTATGCAAATTGATTGAATTTTCTTTTAAAGCTTATATGTTTTTTTGTTGTAAGTAATACTATTAAGATGATCTCACAGGTTTAGGAAGAGATATAGTTTTCTGTACTCAGAGGAGCTTCCTGCTGAAAGAGAGGTAATTTTCTTAAATAAGTTATGGTTTCGTATATATGACTTGAGTGCTCATTTCCTGTTTGTGACTGTAACTTTTGGTTATTACAGGAATTACGCAAGCAATTAAAGAAAACCAATAACCCAGAAGTCACTAAAGAAATAAAAGATCGCTTATCTTGGATTGTAAGTGCTTGGCCTATTTATGTGTCATACCGATTCTGGTCATTTACCCAATATGTACTTCTCTAATTTTTGTTTATCTCTATGGAAATTTGGAGCAGTTTTTTAATGGACTCTTTCATTTTCATTGCACATTTGCAGGACAAACAGTTGAAGTACAAGTCAGTAAAGCATACTGATGCTAAAATTCTGGCTGAGCACAAGAAAAATGAGAAGGAAGCAGCAAAGCAAGGAAAACAACCCTTTTATCTTAAGAAATGTATCCCTTTCTCTCTATTCTTCTCTCTCTGTTGCTCTGTTTGTCTTAGCTTCTAGGAGATAATTTCTCATTCTTAGCTTTGCTTAATCATGTATATGATACAGTCTGACTCACCATTTGTGTTTGCAGCTGAGGTCCGAAAGAAAAGGCTGGTTGAAAAATATGAAGAACTTAAGGTATCAGTCTACTCACTTTCAGCCATGATATGGAAATATGCATTCGGTATGTTGTGGCATACTAATTATAACACTTTCATATAATCCAGGCATCTGGCAAACTTGAAGCTTACATTGAAAAAAGGAGGCGGAAGAATGCTGCCAAGGACCATAGATACATGCCATATCGCAGGCCTGATAATGCTGAGCAGCAAAGATGATTAGATTGTTCTTTAAAAATAGTATGAATTTGTGTTTATCTTCATAGTTATGTTGAAGAAGTTTATGCATTGAGATGGGGTTTGAATAGTGCATGAGATGCTTCACTTCTGGAATCTGCAGCAGTCGCAATCTTACTGAGCAAGGAACAATGGGAGGAGAAAACAAGAAACCCATTTTTGCAACCATGTTGACCTATTTTTCCGCTTCATGATTACCATACAATTGTAATTTATTAAATTTTAGTGAAGGTTTTGATTGTTTTTAAGTTTACTGATCTATCTTTTTATGTTCTCAGGCACAAAAAAAGACCAATACATCTTGTGAATGGCATTAAGTAGACCAAAATAACCACCATGTTTATGTTTTTGTACGCTTAGTGGATAAATACCAGATGCTGGTATTATAATTCCTTCAGTTCTTATTTTCTTTGGTTATAAAATTCAACATTCTGTTAATCATCACATCATAACCCATCTCTTCATAAGCTAGAGACCTTGACCTTGACCGTGTGGAAACATTTGTCTAATGGCTCTAAATTTAAAACCCAAATAAGGGCAGCAATAGATCTAAAGCAAGCTGAAATTTATACCATTTTTCATTGAAAATAAATATTAAAATCAATTATTTTACAGCTATGGAAGTGTATCTGATAAGAGAATTGATATTGCAGATCATCGTGGGCGAATAAAGAAAGGATATGGTTATTTTTATTGGGTCTTTTTCTGTGGATCTGCTTTGAATGATTGGGAATAAAAATCTTATGACTTTTTTTTTTTTGGATAAAGAAAAAATCTTATGACTTAGTGTATGTCAAACTACATAAATTGTTATATTATTCATTGAAGTTCCTTAATTAGCTTGTTTTTAACCCCAAAAGTACTATATTTTCAATGTCTGATCTTGTTAATCTTATGAAAATGATTCAGAAACATGGCAATAGTAGTAGAAGGTGCTTGTAGAACCACATTTTACAATGTTCCTAAATACAATCTTTTTTTTTGTTATTAAATTTTTCTTCTCACTATTTAATAACAAAAATCCAAACCATTCTGTCAAAAACTCATCCTCCATGCCAAAATCATCATCACTGACACTCCAAAAGCAAAGAAACAATAAAAGAGGCAGACAGAGAACAGATTGACCAAGGGCAATATTGCAATTACAAGAAAAATAGGAGGGCAAGAAGAGAAAAGAACAGAAGGGGACAAGAAAGTTTATATTGCCACCGTGCAATCTCCACAGAGTACGTGGCTGATAGAGGTATGACGCGTGTCCTGCAATTGGTAACCTGTACAGCCGGTCACCCCCTTCCCCTACTGCTCACTCACTCACTCGGTGCCTCTTCCCGCTCACAATATAACTCCAACCTTACTCTGCCTCAAGTCCATGGCGGTTCTGCTTACACTTTGCTTAAACTCTTCCTATTCTTCATATGTCTTTTTCCATGCTTTTAACACTTTAACGGGCAGCCCATTATACCATTTTCCTTTTTCTCTTTGTTGCTTTCTTTTTTTCGGGTATGAAATTTGACTTCTTTCTTTACTTTCTTTGTTGCACCTGCTTTGTGTAACAAATCAAACCCATAATTTTTTTCTTTTCTTTGTCTGGACTTTAACTGCTTTAGTAAGAAAGAAGGGTGTTTAATTTCCGAGAAAATGCCTGTGAGAAAAAAGTAAACATTAAAAAGGTTTTGATACTTTCCTCCTTTGGAATCAGAAAAAAAAAAAAAAAAAAACTATGACCTGGGTTAAAGATAGGATAACCATGGGCATTGAAATAGCTCTCGTTTGAAACCGTGTCGAAATATGTGTAAAAGGGTTGGTTTTATTTGGAAATAATGTTGGACATAATGATTTCTGTTTTTGCTTTGAGCAGTTTCTTTTTTTTTTATTGTTTTGGTATTATTTTTTTTTTAATTATTTTCTTTGAGCTAAATCATGGGTGTCAAAAATTGTTTTTCACCCCTTTGTTTATTCAGTTCAACGGGGCAATGAGGTGTCTCTATCAACTGTAAAGTTTAGCTCTTTGAGAATAAAATGTCTAATAGTTAAGTTTTGCAAATAAGTGATGATTTTTTTGATGATGTTGAGATTAGTTATCGAGGTGATGAACATCTGAATTGAGGCCACAAAAGCAAAATTTTTACAATAAGTTTATATATATTTTTATATATATATATATATATTCTTGTTTGGTAACCATGCGTTTGAACCTTGTTTATGCTTTTATTTGGTAATAGAGCTTGAGATCTATGAAATTCCTTGTTTTTTTTTTTTTTTTTTTTTTTGGGTGACTATCCAGTATTAAGCAATACTGGGTGCTGGCTAACTATTGCCTTTAGCTTCATATTGAGTCTTTGAGACTCTGGTTTTATATGCATTCCTGTCGTGCCATTGTTTTCATTTCTTCATTTGGTATAGTAGATGGTTTTCTGAAGAGATTGTTTTCATTTCTTCTTTTGATATAATAGATGGTTTTCTGAAGAGATATCGTGTAATTTTAATTTTACTTTTATTCTTGAGGCAAGTATCCATCACAAGCAGTTTAAGATAATTCCTGATTTTTTTTTTCCCTTTTTTTTACCAATATTAACAAAGGGTCTATAAAAATATAAGAAAATTTAACTTATGCTTGAAGTATCAAAATTACTGGTTCCATTTGAGCTCTATTACCCTTCAATCCACTATTCATTTTGGTTTCTCTTGTAGGATATCTTTGTCTACATTCATATATGATTCCAATTTGGCGTTGAAGGAATAAGGAATGTCTCTGGAGGCCTTCTTAGATTCCAGCCATGAATTGGCAGCTCATTCTATGGCACCAAGTGGAGGCTTTGTTCAGTCCTCAAGCTCTGATAACTTGCTTCAGAAGCGTGGACAATTCCAAGCTGTTATAGCTTCTCTCTTAGATGCCTCTTCTGGAAACTTGTCAAGTTCAACACCCAGAACTGCAAGTTCTTCAGTCATGGATGCTAACTTTATATTTCCAAAGATTCCTTACTCTCACAGAAGTTCCAATACCACCATCGAATCCAACATTAATGTTCCTACTCTGTCTTCATCTTCACTCCTAAATGGTTCCTCCATAGCTCAGCACACCTTCAATGTACCCCAAAACAGGTCCGAGATGCTTAAAAACAAACAAGTAGAAGATGTTTTTTCTGTTATGACTTCTCAAGAATCACAGAAGCACTACAATTCACTTGTTATTGGGGTAAAACAAGAGCCCATTGATTCAACTCAGAGGCATAAGAAACCCAGATTAGACATTAAAGAAGAGGCTCTTCAGAACCAGTATAGCATTCAACAGCTTCTGCAGAGTCAGAACTCTATGCAGTTACAGAGATATACCCCTCAGCTCCAGGCATTGTTTCACAACCATATGTCCTGGAACCAGAACCACCCAAAGTTGCAGGGAGTTCACATGCAACCACAGCAACAACCAATGAAGAACCAACAGCAATATCTGGGGGTGAATAGTGCAACTAGTACTGCTTTGCAACCATCAGATGAAGGTGCATGTTCACGCCGGCTAATGCAGTACATATTTCATCTTAGACATCGACCACCTGTGAGCGTTATACTATTAGTACAGTAGTGATTAAATTTTGCATTGTCATATACTAACTTCATACTGGTCATGACTCAAACTTTGTTTGCTATTTAGGACAATGGTATGGCGTATTGGAGGGAATTTGTTGCGGAGTATTATGCTCCGTGTGCAAAGAGAAGGTGGTGCGTGTCTTTGTATGATAAAGCGGAACATCAAGACAACAGTTTCTTCTCCCATGCAGCCATGGTCTGTATTCAGCCTGCCAATATGTTTTGTTTTTCACTTTAAGATTATTTGTATCCCAGTAATTTTCTCTCATTCTAACAATTTTCTTTTTCTTGCGTTATATTTCTGTGACATATAGGCATTCACTTGTATACTCTTTGTTGTCCATGCCTTCATGTGAATTCTTTATTGTATATATACATTTTTCCTTTAATAATTCTTTCCTAAGTTGTGGGTTGAAATTGTTAACTTCTGTTTTTGTCTTTTCAGGATGGTTGGCAATGTGAAATATGCGGTTGTAGATCAGGGAAAGGGTTTGGTAAGAAAGCATTCATTCAGAGTTAGTGAAGCTTATTATCTGCATTGCATTTATTTATGGCAAGTAACTTTTACTGGTCCTTTCCTGCTTGGCAGAGGCTGTTTATGAAGTTCTGCCTAGTGTCACGGTCCTACATTTTATGCAGCGGAATAGACCGTGCGGCGCCAAGACTCTCCAGTCATGGCCAGCCTTTTCACTATCCGAGTTCATATATCGACCCATCTGATACCAATTGTATGCTCATGAGGTTCCCATAGTCGTCATGGCTCGTGTCGCTCAGCAAGCTAGCCCGATGGCCTTGCGCCCACTCGGTAGCTTGTTACTCAATCTTGTGCCAAGATCTAGCCAGCAACCCATCTCTTCACTCGGGCCTTGGTCCATGCACATCTCGAATAGCATCCGACCCTAGAGCATGCACACCAGCATCATGCCAACATGCCCTCAGGGTAGCAACACAAGGTTGGAAGCCCACATATGAATGTCACCCGATGGCACGGTGTCGCCCCGTCCGTGCCTATTTAGCTTCCGACCCTCTTGAGCGAGGCAGAACCCGAGCCCCCGCTCATTGGCACATTTGCCACAACCTTGTAACAAAGGCCTACGTGTGTTCTTGGCATAGCCGATAGAAAACGGCATAGCGAATGCTACACTTAGCCTCTGACACAGGAGTGACGCGCAATACCAGCTCATAGCGCCTACCGGTACTGTCCTCGGGACTCCCTGTCCCTCGGAGACATATGCCCACCTTCGTGGCACTATATGTCCGCCCCATGGCTTGCCGTCGCCCATGGGAAGCTCGCTTAGCCCAAGCTAGAAGCCGGAGCCGGGGGCCGTGGAGAGCCAACACGGACCACCCCCCTAAAGAGCTTATTGAGCCATTTCCTTTCTGGCACCCATAGATATCACTTTGTGCGAGGAATCATAATGGGGTTTTCTCTAGCAAACCTTCACATCTTGGCTTGCCATTCGATATGCACCATCCTAGTGACATTCTTAAGAACTTCCCACGGCCCGGGATCGAAGATCCCGACCTTCAAATATTTACGAAAATGCCACTAAGCCATTCTAAAGGTGCGGACCGTTACATCCTCCCCCACTTCATTACGTCGATGCCCTCATCGACGTGCCCGCTTGCTATCTTCAAGACTCCTGCACTCCGCGCAACACCTTTCATCCACATAAGCTCTTTAGGCTCAAACTCAAGATCCTGCATACGTCGTCCCTCTACCTCTGTAGAATCACCCTCTGTGATGACCTTCGCGCGCCCACTCTTGGACTTGGCCAAGGACCTATTGCATGCGTTCACCCAAACTCAAGCTTTCCTCAAAACATGCACCTCCTTGTGCATAAATTAGTGCTTCGCCCCGCACTTTCAGCTCCATATGCAGATGGTGTCCCTCTCGGACGAATTCTGCCTTTTGTATATCTCGCTGGCACCCAAGCCAGACTCGTGTCCCCCTTGGACAAATGTTCTCTTCACTTGTTGGCACCCAAGCCAACGCTTATTGTCCCTCTTGGACGAATAGCTTCCCGAGCTCCAAAGTAAGGCACTCTCTTGCCTTCAAGGTCCTCCCGTGGACCGAACTCTACCAAGTAATCCGATGGTAACATTGACCCTCTCATCGAGCACACCGTCTCCTCTCAGGTGGTGCCCCTACGTCAACTATCCCAACGGTACCCAAACTCGAGAGTTCTTCATGTGGTAGTTCTCCTCTCTCTTGAACTCCACTTCATGCTTTTTCGGCACTCTGTTGCCGTGACGAGCTAAGTTTCCCTTCTTAGCTCTTGTTCCCGCGCTCAAATTTCCATCTCCACGATGGTGAGGTGCTAGCAATTCTCAAGCTAGCTTTGCCTTCTCCAAAGGCAAATTTATGCACAACATCCCTTGAGTGTGCATCTCAAATTTCCATCTCCACGATGGTGATGTGCTAGCAATTCTCAAGCTAGCTTTGCCTTCTCCAAAGGCAAATTTATGCACAACATCCCTCGAGTGTGCATCTCAAATTTCCATCTCCACGATGGTGATGTGCTAGCAATTCTCAAGCTAGCTTTGCCTTCTCCAAAGGCAAATTTATGCACAACATCCCTCGAGTGTGCATTTATCCTTGTGGCTTCCAAAGCCAACCCTTGCGCAAGTGGCATCCTCTTCCCGACGAGTTACCACATCTTGAATGGAGGTCCTCTCTTCTGCGACCTCCTTATTTCGGCTGTTGACACCTAGTGTCATCTTGAACTAAGTCCTTTCCTTAGTTCTTTGCCTCAATCTTGCTCACTTTTGTATCTCGGCTCCTCCTCTGAGCCAGTTTTGCCCTCTGGCAAATTTACAGTGCTCCACGCATCCACTCGTCTTGACTTCTCATTCGCTTCGACAAGGTTGTATTTTCTCTTGGACAAACGTGGCCTCTGCCACCCAGCCGCACTGGCTTGCTCTTTCTTCCCCACTCTTTGTGGCTGTCAAGACTCTTCGTCAAAATGGATCTATTTTTGGTATTTTCTGTAATTCTTAAGACCAATACACCAAAAGAAACACATGGCTAACAAGCCCTCAATTATTCAAGAGAACTGCACTACTTACGGCTTGTACTCTCATTTAACGACGCATGAATTCCTTTCTGAGCACCAGTCACTTATTCCAAATGCTTGTCCCATTCATGAACTTCGCATTTGCCTCGCTGCTCGAGCATCCAGTTAAAGTGTATTTGTATCGCACACTGGTACTCGTTTGGTGAACATCCCCACATCATATTCAAGTTGGGCATGCCGCCACAACTAACCATGCTCCATGCAAGAATGCCCCCTTCACAGTAGCATCGGGGTTCTACGGATCCAAGCATCACCAACCAATACCATCCGTTCCTCGGTTCGCCTATTGCAGGACAAACCGGGCTCTGATACCACTTGTCACGGTCCTACATTTTATGCAGCGGAATAGACCGTGCGGCGCCAAGACTCTCCAGTCATGGCCAGCCTTTTCACTATCCGAGTTCATATATCGACCCATCTGATACCAATTGTATGCTCATGAGGTTCCCATAGTCGTCATGGCTCGTGTCGCTCAGCAAGCTAGCCCGATGGCCTTGCGCCCACTCGGTAGCTTGTTACTCAATCTTGTGCCAAGATCTAGCCAGCAACCCATCTCTTCACTCGGGCCTTGGTCCATGCACATCTCGAATAGCATCCGACCCTAGAGCATGCACACCAGCATCATGCCAACATGCCCTCAGGGTAGCAACACAAGGTTGGAAGCCCACATATGAATGTCACCCGATGGCACGGTGTCGCCCCGTCCGTGCCTATTTAGCTTCCGACCCTCTTGAGCGAGGCAGAACCCGAGCCCCCGCTCATTGGCACATTTGCCACAACCTTGTAACAAAGGCCTACGTGTGTTCTTGGCATAGCCGATAGAAAACGGCATAGCGAATGCTACACTTAGCCTCTGACACAGGAGTGACGCGCAATACCAGCTCATAGCGCCTACCGGTACTGTCCTCGGGACTCCCTGTCCCTCGGAGACATATGCCCACCTTCGTGGCACTATATGTCCGCCCCATGGCTTGCCGTCGCCCATGGGAAGCTCGCTTAGCCCAAGCTAGAAGCCGGAGCCGGGGGCCGTGGAGAGCCAACACGGACCACCCCCCTAAAGAGCTTATTGAGCCATTTCCTTTCTGGCACCCATAGATATCACTTTGTGCGAGGAATCATAATGGGGTTTTCTCTAGCAAACCTTCACATCTTGGCTTGCCATTCGATATGCACCATCCTAGTGACATTCTTAAGAACTTCCCACGGCCCGGGATCGAAGATCCCGACCTTCAAATATTTACGAAAATGCCACTAAGCCATTCTAAAGGTGCGGACCGTTACACTAGGCTCAGTAAATTGACATTTGAGACTGGTGTGATCGATGAACTCTTGTTTCTTGATTGCCCTCGTGGGTATAGATTCCCTTCAGGATTAATGATGCTGGAATATGGAAAGGCAGTTCAAGAGAGTGTTTATGAGCAACTTCGTGTTGTTCATGAGGGTCAACTTCGCGTAGTTTTCAATCAGGATTTCAAGGTGAATGCGATTTCAATCAGTATTTTAACACCTTGTCCAGCATAATTACTGAAAATGTATCATAAATATGGTGATTTTATGCTCATTTTTAACATATGCTTTTCAGATATTGTCCTGGGAATTTTGTGCACGCTGTCATGAAGTATACCATCCTCGTAGCTTGGTTGAATCACAGGTACCTGTTGTTTCTGGTTACAAATTCCATGTAGTTTAAATTTGCTGTTTAGATTCTTCATAAATTTAATAACTTTAGATTTGCTATTCTCAGCAGACGCAACATTAATGTAATATAAGTTCTTGAAACATGTCATGATTCTAGGTTAATCAGTTTGTTAATGCTGCCCAAAAATACGAAAGCTCCATTGATAATAGTGGGTCTGGTGAGGTTTCACCACAGGATTTACGAGCAAATCGCAATCTGTAAGAACTTTGTGTTTTTCTTTTCAGTTGATGTTTTCCATGATTATGATTTTTAATGGATTGTCCAAACTAGTACATGAATGGTGTAATTGTACTTGGTTTCCAGCTAAAGTGATTTTGTACTCCTCTGTTATGCCTTTTATTTAAGGGATTTTTCAGACTTCATCCAAATTGGTTGATAAGATTTAGAATGGACATCTTTTGTGATAATGCTTAGTGTGTCTTTCAGCCGTTGAGAAACACTCAAATGGAAAAAGAAACAAGTAGAAGATAGTACATTTGTATCAGTGTTGAAAAAGATCAGAGATAAAAGAGTTTTAGTCCCAGAATAACATGACTGAGTTCATCATCATTATTAAGATTTGCTACGTCATAAAGATTAAAGGATTTCCAAACCTTAGATAAAAGTAAAATGTAGATGAATTTCATTGGTTATTGAGATTGGAATACCCAGAGAATGAAACACCACGTAGATGAGAAATCACATATAAATATACTATACTCATTTATAATATATAATTTTACATTCATGTTCTTCATTTTTGTACTAACTGTAGGGTCCAGGAAGCTGGTTTTTGGCTTGCAAAAGCTTTGGATTTGCAGTTGGTTGATGATTTTGGATTTTCAAAGAGATACACTCGTTCCTTGCAGGTGCATTTAGACAAATTGTATTTGTTTTCCTTGCAAACTAATGTTTCATTTTCTACATGTTCTTAACATTTGAAATGTTATTATTTAACAGGTGGCTGATATTGCCAACACTATGACAGATTTAATGACTTTCTGCAAGGATAATCACACTGGTCCAATCGGTAAGTAACTACATTTTTTGTTGAAGCTGTTCTGGTTCTTTTTTCTTTTTCGATAAGAAGGTTTAGGATTTCCTTTAATGTTACTCTTTCTTCTCTGATAAAGGATAAATTGCTCCATAATTTAGCCCCCTAGGTACATTTTTTTTGTTTTGGTCTGATATTTACTAACAAGGCATATTACAAATTAGAATGCTTTTCGGGTGAACATTGATTTTGGTTATCCTGCAGTGTTATCATGTTTTTGTCTGCTCTTTTTTCTTTTTGATTTTTTTTTCCCCCCTATTGAAAAAAAAAAGGGGAAAACCTTACTGTTAGGCTAGCTTGTTTACTCATAGAATCACATTCCTCATAATTGATTACAATTTTGTTTATAGAGAGCTTCAAAAATTACACAACCAAGCTTCAGGCAGCAGGGGAATCAGGAGAAAATAAGCAGCTAGAAAGAGCTCAAGATCTGCCACTGAATGAGATGGCTACATCTCATGGTGTTGGTGCTAACGCAAATGATATCTCAAACACGTCCAATCCACTTGCAACTGGTTTAGAACAGGCGGCTTCTGCACTGCCTGGTTACTTCCACAAATTGATGACACAAAACATAGTGACCTCCATCCCGAGCCCAGCGAAACAGGAAACTCATACGCCTAACCAAGAACCATCTTCTAAATCATTTCATGGACCCAAAACCACATATTCAAAAATGGCTAAAAACTTGCTGGTCAATGGCTTGTCAAGTTCTTTGGAATGCAGTGGTCAGATTACACAGAACTGCATGATCCACAAAATACTGCAGGAGATGAAGAACATGAGAGCAATAAATGAGGATGAGGTGGAAGTTCCGATCATAGCCCGGGGGAATAGATGTTAATAGCAAAGAAGCTGCAATTGCCCCTGCAAACTTTTTGGGAAGAATTACATGGTAGGCTAACAACCTGAGGGCTAGCTTTAGCTTTTGGCATGAACTAGTGCAAGTCCCTACTTTATAAATGCAGAATCAGATTTGTCTGAAATCCTCTCATCTACTTTTGAATTTAAGCAGTGGTCATCAAGAAAGGTAGTAGAATTTTTGCTTATGACATAAACAATTAAAAAAAAAAAAAAAAGCCATGAATAGCCCTTCAGTTTGCATTTTTGGGTTAGGCCAGTTTGTGCAGTGGTAGGTGCATATACATGTTATAAAAGGGTCTTTTTGCCAATATGAAGGTTTATAGCATTATTATATACAACAATGTTAATTTTATTTTTGTTCAATTGAAAAAATCTTTATGCACTGGTAGTATTGTCATTTCAGATGTGGCTTTTCCTGGTTAAATGTAAGATATGTTAAAAAGATAAATAGTACAAGAAGATATGTTAAATATATGAATAGTATATAATACAGTAAACAGATGGGTCAGATTTATCTCAAAAACAAAAGGAAAGGAAAACGACAAATGAATACTGATATTGGATATGAATAGTATAATACAGTAAACAGATGAATCAGATTTATCTCAAAAACAAAAGGAAACGAAAACAACAAATGAATATTGATATTGGATGATGGAATTGCACATCCATGATTGATTATATTAATAGAGGAAAACAAAACAGGTAACAGCTAATTAAAAAGTATGTTAGTGCTTTTGGTAGGCTCGGGAAAGTTCACTTGACAAGGCTAGTGACACGCTATTCATCGGTAAAATAGAATATGATATTTAAGGACAGCTGTTGAACGCTCAAAAAGCCAGTTTCCAACCAGAAATTTTGCAAGTGGCAGGCAATGGCCGTTTTATCACCAATCTTAGCTAAAGTATCCAACTTGCTGCATAATTTTTATTTTTCAAATATATGGAATTAAACTTTAGCTTCCACATAGAAATGAACATATTCCACATAGAAATGAACATAACTTTTATAATATTAATCGACATTTTTAATATTTATCTATTATTTTAATAAATTTTTTTATTATAATATTCATATTAAATTCATTATAATTTGGTTTAAAAATTTATAATTTTTATGAAAACTTCTGAAATTTTTATGAAATTTCTATAAAAATTTTAAAAATATCTATGATTTTTCTATAAAAAAAATATTATCAAACAATTTTATAAATATTATTGATATTTAATAAAAAAATTTACTAAATTAACATTATTGATAATTTTTTTTATCTTTTAATTGTCTTTCAATAATTAAGTAAATGAAAATTAAAAAAATTACATTTCACAAAAAGATTCAAAATTACATGAGACAAATCTAATTTATTATATTTTTAGAAAAAATTAGTATCATAAGTTATAAGTCTATTATCAATTATTATATATATATAGATTTAGTAATGATAAATTTAATAGTTGAATAGATATTATAAATGGGATAAAAATTAGAACTTAGATAAAAATTAAAATGTGTAAAAAAATATATTCATATCCACGGAATATTAACAATTAAAGACAAAATTATTAAAGAGATATATTTTTTTAATGAATTACTTATTACATTTCACAATTTAAAAATAAGAATATGGAACATACCAATAATTTCCAACCATTTAAAATTGTTTATAGTATTAAAATGATATTTATAAAATATAATATAATTATTAATAATTGTTCTATATATCTTAATTAATAAATAATTTTATTAAACATATATTTTTGATATATTTGTTTATAATTAATAATATATTTATAACAATTAACTTATAATTCGATTGAATTAAGAACAATATAATATCCATTTAATATTTTTATAATTTTTATAGCTAATTTGATAATAAATTAATTAAATAAGTAACTAATAAAATTTTAATAAAAAGTTCTATTTTTTAAAATAAATTTTCATAAATTTTTATCATTTTTATCATTTTTATTAGTATTCAATAATTTTTTATATTTTTACTTTCATATTTTCAACAGGAGACTTTGAAATTCAAAACCTTGCCTTCCATGTAAAGTTATAAGTTTAGAACTTGTATTTAATATACCAATTCCCTACTTCACCCTTTGGTAAAAAACACAAAAGCAAATGACATGTAAAGTAAGACTCTTATCCATGATCATGTAAGCCTTATCTTATCCATGATCATGCAAGCCTTAATAAAGTGTCTAATAAGGCCGCCTATAAGTGATTGTAAGCTGTTCAATAAGAAAATTTTAAAATATATAAATTACCGAAAGGTGTATTGGACGAGCATTTGGAAATTGGAATTAGTGGCGGTCTCACATCTACAAGAACTAAAATATCATTTTTGATTCAGAAAATGGAAATGAAAAAAATGGAACTCCAGTTGAGACTCTTTAAACAACAAAATGATAGAAAAAGCCAATCATACTACAACTAGCAACTTGCATGATCAACCAAAATCCCACAGGACGCAAAAAAGCCCTTTAAATGGAGATGTACAAATCATGAAAACACTCACTATGTAGAACAAATGAAACAACATATTCACATTTCCTAGTTGCCTTGCTTTTTAATACATGGGGCTTCCAGATTGAACGTTTTTCTTCAGGCATCGCCTACTTTCTCTATAATACATGGAAACTGTCCTATCTTCAGAGGTCAAGTGCGATCTAAAAATGCTTTAACCTCTCTCTACATTCACTTGGGTATATAAGTACAGAGTCTAAACAGAGACCACCTTTTGTATGCGTGCAATCAATCTGAGTCATTGAGAACTTGATCTTTGTTGCTGCATTCGATTTGTCCACAACAAAGTCTCCAACATGGTAGATCTTCCATTTTCCAGGCTCGCCCAAAAAGCAATGGGATGTGGTATTCTGACCATCAGAAGTCCATAGCTGGAATCGAACTGGCTTTATGTCCCAACCGTGTATGTGCTCGAGGTTGCAGATTCGGCGACCAAACCTCTTGTAGGCTTTCCCCAACTGCAGCCTGAAAAATAGACTGTAAGTCCCTGGAGGTAATGGAAACTCGATTTCTCCATCAACTTCAAACCACCAAATTTGCTGGAGATATGCAACAGTGCGAAATCTATACGTGATGAAAGAGAGATCCAAATTAGTACGAGAAAAATTACATCTACACATATTATTCCACCGATGAGCCTCAATTTAAGCACAAAGAACCAGAAGGAAAACATGAAGCAACACTGCATATAGGATGCATAATCCACAGAAGGAAAAAAAACAACCACGTCTATTTCCGTTTCTTCTCATGAACATGGGGCCCTACTATTTAATTGCAGAAAACATATGCAGTCTATCCTGACAAAGGTTGGAACGGTCAACTGGATGCAGTGCGTCAAAGAAACAACCAGTATCTAGATCCTTTGGTGTTTTAAATTCATAGCATAATTGCATACTGATACTATAGGAATCACAAACATTATTGAAAAACAATTATCTATTTGATCCTTTTCAATAGATGTCGATGTCCATAAACATTAAATAAGATCATCTATATAAAAAGGAGAAACATATCTTTTCAATGTAAAGACAGCATGAAACCAGGAAAAACTTGTCATTTGTTCTTGTTGCCAATGCCAATTAGTTTTACATGACTAAATGACATTCACCATTATTTACAGTCTCAAGGATACTAAAGTTTCATAGGACACATTTTCTACCAAAATATGAAGAAGTAAGACGGAAAGGAAGCAACATGCAGGGCACTCTGGAAATACCCACAATTAGACAGTCATTAAGAAACCAAAACAATTGTAGAGCTACAATCTATCATGTCAAAAAAATCATGCACTTAGAAAATAAACAAAAGAGGATAACAAAAACATACTTCTGAAAATTTCAGCAAGGAAATTTGATGTGAAACTTGGACTTTCGTCAGCCATCTATTTTGTGAAAATACTGATACAAAATATTTCCATTTTAACGGAACTTGAATACGTGAAGAGGAAGAAAGAAAAAAAGTTTGACTGAATCTCACCTTGATTCTTCAGTTGGAATATAATTCCAATATCTTCGATCATCGATCCCTGTGATTGCTAATCCCTTTGAAGAAATTGACATACAAACACCACCTGTACTTTTATCCAGCCAGACTTTCTGCACTCAACCCAAAATTTCATATCCATCAAAAACAAAATCTAAAATAAAAAAATAGAACAAATAAATAAATAACGATAGGAATTGTTCGATCCATAAATCCCGTTTGGTCACCAAGAAACCCCAAAAAATGAAGAAACAGATATATTTTATGCTTACAAATCTTTTAATTAAATTAACTATTCAGCTCAGACTAGTAGTTGGGCTAATGGTCCAAATTAACGAAAATATCTATAACATTTATCAAGTTTGCTTCTTTCCACACGTTTTCTCTCTGAACCAAACAAAAAATATACGATTTTTGCAAAAACCGAAAATGACAACACACACCAAATCACAATTAGCTCAGATTAATGTATTCCTCCGCAAAAAGAAGTACATAAACCTGAAATCCAAATCCTTGAAATTTTTTAATAAAATTTCCGGTAAAAGAAACAGATTAAGTAGCTCCTTTTTTAGATTGAAAATAACAACAAAAAATAAAAAAGGGGGAGAGAGATAGAGAGGGGTAAAGAAAAAAAAGAGTAGAATATTTATTTATTTATTTTTTAGTCTTAAATTGCATTAGTTCCCGGAAAACTTAAAAAAACCCATCAAAAAAGAGTTTACATCAATCTTAAAATTTCAAGTTTCTACCATTTTCCACCCATTTCTAGGCCACCAAACAGAAAAAATGTAAATTTCGAAGCAACACACCTTGGTCCCCTTATCAAAAGTATTGGGCCGACAAAGCTTCGCAAAAATCTCTCTCTTACCCAAATTTCCCACAGAATCACCGAACACTTTCCGAACAATACCCTCATAATTCGATGGCAATTTCGATTCCCAAACGAAATCGGCCCAAGAAGCTCCACGAAAAGCCCGATTCAGCCTCGCCAATTTGCAAATCTCTTGCGGCTCCAAATATTC
The DNA here is from genome assembly GCF_031755915.1 of Ziziphus jujuba. Lineage (NCBI taxonomy): Eukaryota > Viridiplantae > Streptophyta > Magnoliopsida > Rosales > Rhamnaceae > Ziziphus > Ziziphus jujuba. Next base: position 26,386,675 of record NC_083384.1, read on the forward strand.
AAGAATCAAAGCCACACAACCCTCAGGCAAGTCACCAAGACCAGGTTTTGATTGCGAAGGAAGAGACCCATCTGGTTCTGAAGTGAGCAAAGAGAAACTGGAACCCATATGACCCAGAAAGAGAAAACCCAGAAAAAAAGAAAAAGGAGAAAGAAAAAAAAAAAAAACTAGAAAGTTCTAAAACCCTGATCCAAGATTTCCCAGAGAAAGAAGAAAAGAAAATGAGAAAGGCGGATATGGGTGTCAACCTGAGTTACTTTGTACATGGACGCGTAGTACGGGCTGTGAGTTTGTTTTGTTTGTTTGTTTCCCGGGAAAGAAAAGGAAGACAGCGGTGTTTGATTTGGACGGAAAACAGAGAAGCGATTGATAGGCAGCATTGGACCGTGATTTTATTTTTATATTGTTATTTTGTTATCTCAACAATAAAAATAATAATAAAATACTTTTCCGTATTAGTTGGCTTCACACTGTTATTTTGTGCATGGTTTTTGATTTTTCTTCATTGGCCTACTCTTTGACCCAAATATATATATTTATATATATATATATATTTTTTCCGTTTTCACTTAAAAGAAAGAAAAGTAATATTCTATTTACTTTTATGTCCAACCCTTTCACACTACCGGTGGTAACTACTATGGTTAAGAAAATGACTTGTTTTCCTTTCATTTCTGTTTATTTAGTTTATTGGATTTTTCTTAATTTAATCATATTTATCAAAATATTCATTAAATTTGTTTATTATAATTGATTTTTTATTTATTAGAAATATAAATCTCATATTATGTTGAATATTTAATAACTTGATAACTGCTAAAAAAATATTATTTACTTAATCAAAATTTTTGTATTAAATAATTATTTTAACCATATATTTAATATTTGACACGTCAATATGTTATATATTGATACATATATATATATATATATACAGAGTCAGTTTTTATTAAAATATTTTGATAGATTTTTCATCAAAATTTTTATTATTAATCCTTGAATTTTGAATTTTAAAATATATTTTTGAATTTATATAAATTTATTAAAATTTTAAAAGAACATACTAAAATTTAAATATATTTTTAAAGCCAAAACATTGAAGAAGTGATAAAGAAAATTTTCTTTAAAAATTCATTAGAATAATATATATATATATATATATATCTATATATATATATATATATTGTATTTGTATGGCCTAAGTTGGAGATCATGTTTTGATTAAACAAATGAGCAATTGTTTGTTTTTAAGTTGGTATAATAAAATATGAGTTTTTGTAAGTTCCACGCGTTCTAATTCCCAATGAGAATGGTGTATGCATGTGCAAGGAGAAGATTAATCAATTAATTAATTAAAAAAATAAAAATTATACATGATAAATTCTTACGGTTGAATTATCTTGAAGTCCTATTCAATATATATATATATATATATACATATATATGTACAGATATTTTGAAGTCATTAAAAAAAAAACATCTTGAAAATTCATAACAAATCTTTAAGATAGTTATTACACGTTTGCCATTCAAATTATGGAAAATTACAAAATATCCCCTTCAATTTTTATTTATGTTTGAATTTACATAAATCATTATTTTGATTATTTTTATAATATTATATATTTTTCCATATGATATTGCATAATGCCAAGTTTCCCTTTTTTTTTTTTTAAGACTTTAATGAAACAAAACGTTGATATTAAAAATATCATTTTGTTTTGATGTGAGTTTAATTATATATATATATATATATATATATATATATATATATATATCTTGAAGTCAAAAATAAAAAAGAAAATTTAAAACTTCATACCCAGCATTTCATATGGTTATTACACATTTGTCACTTAAATTAAGAAAAATTACAAAATATCCACTTCAATTTTTATTCATATTTTAATTTGTTTCATAAACTTTTAAATAATATGACAGACTATCGCCTAATGCCAAATTTGCCTCATTTTTTATTTTTTTACTATAATTTGAAAAAATTGATTGATCAATTTTCAAATTAATTATTTGAATTTACAATATATCTCTAAATTATAACTAAGTTTAGAAAAAAGTGGGCACAATCAAGTGGGAAACCGTAACGTAGAATTTACTGTTCCATGAATTTAGATTCCACGTTTCCAATATTATAATAATAATAAATAAATAAATAAATTAAACTATAGAAGGGTTCCTAAAAGACTACATTTTCTTTTTTACAAAACAATGTCTCTCTGCTTTGTGTTTTTTTGCATTTCTTGTTAGCATCGATCAGACACTATATCAAACAAATAAAAGACAACTATCACCGCCCAAAAAGAGTCCATAATTATTAAATTTACATAAAGCAAAAGCTTATACATTCTTTATTCAACCGGACAATTATTAACAAAATTTTTTTTTATATTAGCTATATTGCCCTTAATATTTTTAATGTGAAACAGTCTCATTCTAAATACCATGAATACATACTAAAGGTTATATATTAAGGTTTTTTGGACCGTTCACAAAACGAGGTTTGGAAGTCTTATCTGTTGAAGTCAAATTAATTGAAAAAAGAAAAAAAGAAATGGACCATTCGTCCAAAAGATTAGTAAACTAATGCAAAAAATATATAGACCAATTAATTTAAAACGTGTACTACTGTACAGTCAGCAAAAGGTCCGGCCACTCAACGTGGACATGAGTCAGCACAAAAGATGATGTGGCAAAAGATAAGTGGAAACACGTGTGTATATGCTGACTCATCCGAATTATGGATAAGGCAGAAGGGAAAGAGAGATGTGTACTTCTTGAGAAGGAAAAGAATCTATTAGATTTATGCATCTTTATTAATATAATTATGTCAAGTTGCAATTTTTTAGAATTTAAAATATTTTATTAATCTTTTTTTTTTTTTGGGTGAAAAATATTTTATTAATCTTGAATCTGCAGTTAAAAAAAGAAAAAAGAAAAAAAACGTGAATCTTCATTGACTATTTGTTTTGTATAATTTATAGGGGAAAATCCAATCATTTTATTAAGGGATATTATCAGCATTGGTCCTTAAATTATATCAACTCTTACACCTAAGTCCCCAAACTTTTTTTCCTGACAAATTAGTCCCTCAACTAATTAAAAGGCTGCACCATTCACCCTTTTTAACTCTTTTTTCATCCGTTTGAGATTGTTAAAATCACATGCTTTCCACGTGAGTGAATAGTAAGAGGGTATTTCACGTCTTTTTATGCACCTTTTTTTTTTTTTTTTTTTTCACTCTCCACCTCCTTCGCAAATTGGCAAAATGAAGGAAATAAAATGGAAATTTTTTTCTTCCAATCAGCTCATGCCTAGAAGTAAGTTGTCAAAAACAAAACCACCAAAGAGAGAGAGAGGGAGAGAGAGGGCAAGAAGGGAAAAGAATTATATTGGGGTTTGGAGGATTTGAAAATGATGAGAGAGTAATTTTCTTGGAATGGTGGTCATGTATGAATGGATTTGGCAGCGGGAAGTGCAATTTCATGGACCAAATTTTGGGATAAATGGCAAGTCTTTTGAATACTAGTTCAGCAAATTTTCAGGCAATCTCAAATATGCATTTAGATCAGATAAAACATGGGAGAGAAGTGGCTTAGATGAATAGGTGTGAAAAGACAATAGATATCCTTAATTTTATTCATATGTGCCAAACATGTGCTTTTAACGGTAGAAAATAAACGGTAAGCAAGGGAAGGACGAACGGTGCAACTGTTAAATCAGTTTAGGGATTAGTTTGTCAAGAAAAAAAGTTTGAGGACTTAAGTCTAACAGTTGATATAGTTTAGGGACTAATGCTGATAGTATCCCTTTTATTAATTGCTTGCCTTATAGAACTTATGAATACTGGATGATTATATAATATATATATATATATATATATATATAGTTATGTTGGGTTTCAACTTGATAGGGGAGTTATAAAGATAAACAGTGAAAAACAATCATTTAAATCATGAAAATATATTAATTTAATAATTGTAGATACTTTACTTACAGTTTTTTTTTTTGAATTATTTGCTCTCTATATATATATATATATCAATGTGTCTCAATTTACCAAACCAATAAAAAAAAAAAAACAAATCTCTTTATATAATATTATCATATCCATCTCATAAAAGGCTGACTAATTATGTATAATTAATAATAAGAAATGAATATTTAAGAATGAAATCCAATATAACTTTGATATATAACCGCTAGGTTTTTCTTTTACTTATTTATTATTACTATCTGAAAATTTATCTTTTTATTTTTTATATAAATAAACGTTTGCATACTAATTGTTAATTGATAGGGAAGTTATAAAGATAAACTGTGAAAAACAATCATTTAAAATCGTTAAATCATGAAAATATATAAATTTAATAATTGTAGATGCTTTACTTATAATTTTTTTAAAAATTATTAGCTATATATATACATATATCAACGTGTCTCTCAATTTACCAAACCAATAAAAAAAAGAAAAAGAAAAAAAAAACAAATCTCTTTATATAATATTATCATATCCATCTCATAAAAGGCTGACTAATTATGTATAATTAATAATGAGAAATGAATATTTAAAAATGAAATCCAATATAACTTTCATATATTATCGGCAGGTTTTTCTTTCACTTATTTATTATTACTATCTGAAAATTTATCTTTTCATTTTTTATATAAGTAAACGTTTGCATACTAATTATTAATTTATAATTTTATCTTTTTTATTTCTTTGTATAATAAAAGTTGCATACTAATTATTAATTTATAGATATAAGAATATGTTCAATTAACTTAACTTTAAAGCGATAAGTTGTTCAAAAAGAAAAAGAAAAAGAAAAAGAAAAAGAAAAAATTGATATATACAATATTGATCATATCAATATAAATTAATTAGGTTAAATTGGTCATCTACAATAAATTACACTGCATTTTGGTACATATAATATGAGTCCTGTGGAAAGAGTCAAACTCACTATATAACTTTGAGGTTGATACATAATTTTCAGTATTATTTTATTAAAAATAGTGCATTAATTAACAGTAAATCTTCATTAACTCTTGTTTTTTGGATAGAAAGTCTTGATTAGTTAACTAGTTCCAAAAATTGTACGGATGAGCCATCTTTGGAGGGCATGTTGTGCAATATTGAGGCAGCGTGATGTATATATTACGTCTTTTGAGTTGATTAATTGTTGACTATTATGCTTTGATTGATTCCTAATTCAGGGACTAAATATTATTAGAGATTAATTTAATTTCAACTTGGAGATTTGATGGGAATCTAGCAAGTTGCTTGACAGTTTTCCATACAAAACAAAATTCTACAAAAGAAAGTGTGGCAAGAAAAAAAATGCCTTCTTGAAGTGAGAGATCGATATACAGATCTTCCTTGTGAACTCATGCATAATCCTGATTGGTTTGCATTTTTCATCATGGAGGTTGAAATTTTTGGTTCCTATCCTTGTCAACTCACTTTGCAAGTTTTGGAATTGGAATTTTGTAATTGAGCTCTAAAAATTAACACAGTGCATACTTTTTTTTTTTCAGCAATATATAAAAATTTGTTAATAGTTGCTCATTTGTGTTCTAGCTAGTTAAAAAAAAAAAAAAGCTTTTTTATTTTTTTTTTATTTTTTTTTATCTTAGATATAGTCACAGTCTAATTAAGCATGGAATTTAATAACAGATAATTTTTAGAAACAAAATTAAAAATTTATTAACGGTTGTTGTCAAAATTTGTTATGGTGGCACATCTACATAACGTAACCCGGTATACATATATGTCTAGCTTCAAGGTTTGATTTCTATTATTAATATTATTATTATTATTATTATTTTATTTTTGCATAATGATTTATTTGAATTCAATCAGCTTGACTAAGAAAATATTATAATTTTCATTAAACAATTAACATTACCAATGATCCCATCAGAACGTTATGAATGGATGATTACTTCCTAGTTTTATACAAATAGTCAATGAAGATTCACGTTTATAAAAATATAATTTATAGGGGAAAATCCTAGTTTTGTATAACCTCCTAGTTTGAAAAACTTTTGCACTTACATTTTCATTTTTTTTTTTTTTCAAAACCTTACCTTCTAATTTCATATACATTGCAATTTGTTCATTTTTATTGAACATAAAATTATCAAGTGTGAAGAACAAAATAGCCTTCTATATATTGTTTCATTTAAAACATTGAAGATTTCGAAACTAATAAGTCACATACATTTCCATTTTCTGTGAAAGTCAAACAGCCGAAGAAACTGTTATTCGGCAACACTGCTTTATCACAAGCCAATTCCATGGAGACGTCCCAAATGTTCCTGCAGAGAGCTTCAATTGATCCCAAATCCCATAGCTATCATCATTTCAATATTATATTTTTCTAAACAATATGATTTGAGGAGATGGAAAACACCTTCAACTCTCTTTTTTTAAATCAATCTTAATTTACAAAACCACTAAAGGTAAACCATCCATCAAAATGGAAAACAATGGCTCCCTCTAGGCCTTCAACAAAACCTTTCAATTTCTAACATATTTCTCCAAAGTACATATCTCATCTTTTATTCGAAGCATAAAAATGTTTGTTAATCTCCTTTTTATTTTTTATTGATAAATTTGATTTCATCAGCAATGGCTAGCAATAAAATAGAGGCTGCGCTTTATTTGAAGGGGTGTTTTTGTCTTTCACTAGAATGTTTTTTACATTTGATTATCTTTGTTATGGTAAAAGGGCACAAATTGCAATGTATATGAAATTAAAAGGTAAGTTTATGAAAAAAAAAAAAAAATTGGAATCCAAGGATAAATATGATAAATTTTCAAATTAGGAGGTAAGTTAATGTAATTATTCCTAATATGTATCATAAGTAGTGGACCAAGATATTTAATAAAAATCTTTTAACAAATATCTTCACCTCTAATTGAGTATATCTAAAAGTAAATAAGCATTTAAAAATCATGAATAACATTTTGTGTTAAGAGTATCTCCAATGGCACTATAAATTGCTAAATTTTATTTGCTATATTAGAAACATAGGCATTCGTTAAAAAAAAAACCTCAAATAATTGTCTAAATATTCTATTAACCTATCTGATAAAAAAATAGACACTATCAAGGAAATGATCTATTTTACATGATCTGTTATACTATATGATTTAACAAAATAATATTTATCAATAATTAAACATTTTTAAAAAGGAAAAAATAAATAGATAAATATTATCAATTATTATTATTTTATTTAAATATATATATATATATATATATAATTAACTGGGATTTAAACAAAACTATAGATGAACTTTAGAATTAAATATCTATCATGTAAACATCCATTTCATATAGACTATCATCTTATCTATTGAATGGTCAATGTAATATTATAAAAATTATGGAAACCACTATCATATTTTCCTGGTGTCTATCAAATCTTGAATATATCCCACCAAAGATCAAGATGGCTTACCAAATATCTAATTACATTGAACACTGCCCATATATATATATATATATAAACAATTATGATGTGTAGAAACACAAGAATGATGTGTAAGGAACATAGTTCCAACTAAGATGTTAGTTTTAAATCATTAAATCATTAATTGATACAACATTTTGGAAATATATATTCCCAACAAATTATTATGGTATATAAATATGTGATGTACAGAGTAAACTCATATTAAATATGACTTTAGTATTATTAATTATTAAATTGCTTTAAATGCTATAATTTCAATGCAAATTTAATGAACTATTAAATTTTATTTAAACAAAATAACTATAAATATATTTTTAAATTTTAACCTTGAAGTGATTTAAAAATGATAAAATTTTTTTTGATACTAAAACCATCAGCTCCAGCTAATATCATGAATCTGATTTTATACACCTATATATATATATATATTTTTTTTTTTGGTGGAAGGTTTTATATTCAAATATAGATAGAGAAAGAGATGCCATTAATTTCTACATATATATAGATATATATATACACTTTTTTTTAGCTAAAATATAAATGTGTATATATATATACTTTTATGTACGCAAGAAAGCCAGAGAGTGAGGTCATTTCTAAATGCAGCTGATAGATATACATTTAATTCTAGCTCAGATTTTCCTGTTGTTACAAAAATGGAACGGGAGACGGGTATACGGCAATGGCCTTGTGCTCACTGTTTAGTTATGCTGCTTCTTTCATCATATAATTTAACATCAGGTCAGCTACTGTTCTTTTAACCACGCAATTAAAAACTTTAATTTTGTCGTTAGGAAATTGTTTAATGGTTATTAGTTTAACTAATCCCTTATCTTTATTGATGTGGACCAAAAATAAATGCAGTTTGTTGCTTACTGGCAAGAAATTACCTCAACGGCAACCTATTATAGTAAACATCATACGCATTATACTCCAACAATTTTTCTTTTTTTAATCATACATATAATTTTTTTTTTCTTTTTTTCCCAGAGAGTTTAAGTATTTTAGCTTCAATTATATATGGCCAGAGATGCATTAGATGCTTTGGTCTTTGTCAAAATTTCAACTCGCTAAAAACAACCATGAAAAAGTGAAACCACATTACTAGGTAGAGATTTCATTCAGATCTTCTTTACCACTCACTATGCTTTTTCACTTCTGCCAATGGATGAAGCACGAGGGAATAATAATGAAAGTCATTTCAAAAAGAAAAAAAATTAAGGAAAGAGATAGAAAAAGAAGGCTCTCAAAGCTTCCCAAAAAAGTCATTCTCAGTGGATGGAAAATGTACAAACAATAACATATATGCATTATGAAAATATAATGTTACATCTTAATCATTGAAACCATACTTAACCTTAGTCCAAAAAATGTTTATCATCTATCAATTAGTAGATTAAAACTTTAAGAAAATAAGACAGAAAAATAAAAATATCTAAAATAAAAGAGTCTATGAGCCTTCTAATGGGCTTTAAGAAAGAGTAGTACAGTTGAGGTACAAAGGGAGTGGCTGTTCTACCATTACATTGAGTATCTTTTTTGTCCATTTGTGTGAGATTTTTCATGGGGTTTATGCATCCTAGTTGATTTTTGAGGATGACAGGAATGAGAGAGGAATTGAAGGAAGAAGACAAATGAAAGTGACAGCAATATAATAAAGAATATGATGGAGACACTACCGGCAAAGTAATGGAAGGAAGTAATAGTTAGTGGTCCTTGAATGGACGAAATATTTTCACCGACTTGTCTTGTTCTATCATTGTCTTAGTAACAGTTTATGACTTTTGAAACGATGACGCTCTACAACATGTTCAAGAGTCTAGGAGAGCCGCTAGTTATGAATTCAACCATATTCACCTGTTTGTTGTTCGGTTTTATCTCATAAAAAATCCTTTCCAACAAGGACAGTCAAATAACAAACTCACAAATTCACTTTTTCTCAAGACTTTCCTTTAAAAAAAAGAAAAAAAAGAAAAAAGAATACATAATTTCGACGTACATTTTTCTCAGATATTTATGACCTATATCTTTAGGCCTTGGGTTGATTATTTGGGTTCAATAACAACTTAACCCAGCTCCACTACCTGTGAAAACCCAAAACATTGAAAAGGTCCAATCACAACAAGAAATGTGTGGAACAAGCAAAATAACCCAAAATAGAGAGTATTTTATTCTTTAATGGATCCTCTGCTAAGGAAATTTTTGTATAAATATCTTTTGTTGTATGCTAGTTGAGAAACATGATACAAGCCAGCTCAAGATATAAATAACATAAAACTTTGGTATAAAACCATATTGTGTGTTTACGAACAACTATATTACATGGAAATTGATAATTGCTTAGGGCCTGTCCTATACTATTTTACAAAAAGGAGATGCTAGTAAGTAATAGCTCCCTGTAAGTACATGTCAATCAGTGAAATCATATCCATGGTGCTGATGGGTGTGAGTTTCACAAGTAGTTCTTGATAATTACAATGCTTTGTCACTCGTTAATCTTAGTCAAATTGTTTAAGGTTTGTATAATTAAGTGGTTTAGATTATAATATTAGAATTTGACCTCGACAACTTTCTTTTCCTCAATCTAACTAATTGATTGCATATATAACTTAGTTGCTCATCTCTAACTACTTTTACATTATAAAATCCTCAAACGTGGTTTCAGAATTACTACTTGAGTAAGGTAATTCTATATTAAATTGCCTAATTATGATCAATTCTGGAAATAAACAATTCATCAAAGCTGAATTTTCTAAGACATAATTATAATTTGTAAGCTAGTGTTCTACTTTAATGTCATTTTTGAAAAGATTTGTTTGTCAATGTGAGGGTTAATGGCCATTATAAGGGATAACCATGGAGGTAGAATAATCTGGAAATATATTCAACTTTTATCCACATTTTAGTTAAATTATTTCATTACACAGAGTATAAATTCAAATGACCCTTTTTTGTAATCCCACATTGGTTTGCAAACTGACTTGTTAGGAACAAATTTTCTCACATTGGCAGAGGAAATGATAAGAGCATGAAGATTCAATTGACTAGGAGAGGAAGATTGAAATATATCCTCTCTTTAATGTTTTTCATCATAAGTTGGAAATATGACACAACGGATACAAAGCCACAAGAATCTAAATTACATAAACTTTCAAAATATCTATATGTTACATTTCAATAATGTATACCTTAAAACTTAGTTAAAGGAATGAGTAGGAGAGGCTGTTCCTTCATCATAGTAAGATCATATTTCTCGGCCATATCCAAGTTGTTTGGATCTTGTCCATGTGGAAGAGACCAGTCAAAGGAATGGATAAGAGAAGCAACAACCAAAGCAACATGCTTAGCAGCCATAGGTAAACCAGGGCAAATTCTCCTACCAGCTCCAAAGGGTATCAATTGGAAGTCATTCCCTTTGAAATCCAAACTCGAGTTGAGAAATCTTTCTGGTTTGAATTCTAATGGATGCTCCCAGTGGTCGGAGTCTCGACCAATGGCCCAAAAGTTCACTAGAACCATTGAGTCTTTTGGAATGGTGTAGTTCATAACTTGGCATGACTCAACAGCTCGATGTGGGAGCAAAAGTGGTGCAGGAGGATGTAACCTCATGGCTTCTTTAATACATGCTTGAAGGTATGTTAAGTTGGTCAAATCAGGTTCTTTAACCAAATCTTGTCTGATTTCTCTAGCAAGTTCATCTTGAACACTCTTCATGCATCTTGAATTTCTAATTAGTTCCGCCAATGTCCATTCAATTGTTGAGCTGCTAGTGTCTGTGCCAGCAGTTAATAGCTCCTGCAAGCACATGACAAATCAGTCCAACTATCAAATAATTATGGTGTTTAATAGTAGTTCATGAACTTGATTAGTGACACAAAATTTTGTTTGTAGAATTATAGAACTTTGTTATTACAAGTGTTGATCCAATCGTGATAATCATTTCTTAAAGGAAAAGTTAGTTTTCAAAAAACAGAAAACCGTTTTTGAGCCACATGGCTAAACAAGGCCAATGCTTCTTGTTATAACTAATTTTCTGATTAAAAATACTCACATTTTATTGCATAAACAGTTTTGTTGTGACAGAATATATAATATTTATGTATGGGACAGGGGAGATAGGAGAAGGAATCATACCAGAAACAACATGTTAACCTGTTCCTCAGGACAATTTTCATCGAGTAGAGCATCAAGGAAATCTTGTTGGGTTGAAGCATTGCTAGATTTTCTCATCTCCTTCCTTTCCTTGATGATTGCCTCCCATATCTTCCGGCTTCTATCAAACAGTTCCAAGGACTTCTTTCTCAATCCTTGTAGATCCAATGGACCTAAAATAGGAAAAATATCGGATATATTTGGAGTAGAAGCAACCTCCATCATACTCCTCACAAGCCTACTAATCTCCCCATTTACACTTTCATTCTCCAAGTTTATAAGATCTCTCGAAACCATAACATTGCTCAGCATATTGAATACAACAGCAGACACTAAATCTCTAATCTTTACCTCCTTACCTTCCAGTTTACCTATAAATTCCAACATTTCCTTTACCTTTTTCTCTCTAATACAAGCTTGAGTGCTTATTGCTTTGGTTGAGAACAGCTCTCCTCGACAAAGGGTGCGTAGATTCCTCCAGTATTCATTGCACTCCAAAGTCCATCCCATTGAAAATTTGTTAAGTTCTAGACTCTTAGCTGGTGCAACATGAGGAACATATCTACCAGATAGATTTCGATCTTGGGTCTTGAGAATTTCCATTGCAGCAGTGGGTGATGAGCCGACGATGAGATGCTGGTTACCAAATCTGAGTGAGATGAGAGGACCATAGGTTTGAGCTAAGCTTGTCAAATTTAGATGAGGGTCTTTTCCAATCTGAAGGATATTGCCTATGATTGGCCATGGAAATGGGCCTGGTGGGATTGGTGGGGATTTGGATATAGATGAAGCTTTGATCTGCTTGAGGATGAAGAATAGGAAAGGTATGGTGATGATGACTAGGACGAGAAGATTGGTTTCCTCTAAGAATTGGGACATGATTTTCATAAACCCCATTTGAATTTCTGCAACTAAAACTGTTTTTTGAATCATCAATTTAAAGTGTGTTATAGCAAAGGTGCAGGGTACTCTGTATACGATATGTTTGTAGATCTGTTCGTCAATCGCATTCTTGATTAGCTTAGATTATTATTTTATTAGCTTAGAATATTATTTTATTGTTCTATGATGTAGTGACAAAAAACTATTGTATTAGCATATGAAACCCCACAATTTCTTCCACAAATTTAACAATTGAGTGCATAGTTTGGTTTGCAAGCCACCAACTACTTCTCCAATAGAAAAACCACAACTTGGTACTAGAAAAAGTATGCATCTTTAGGAACATTATATAAAATTTCCATTCTCCTCCAAAGTCTCCTTAATTTATTTTCCACAGAAATCCTCAACATGAGAATCAAACCAAAAGGAAAATTTAATCTACTAAGCTGTTGTATATTTCCAAAACACAATTGTTTGACATAAAGCCAATTATTGGTTTTTCATGTGTTTCCTTAACTAACCTGCCTACATGTTTAAGAAATCTTGTAGCTTATGCAATCCCATTCCCCCACACCAACTATTTGCTTGTTGCTGACAGTAGCCAGTAATAATAATAATAATTAACCATTGGTTGGTGATTGTATAACATCACCCAAAGCTCATGTCCTACTTTTATTAAAAAAAAAATAAAAAAATTGGTTCTTGTCCTATTTAATGTTTGGGCAATTGTGGCAGTTTTTTTTTTTAATTTTTAATTTTATTTTTTATTTTTTAACACAGCTTTGGAATACAAATGGAAAGGTTACAAACTCTAAGCCTTTAGAAGCAGTATATCGTTTTCAAGCACACCTCCCCTTTGTATGAGAATGTGATTAAAGAAGATAAGAATAACAGAACCAGATTACCAAGAGGTTCAGTTATGCAATTAATTAGTTATTCATGCATATCCGCATTATTGAACTAAAAATAAACATTGTTCCAATAAAAAAAAAATATAGAATTAAAAAAGAATTGCACAAATCCAAGTATAATAGTGGGTCAGATGTTGTAGCAGAGTCCATCTCCTCTGCAATTCAGATCCAAATATTTGGATTTTCATCTGCCCTTTTCAAGCATGTGTGAGACAGAACCTGAGAGAACAACAAAGTTGAGAAGAAGAACATCTACCATGAACATGGTCGTTGAGAGTCTCCATGGTATGGCTAAGACAGTTTATATACTGTTTTACCTTAAGATTGAACTTAAAAAAAAAAAAAAAAATTCTGCTAATAATCTACTAATAAAATATTAGTATACAATATTGATCCAAGTTCATTGATGAAATAACATAATAACTTGCCAGATTTACGTCTTAATTACATAAAATTTGAAAATTGTCTTGTCACATGAAACATACAGTTTATGGTACAACTGAAATGTAAGACAAATGCAAACTTCTTTATTATTATTATTTTTTAAATGCTTCAAGATGTGTCCCTGTGGAGGCAGTTCGGTGGCTGCCTAGACAAATAAAATTTTAATATAAAAAGAGGGTCCATACTAGCGTAGTTGCATATTATATGTTAATTAGGCTAGATGGATTAACAATCTTTACCTTCACTTTTAGTTTTGGGAATAAGTAGGAGAGGCTCTTCTTTCACCATATCAATGCCATATTTTCCATTCATATTCATGTCCTTTGGATCCTTTCCTTGTGGAAGAGACCAATCAAAGGAATGTATGAGGGAAGCAACAATCAAGGAAACATGTTTGGTAGCCATAGCTGCGCCTGGGCACATTCTTCTCCCTGAACCAAAGGGTATGAATTGGAAATCGTTTCCTTTGAAATCCAAGCTTGAGTTTATAAATCTCTCGGGTTTGAATACTAATGGGTCTTCCCAGTAATTGGGGTCTCGTCCGATTGCCCAAATGTTCACCAAAATCATTGAGTCTTTCGGAATGGTGTAGTTCATAACTTGGCATGACTCAACAGCTCTATGTGGGAGTAGAAATGGTGAAGTAGGGTACAATCTCATTGCTTCTTTGATACAAGCTTGAAGGTATGTTAAATTGGATGTATGTATTTCTGTTATGAAATCTTCGTAGATGACTCTACTAAGTTCATCTTCAACAATCTTCAAGCATCTGGGATTTCTGATTAGTTCTGCCAATGTCCACTCAATTACTGAGCTACTTGTGCCTGTTCCAGCAATAAATAGCTCCTGCAGATGAGTTTCCATAAGAAAGTAACCTATGAGCTTATAGGGGATGTATACATGATTTTTACATTTTTACTGAGAACAAAAAAATTAAATACATGTTACTTAATCAAAACTATATTTATTTTCCAATTTAGTTTGTTTCCATGGGATAATCCTGTTGGTAATAATCGTTGGTGATAATTTCGAAGACTAGAAATCAAAACTTGGTGATAAAATATCCCTCTCCAATTTATCAAAAAAAAAAAAAAAAAAAACATTTCTATTTCTAAATTAACATACAGAGCGGCCTTTCCATGTATCAAGGTGTTTGACGAATATCTCAGCTATTGAAATGACTTCATCGAACAATGTATAAAACATTGGAGGTTAAAAATCTTGTATTTATAACTGTTTTTAACTTTCAATCTTTCATACCTCATTGGATGAGATCATTTCAATATCAGAGATGATTTATTAAAGACCTTGTTACAGATATATATATATATATATATATATGTGTGTATAACTATGTTACAGTGTATATTAAGTATATATGTTTAATATCAGATAATATATTATCTGGCATTAAACGTATAAATTATAATGCATACCAGATATGGATCATAAAAAATTTATAAATATATATAGTTCTGCTAAGAAGAGCATATATAAAAAATGCATATGCATATTTAAAATTCCGCAAAATATTACGAATATATAAGTTAAACTTTAATTAATTTACACATCCTTACTGGACGTTAAGCATGCATTGCACACAAAAACTGGTGCTTTCTACATAAAAAATATTGAATGATATAGTAAGCATATTATAAGAGATGTGACTAAACATATTAAATATATATATATATATATATATGTGTGTGTGTGTGTGTGTGTGTGTGTGTGTGTGTGTGTGTGGATCTGGGGTTATAAGAGTTGACTAAACATAATATATATTTTAGTACAAGTCATATACAGTGAACACATATTTAATAGCAATATTTTGTCACCTTGATTAGTAAACTTGCAATAAATTAAAAACACCTAATTTTGTTTTGTTTTATTTTTTAAGCTAGAAATCAAGAAATACAGAAAAGTGATTAAGAGTATCAGAGACAGCATATATATATATGAGACAGCATATATATATATATATATATCTACATGTATATATATATATATATTTAAAATAATATATATATATATATATATGTATATATTTAAAATAATGTGTGTGTATATAAATATACACAATTATGATCTACTCAGAATGTACAATTCGTTCAAATTAATTAAAGTAACTCAATTATTTTTATTTCAATCTAACTTTTTTATTTTTATTTTATACTAATATTATAAAATCAACCTACTCTAATTGGATAATTATTATATATATATATATATATATATTTTAACAGACGTGACTACCTATATTCTCTATTTGAGTACAGGTCATACACAGAGAGCACATATATAATAACAATATTTTGTCACTTTCATAAACTTGCAATAAAGTAAAAACACCATGCGTTTTTCCTTTTATTTATTTATTTATTTTTATATAAAAAAAAAAAAAGCTAGAAAGCATGGAATATAGGGGAATAATTAAGAATACCAGAAACAGAATATTGACTTGTTCTTCAGGACAACCATTGTCGATGAGAGCATCAAGAAAATCTTTTTGACTTGAAGCATTGCCAGTCTTTCCCATCTCCTTCCTTTCTTTGATAATTTCACCCCATATCTTTTGGCTCCTTTCATGGAGTTTCATATACTTCTTTCTTAATCCTTGCAAATCCAATGGACCTAGTATAGGATACAGATCGGATATATTAGGAATAGAAACAACCTCTACAAATTCCCACACAAGCTTATTCATCTCCCCAATATTTAGACTTTCATCTTCCAAGTCAATAAGATCTCTGGAGACCATAATGTTACCAAGCATGTTGAACACAACAGCAGACACTAGGTCTCTTATATTCACTACTTGACCTTCCATTTTGCCTATAAACTCCAACATTTCCATCACCTTTTTCTCTCTTATACAAGCTTGACTCCTCATTGCTTTGCTTGAGAATAGCTCTCCTTGACAAAGGGTACGCAAATTTCTCCAATAATCATTGCACTCCATGGCCCATCCAAGTGAAAGTTTATTGAGTTCAAGATCCTTAGCTGGTGTAACATGAGGAACATGTCGTCCGGATAAATTGCGATCCTGTTTTTTGAGGATTTCCATTGCAGCAGTAGGCGATGAACCAACGATGAGAAGCTGGTTACCAGATCTAAGGGAGATGAGTGGACCATATGTCTGAGCTAAGCTTGTCAAATTTAGGTGAGGTTCATTTCCTATTTGAAGAATGTTGCCTATAATTGGCCATGGAAATGGACCTGGTGGAATCGATGGGGATTTGGATATAAGAAAAGTTTTGAACTGCTTGAGGATATAGAATAGGAAAGGTATGATGATGAGGAGGAGGAGGAGAAGAAGATTGGTTTCCCCTGAAAATACAGCTTGAGACATGATTTTCATAGACAATAAATTTCAAATTCTGCAAGTCAAACTTAATCTTGTCATTTTAAAGAGTGTGATGTAGAAAGGTGGTTGGTGCTCTATAAAATAATAATATGTTTGTAAATAACGTTTTCAATCACTATGTTGAATACTATTTGAAGCACCAGTTTTTTCCAACTCATCTGACCTTTGGATTATTTATGGATAATACCATAATATCCCTCATAGCATTAAACAGTGCAAATAAATGTTTGGTAACTTTTTAGCTGCACAAAAATGCATGTGAGACGCACACATAATAACAACTTTCGAGTTTGAGCCGTAAAAGACCTCCCCAACACTACTAGGCCCACATCTATTTCACATCCAAACTAACACCCTTTTAGATGGGTTTCAAGGATTCGCAAATTCAAGCTCCTTTTTCCTTTTTAACTTTTTTTTTCTTTTATTTTCTAATTTTGCTTTACACTTCCTCCTTTTACCCGAAGAAACACTTTTTATTTCTCTGATTTTTTTTTTCTTTTCGTTTTGTGCTGACTTATTATATTGTTATTATTATTATTTTTTTTTGTATTTTTTTTCCAACTTTATTTGTAGAAATTGATTGTTTTCTATTTTTTTTCTTCTTCTTTTTTTTTTTTTGCTAACTTATTATGTTGTTATTAGTTTTTATTATATATTTATTTCCAACTTTATTTGTAGAAATTAATTCTTTTCTAAATTTTATTTTTAGGGTAAATTTCGTTTATATAATTTTAGTTTTGCTATTATTTCACTTATATTTTATATTTTTTTAAAATATCATTAACCTTTCTTCAGTTTTGATATATATCAAAACTAATCTCTTTGTTAATTTTATCAGTTTATACCAGTTAATTTTAAAAATTAAAGACCAAAAGGAAGTTAAATCTATATGTTATAATAATAACATTGTCAAAATACAAATTTAGTCTTTAATTGTTAAAATTAACTAATAAAAATTAATGAAACTATAAAATTGGTCTCTTTTGACAATATATTAGAAAACTAAAAGAAGATAAATGATAATTTTTCAAATCGTACGGGATTTAAGTGAAATAATGGTTAGAGTGAAATGATGCAAATGAATTTTTCTCTTATTTTTATATTAAAAGGGATCGATCACAAACTATTTGCATTGTGTCATTCATGAAGTCTTCTTTCTAATATTTCAACAAAGTTCTAATATGACGGCCTAACCACTGACTTATTGAGCTTTTTCTAAAAGTGTTAGCCAAGTTGTTTTTGGATTCCTAAGCTCGCATACTTATACATATCTATGTCATAGTGTGTGAGCAATGCGTAACTTTATATTCCACAACACGATGTTAAACCCTGTTTTTACGGCTCATTTCACTACATTCCTTTCCTTTGTGAGATTCAGATATGCTTTAATGGTCTGTTAGTTTAAGAGTCCATGTGGACATCGATCCCTTGGTGGTTTTCACAGCCCATAAACATATTTTGGCTTAGTCATCGGTTTGTTACCATAAGTAATGATTCATTGGTCTATTGGGTTTCTTTCAAAAATGTTAGCCAAATTTACTCCTAGGGTCTTAAACCCGCATACTTTACATTCCACCATATTTCGTTGGAACATATCCTCATGACACATTTGATTGCATCCCTTTTCTTTTTTAAGATCTACATGGATTTTAATGGTCCGACAGTCTAGGAGTTCATTTGGACTTCGATAATCTGTTGGTAGTTCCCACAACCAATAGACTTATTCAACTAACCTATTGAGAATATTGCATTTACGAATATCATATGTTGCTAATTATTTGTAGTACTAATATTTTAAAATTGAGTCTTTGGTTAAATATTATTTTTCCATAAAATTTAATTTTTGATAATTTATTTAATATAATAATAGAAAAAAATGCATATTTAATACATGTTCATTGTATAGTTTTTCACAAACATTGTACAGTGATAATATAGTACAAATTAATATATTATCTACTAGTACAATATAGGCTCATTAAGCATGATTATATTAGCCTGTATTGTATAAGTTTGTATTGTATAATATTATGTACAATGTTCAATGCATGATCACACTGTATTATAAATTTTTGTACAAAAAAATAGTTTTATTAAAAAATGATTATTTCATTATTCATATCATTTTGTTTAAATAATTACATTATAATTAATAAAAATTAAATTATCATTTTTTAAATATTATAATCAATTTTTAAAATAATTATCTTTTCTATTAAATTGAATTTGAATCATTAATAATAATAATAATAATAATAATTCATTACTTAAAATTATATAATATTAAAAAAATTTAGAAAAAGGTAACACTTTCACACACACACAAAAGAAAAATGCTAATAATAACAAAGGAACCTAACACAAAATTGCAGTGCATAATTCCAAACCAAAAAAAAAAAAAAAAAAGAAAGAAAGAAAAAAGAAAAAAAGTACTGCATCAACAAAGAAGAATGAATTTTTTGTTTTAATAACAAAGTGCAGGCATTTTAGGGGGGAAAAAAAAAAAAGAAGTGTAGGCATTAAAAAAAAAAAGCAGTTTTGTGTAAAAAAAAAAAAAAGGATTTCTTTTTAATACAAAATACAGCATTGTGGCAAAAGAAAAAAAAAAAAAAACAAAAGAAAGAAAGAACGAAAGAAAAAAAAGAAAGATGTGCAAACCTGAAATATGGAGCAATTTTTTGGAAGACAGGATTTTTTTTTTAAAAAATAAAATAAAAAGTGCAATACTGTAGCCCCAAAAAAAAAAAAAAAAGGGAAAAGAAAAAGAAAGATGTTGGTGTGAAAGAAAAGGAAAAAAAAAAAAGCGAAACCAAACTTGAAAAAGCCTAAAGAGCCCAATCTAGCAATAACTTGATCCTCCATGGATTAATATAATTTACAGTAAGGTATATTATTATATTAAATAGTGGATTCGACATCTTTATATAGTTGACTAAACGCATCAATTCTAGTCAAACGTTGAATAAGATAGCTTATACAGTATTGAACATGGTATCAAATGTATCCTTCATGTTTAGCCAAGGTGGAACTTTATTTCCATACTATAACAATCAATATTACAACCTGATGTAAATTGTTAGTTAAGGTTTTAATAAAATTACAATTTATTTAATAAAAAAAGTTTGATTATATATGGCTTATTGCTTGACGTTATTTTTAGATAAGCTTTTGACTAAATGATGACAGTTATAAATTATCCTGATGTGGGGTAGTGAGGTGGATGGATTTTGGGTGGCTCTGGTCTTTTGCGTATAAGCTTTGAAGGTAGTACTTGGTATCAATTACGAATGACTTGATAGTAACAATAATTTATTAAGGTGTGAGGCCAAAGTATTTTTGGCATGCATTTGTTATGTCCACTAGTCAGAATTAGAAAACATTTTTGAGTTTTTAGTATGAGTATATTAATAGAATGTTGGAAATAATAATAATTATTTTTTGAACATGTTAGATATCGATTGAGTTTATTTAAGATTTGTGGACATTTTTTTTTTTGACAATTTAGATTGATAATGATCTTTGTTGTTAACTTACCAGATTTGGGTTGGATTAAGTTTGGCACTAAAATCTCCCACCTCAATGTATCAAAAAGGAAAAAAAAAAAAAAATATTGACCGTGGACATGGACAATTAAATAGAAGGGGTCAATAGCTCTGATTTTGTAGGAGATATTGAAAAGAAGAACGACAGAAAGTGGAAGAGACATGGAAAAGGAAAGGTATGGATAAATTCATATTTTTTCCATCCTGTTATTTGGTATGACATGAAAAATGGTACTTTCCATCATTTGCTTGGTATCGTAGTGGAAAATGGAAGGAAAGAAAAAAAAATTATAAGTTTAACTATTACTTATTCATTGAATAAATTATGAGTAAGTTTAATTATTACTTATTCATTGACTACTTTTCCTTACAATAATTCCTCCATATGTGGAGAGATTCTTTTGGATGGAAAATCCATTCCCTAATCTTCCATCTATCCTTTTCTCTTTTCTAACCAAACATCCATTCTATTTTTCCTCCTTCCATTTTTCCATCAATCCTTTTCTTTCCTTCCACTTTTCCACCATAACAAACTGTAGAAACTATGAGGAGTTTCAAATAATATTTCTATGTGGTATTTTTCTTCTCCATCTATGAGGTGTATAAATATATACACTTATACAAAATAAGGAATCAATTACAAATAATTACAATTATTTCTAAAATCAATCTATAGTCAGTTAAATAATTACAATTATTCCTAAAATCAATCTGTAGTCAATTAAATAATTACTATTCAATCCTAAAATAAATAATTATTGACATCACATGCTGACACTCCCCTCAAGTTGGAGCATAAATATTTATCATGCCTAACTTGTCAATTGAAGCATTTAATATCTTTCCAGATATAGCCTTTATAAGTACATTTGCTAATTGGGCTTCTGAATTAACAAATTGAAATTAAATGATTTCCAATTCCAATTTTCCTTGATGAAGCTACGATCAACTTTCACATGTTTAGTATGATCACGTGTATTGGATTATAAGCAATTTTAATGGTTACTTTATAATTACAATGCCAATCCATCGACTTTTGATAGTTAAAATCCAAATCCTTCAAAATATTCTTTACCCAAAGTAATTCACATACACCATGAGCCATACCTCAAAATTTGTTTTTGTGCTAGGTCTTGCTACAACCTTTTGATTTTTGCTTTTTCAATTGACTAAATTTCTTTTGACAAACATAAAGTATCCGGATGTGACCTTCTATTAGTTTGATCCCTTACCCAATTAGGGTCTGTGTATCCTACAATACCCAAGGTATCACTTTTGGAAAATAACAAATATTTTCCTAGAGCATTTTTCAAATACGTTAGGTTTTGATACATAGCCTTCATATGTTTTTCACTTGGCACATGCATAAATTGGCTAACTATGCTTTTGCACAACCTATATCCAATCTTGTGTGTGACAAGTAGATTAATCTTCCAATTAATTGTTGATAACAACCCTTTTCTATAGGAGCTTGATCTGAATATTCTCCAAGTCTATAATTCATCTCTATAGGCGTCTCTTCAATCCAACATCTCAATTGCAGTTAAAAGACTAGCACATATTTTCTTTGTGACATAAACATTTCATGATTTAATTTTGAAACTTTGATCCATAAGGAGTATTGGAATTGACCAAGATGCTTCATTTCGAATTTGGTGGCCAAATATTGTTACAATTGCTTCATTTCATGTGGATCATCACTTGTTAAAACCATATCGTTCACATATACAATTTAAGCTATTACTTTTCCTGCTTTATGTTTTATGAACAAAGTATGATTTGAAGTACCCTGTTTATAACCAAGTGCCTTCATTGTCTTCAAAAATCTCCCAAATCAAGCTCTTGGTTATCGTTTCAATCCATATAGAGACTTCTTCAACTTACAAACTTTACCATTACCAAAGGGTCCACGTTTACTTCCAAATGGCAAATCCATATATACTTCTCTTCTAAATCCCCATTAAGAAAATCATTTTTAATATCGAATTGTTCAATGGGTCAATCTTAATTAGCTGTTATGGATATAAGAATCCAGATTGTATTGATCTTGGTTATTGAAGGAAATGTCTCTTAATAATGCACCTCATATTTTTGCATATATCCTTTTGCAACTAACCTTACTTTATATTTGTCAATGCTACCATTCATTTTAAGCTTTACTGTTAATACCCACGTACATCCAACTGTCTTTTTTCCATTAGGCAATGACATAAGTTCCCAAGTTGCATTCCTTTAGAAAGCTTCCATTTCTTCATTAGTTACATTTTTATACTCCAAATCTACCAATGCATCTTGTACACTAACTAGGAATAGGCATATAAGATAATTGATTAATGGTAAATACATACAATTTAGACAATCTATGATTTGAAACATGGTTATTGATATGACTTGACACATGGTTACTAATTGGATACTTAGCCTTGGCTTTAAGGTTAGGTTCATATTTTTTCTTTAGTACTTCTTCTTTTGTCCTTTTGTGAGTACCTAGGTTCTATGTCTCCTGTAAGTACAGGTGAATTATCAAATTTATTAGATTAGGATTTGAGATTACCTAAGGATGAACATTTTGGGTAAGATCTTCAGTTATTGGTGTATACAGGAGTAACTCTACCATTAGGTCAGACAAATCATGGAAGTCGGATTAAGAGATGTCAGGAACGTGGGATTCATCAAGAATATCAGATTTGGAAGCTTTAACTTCGTTAATACTAGATTCATTTAGTGGTACATCATTGAATTTGGAACTTCTAGATTCATTGCCAATACCAAATTCATTCAGTGGTATATCTCCAAATTTAATATCTTCAGACTCTATGCCAACTGTTTCATCCAGTGGATCATTACTGGATTTGGCACTTTTAGATTCATTATTAGTGCTTTGCAACCTTTCGCCAAGTTCTTCTAACTCCATAGACTCATCTCCACCTTTTAGCATGTTCTCTTCACTATAACTCTCTTTTTGAAAAGAAGATTTAGAAACTCTCCTTGAGTAGTAATGCTCCAATTCGTGAATAGAAACATCTAGCAATACATGTTCTTTCGAGTTTGAGGATCATTACATCTATACCCCTTTTGAAAATCAAAATATCCAACAAAAACACATCTTTCTGACATATGAATCCAATTTACTTTACTGACTATTGGGAATGTGACATATATGGTACAACCAAAAATTCAGGATTTGAGATTTGGTGGATGAGGAATGGAAAGGAAGGATTGCATCTTATATGTTGTAGAGTTTGGAAATTGATGACTTTGTATGATGTTTGGTTAATGAGATATACAACGGATTTTGCCACCTTTCCTCAATAACACCGAGGCATCTTCATGCCAAAAGAGAAGTACAGACAACCTCTAATATTTGTCGATTCTTCTTTTCAGCCAATTCATTATGCTCCAGAGTATAGGTAGAGGAGTTTTATGATGAATCCTATGATTCCTTAAGAATTTTCCTAAGGATGCATCCACAAAATTTTTTCCATTGTTAGATTGAAAGACTTGAATATGTTTTTGGTACTGAGTAGTAACCATACTATTGAATTTTTGAAATGCTATACATACTTCACTTTTATTTTTAAGAAAAGATATCTAACTCATTAGGGTACATTCATCAATAAAAGTGACAAGATAACAAGTTTGAGAAAAAGAATGGAATTTTTGCAAGACCCCAAACATTAGAGTGAATGACCATAAAAGGTTTTGAACATTTATTAAAGCTTGGCAAATAAGAAATTGGGTGGCTTTTAGCCATTTCACAAACTTCATGTTGAAAATTTAAATCACTTACCTTAAAAAATGGATGAGGTTGCAACTTTCAAATATAGCCAAAAGAATGATGTTTTAATCTCCAATGCCATAGCCAAATAGCTTCTCAAGTTAGCCAAAAGATAGATGTTTTAATCTTCGATGCTATCCAAATAGTTTCCCAAGTTTTGATTACTTCACTAGTCCACTTTATTTGACACATTTTTGGTTTCCATTTTTTGCTAGATCCAAATGGTAGACTTTTCCTTGTCTAACTCCATAACCAAGAGTCTCTTGATTTCGAATGTCTGGAAAAATACAATATAAAGGCAAAAGGTCATAGTACATGCTATAGTTGAGTTAATTGGTTGATAGATAATAGATTATACTTAAGAGATGGAACAACAATGACAATATCTAAAGTAAGTTTCTCAGGTAAAAGGATAGAGGCTTTCTAATAACAAGAGAGGTATTGCCATTAGCTGTGGATATGAGAGACTAAGGAAAAGATAGAATAAACTGACTTGAATCATTGGTCATATGATTGAATGCACCTGTATCAATAATTCATGTACTATTCTTAGAGTTTGGAGAAAAAATAGATAGCTTATCTGCCATACCTGGATGTTCGGGGTTTCTTGCTGAAGACCTACCCATCAAAATAACTAATTATCTTATAATATCTTTGTTTCAGTTGACTTATTTTATTACAATAAGAACATATTAGGTCATGGGATGGGGCTCTACTAGATGCCATTCCATCGGATGGTACTTTTCCAAGTGATGCTATTCAAGATGGTGCTCCATTGTATTTTCCAATTCATTGATAACTTCCAATCCTATATATTCAAATGATGATTCTAGTTGACTCTGATCAATAATCATTAACAAACTTTCAAAAAATTGTATGAGAATTCAATTTGGGATTTGAAATTCAATTCAAGGCTTGATTTGTAATTCATAATATGAAATAAGGGGATACAATATTCAAGGTAAGAAATTTGAAATTCTGATTTGATTTGTATAAAAATATTCTCTAAGATTGAGCCTTCTGAATGAAGATGCCACAAATACGATATTTAAGATACAAATTTTAGAAAAAGAACTTCGATTTGGAATAAAAACTTCAGAATTGAAACTTTATTTAATTCAAGATAAGAATTTCAAAGTTCAAATTTTGATCCGTATAAGGACGTTATTTAGGAACGAATACTCAGATACCATGTAGAAACTTAGAGGAATTTCAAATAATATTTTTGTATGTTACTATTCTTTTTCATCAAGGAGGTATATAAAGATATATACATAAACAAAATAAAGAAATTACATTAATTACAATTATTCCTAAAATCAATCTATGGTCAAATAAATAATTAATAATCCTTTGTATTCCCAAAAAGTAGAGTGCTGATTCAAAGATGCGTAAGAATGAAAGAACTTAAGAAGGCAGCAAAATGTTTGGGACTCCCTCCGTTCTTAAGAAAAAATAAGAAAGTGGCATTTGAAGATTTAAGAAGGAAGGTGGAAATGAGGTTTCAAGGCTGGAAGTTGAAACTCTTGTCTCAAATAGGAAGAGCCACTCTGATAAAGCATGTAGCATTTTTAATCCCTTTGCATTGAATGTCTGCCTTTCTTATGCCAAAAGGATGGTGCGAAAGCATAGAGAAAATGGCTAGGGCTTTCCTATGGAGAAATGATCCTAATACTTCGAGAGGCTTCACTCTAGTGTCTTGGAAAATAATCTACCAACCGAAAGTAAATGGTGGTCTCGGCCTCAAGAACTTGTGGAGCTTCAACAAATCCTTAGTTGCAAGGTTAGGGTGGAGCCTGGCTACGGAAGGAAACAATATGTGGGTCTAAGCATTGAAGTCCAAATACTTTTCGTTTTCTACATTTATGAGATGCAGAAAGAAAAAAAGTTCCTGGCAGTGGAGTGGCATTCTTAGAGTAAGGTCTTTGCTAGCTAAAGATCTTTGCTATAGAGCTGGGAAAGGAGATTTTATAAACTTATGGGAAGACCCATGGATTCCCAATAATCCAAGTTTTCTACCAAATCCAAGAAACCATTTGCCCTCCATTATGCGCGTGGTTAGTTCATTGAAGGAGAGCAATGGTGATTGGAATTGGAACTACAACAATAGTCTCTTCAATCAACAAATGGTGGAGAATATAAAAAGAATGTTTTGGATAAAACTTTTTCAGGAGAATAAATTAGTGTGGATGGGGACTAAATCCGGACAGTTTTCTGTGAAGTCTGCCTATAAGCTTGTGGAAGGAGGAAGTTTGAGAGGTGGAAAGTGGTGGAAGACCTTATGTGGCAGTAAAATACATGAGAGATCAAAGTTCTTCCTTTGGAAACTTGCCAGTCATGGTTTACTGGTGTTATCAAATTTAGAGGCCAGAGGAATTAATGTTGAATACAATCAGTGTGTTCATGGTTGTCAATGTTGCAAAGATGAAATGCATGTTTTTTTCTAATGTGAAGTGGCCAAAAGAGTCTGGTTTGCATTCCCAAGGAGTGTGAGATAGGAAAGCACTAGGTACATTGACCTCAAATCCTATCTTAAATGCCTAGCAGAGCCTGAAGGAACTTTACCTGTACACTACGAAGATAAGAACAACTTTTTCATCTTCAATGCTTTAATTATGGAGCAGCTATGGTGGAAGCGTAACCAAACCTTTCATAAAAATTCTGCTGCTAATCCAATACTTTTGGCGAATGCTGTAACCATCAGATATAGAGAACTCGTAGAAGCTTCCAAGACTGATGAAGAGACAACCTGCTTGGATGGATCGGAGCCAAATTTGCGCACTTGGAAGCATCCTTCGATCGGAATAATTAAAGTTAATTCCAATGCACAATGACAGAAGGTGGTTGCTTCTTAGCAATGGTGGCATGAAACGAAAAAGAGGAAGACATACATGTCTAAACATTTAGGTCAGAGTATCTATGCCTGAAGTGGCAGAAGCTGAAGCTGTCTGGAGAGCAATTCAAGTAGGCTCAGCCTTTGGATGGAGAAATATTTGCATGGAAACTAATGTGTTAATAGTTTGCCAAGCTATCAATAAGCGAGACACAATCTGTTTGCATTGGGCTGCAGAAAGTATCGTTGTGAACATTATATCTTTCATTTCTAATTTTGAATGTATGTCTTTTGGTTGGGCCCCAAGGAGGGCAAACAAGCTAGTCTATAGTGTGGGAAAATGGGCAACTAAACAAGGTTTTAGTGGTCCAGTTGACCCTCATTAGCTACCATCCTCCTGTGGTGTGTGTGTGATTCGGGATAGTGTACCTTTGGAAACTCCCTGAGTCCGGGATGAAGTTCCTGTATCTTGCTCTTTTTTTTTTTTATTTTTTTTTTTTTGTGTTTCAATGGAATCCCAATTTTAGCCCCAAAAAAAAAAAGTTTACTAATCAATCATAAACGTAACAATTATTTACAATAATTATTGACACCTCATGCTGACATAAACAAAGCCTTAATATCATTAAACTCCTCAAACTATATTTTGTTTTTGGATTTTTTTTGGCTCTGTTAATCTATGAACAATATCCCTAAACCATTTTGGTCTTCAAAATTTTTTTTTTTGGCATGTTGGTCATTAAACTTCAGATTTTGGTGTACTTTAGTCCTTAAACTATTTGTTGTCTATTTTTTTAGCAGTTTTAAGATGTGTAGTATACTTGATCTAACATGCAAGAGTTTTGTGAGATTGCTTGGTATTGTAATTTTATTGTTTCCTTGTTACAGCAAGTGAACTACATATCTCAAAACCACCAAGAATTAAACTAAAAAACAATTTAAGTACTGGATGATACCAAAAAAAATGAATTTTAAGAATCATAAATGCCAAAATAATAAAAAATAATTCAAATACCAAAGTGCAATTACAAATATAGTTTAAAAACTAACAAAGTAAACAATACTTTATTTTTTGCTTTGTCTCTCATACCTTTCAAAACCATCACATTGCACTTAAAGCTTTGATTTTTTGCTCACTTTACTCCAATTGATAATGAACATTCATGTCTAAACTTCGTATTATGTGACTTCAATTTCATAGTTATTTATTTAGTTTTTGGCATAAATCAACCCAAAACAAAATGAAAACAATGAAGAAAAAAGTCAAAATAAAAAACAATGAAATATTTACCAAATAATATGGTGGATAATTTGACAATATTTAATTGTTTTATTTATTTATCCATTTAAAAGTTCAATTATCCATATTTAGATTATATAAATATGTCATCTAGTGATATTATAACACGTCACTAAGTTAAAAAACTTGGTGAAAATTTTGGTACATGTAATAATTAACTCTCTAAATAGTTTCTCTTTTCCAACATCAATATTTGCTTTCATCCAAAAAAAAAAAAAAAAAGAAGAAATCAATATTTGCTTTGACTTTAGAAGAAGATGGCATGGTATTATGCTATTTCTCCTAGCTATTGAATTTTTTTCGTACTCTTAAAACTATTGTCCAAAGAGTAATAGAATAATGTAGAAACAAACTCCAATTTAGCTACTTGTTTTATACTCTCAGATGCTCAAACTATTCTCTCTTTCCTTCTCTTACATAAAAGATAAATAAATAAAATATTAAAAAAAAAACTTATCTATTTCAATCAATTTTTCTTCTTCAATGGATCATATGTTAATGCATCATCCTAAAATGCAGATCTAAATTGTATAAATTGGAAACTACAATAAAACCATATTGTTTATTGAACCACACAAAGGAGATATATTTTACATAAAATTTCCTCAATATTACCCCAAAAAAAAAAATTTCCTTAAAATTTAGTTTTGGAATGAGGATAGTCTTCCTTCATCATAGTAATATTGTATTTCTTAGTCATATTCAAGTCTCTTGGATCAATTCCATTTGGAAGAGACCAATTAAAAGAATGGATTAGGGAAGCAACAACTAAAATTCTTCTCCCCGAACCAAAGCAGCAACACTCGGTTTAGAGAAAAAGGCCTTGTCATGGATAGTTAAACATTCCCTTGCCATTTCTATACTATTCAAAACCAAAACCTTGTATGGACCGAGTTTTATAGTGAAAACCAGTCCATTCTTATCTGCCATGGATCCTAATGTTTTGTAGGTTAGTTGCTTACTGCCAAAGAGTTGGAGATGACCTATAATAGGCCAAGCACCACAAGCTTGAGGGACTGTGCATTGTTTGCTCTAAGAATAGTTGGTTGGACTTTTTAGGTGGTAGTAAATGAATAGATGATGAGTAAGGGAAGGATAATGGTATAGTTCATCATTAGCAAGAGATTATGACAAAGAGCATACTCCTTAAAGCTGGAGGTGGAATATTTTAGAAGGTAAATTTTAAAGAGTGGAGAGAAAATTACGTAGGAAGCAATTTTCTTCATAAAAAAGGAAATCATCCATTAAAATATATTGATATCCACTTGGAGTTTAATTATTACAAAAATAATTCAGGTGGTTTTTGTCTTTTTTGTTAAAATATATAGCTTACTAACTTTAATTTGTTGTTTTGTTGGTATATTGTGATGTTTATGTTTTGGAAGATACCACATAAAATGGGAAATTAATTATTCCATTTAAAGAAGAACATGTAAATTAGGCTTAAGTTTTATTTCTTTATTTATCTATTTTTAATAAATAAAAGCTTCATTATTGGAAAGTAGGCTTCATATATATGTATATCTTTAACATCAATCAGCTACAGAGATATTAGCTAGACGTGCAAGAAAAATGTCCAACTGTTGGATTATTGTGGAAGCTATTGAAAAATAACTTGGAGACTTAACTGTTTGATATTGGAAGAGGCTTGAATTAATTGGAGTGATATTCAAAAAATGGAGAGGAGATATCGAGAGAACTCTAGGAGAGAAGATGACTTAATGCTTTGATTTTATTAATGCACTTAAATGGCTTGATTGGCTTACATTAAATGGAGCGGCTTTACCAATTTATAAGTTTTACATAGGCTGTGAAAATACATCGAGAAAATTTCTGAGTTAAAAAATCTAGTTAACCGTCTTACATTTCTTAACTTAATGTCAAGTAATAATGTAATTACAAATTACATTATTATTGCACTTGATGATTGTTAGAGTAGTTTCTTTAAGTTGCATATCTGATAAAATTCTTTTGAGCTATATTGCTTCACATGCTACATCTATTGTTGATATATATTTTACTTTTGCTTTTGATGACCAGGATATTGATTTTGTACCTATGTAGAATAAATATCCCGAGGTGCTTTTGCAATCATCTATTGAATTTGACAATCACTGTCTATATATCTAACAAGCTTGTTGTCTACTTATTTGGCAT
Organism: Ziziphus jujuba; assembly: GCF_031755915.1. NCBI lineage: Eukaryota > Viridiplantae > Streptophyta > Magnoliopsida > Rosales > Rhamnaceae > Ziziphus > Ziziphus jujuba. The sequence continues at coordinate 26,417,538 of NC_083384.1, forward strand.
ACTTAATTTCAAGCTTTCTGGTTCTTGTAGATAAGAAAGTATTCTCTTTACTGTTGTGTAGTGATTTTTACTCAGTTTGTGCATAAACTTGGAAACATAAATTACAGCAAAGACAATATTTGGCTTGGTATTTGTTAGATATATGAGGCATATGACAGACTCTTGTAGATTTTGGTATCAACTTTCTCTACTCCATCATCCTTTCACAACTTTTCATTTAATGCCATTGGCATAGACACCGATTTGCAGTTGTCCATGCAGAACTGTTTAAGAAGATCATTTAAATATATATTTTTTTAGAAATAAATATTTCTCCTTTTGCTTCTTAAACTTGGATACCAAGAAAATATTTCACTAGGCTAAGATCTATCATCTTATATTCTTTCATGATTGCATTTTTATATTCTTTTACCATTTTTAGGTTTACTACCAGTATAGATCAAATCATCAACATATAACTAGATAATGAAAATATCTTGTTTACCTTCTCTTTTGACATATAAGGAAGCTCGCTCAGACTCCTTTGAAATCCATTTTGTCAACAATATGAATTGATTATCTTGTTCCGAGCTTTTGATGCTTGCTTTAATCCATATAGTGCCTTTTTAATCGCAATAGTTTTTTTCTTTTCTTTTTTTGTAATAGTGTAACCCAAGGTTGCTCCACATTTACTTCTCCTTTGAGTTCACCTTTTAGAAAAGCAGATTTGACATCTAGTTGATAGATTAGCACCTCCATTTGAGCAGGTAATATGAGAATTGTTCTAATAGTTTTCATATGAGCAATTGGTGCAAATGTCTCATTGAAATTGATTTCTAGTTGTTGCAGATAGCCTTTGGCGACTATCCATGCTTTGTGCTTCTGAATTATTTTATCTTCTTTGTACTTAGTTTTGTATAACCTTTTGAGTCCAATAATATCTTTGCTTTAGGTAGATCTACCAATAACCATGTATTATTCTTTTCAATGGTTGCAATTTCTTCGTTTATTACTTTAATCCAAATTTCTTCTTTTGCTACTTCTTCAAAATTTTGAGGCTTACATGTAAAAAAAATTCCATGTTAGTATATCCATAGAGTTCTACGATTAAGCATACCTTTCATGGCAGTAATTTATCATTTGAAGATATATGCACTATTTGGATGAGGCCTGGAGCTTCTTAACGACTTATGCTTAGATCTGGATCTTGAACTACTTGAAGATCTGAGTTCTCCTTAGTATGAGTTTGTTTAAATACTTTTGCTCCTGTTTTGAGAGTGCTTTCCTCTTCCATGTTGTAGCTTCGTCAAAGATAACATCTCTAAAAATTACTAGTTTATTTATTTTTGGATAATATAACTGATAACATTTTGATTCACTATTGTAACCAAGGAGATATATTTTTCTCCTTTTCATCAAAATTTTCTCTATATTATAGGGGGAAATGCACATAACCTATGCATTCAAATACTTCTAAAAGTTGTACTTGGGGCTTTTGTTTGTATCACACCTGATATGGAGTCTTGTTCTTAACAACTTTTGTTGGAGACCTATTCAGGATGCAGACAGCAGTGTTGACTGCTTCTACCTAATAGTCATTCGGAAGACCTCTCTCCTTTAGCATGCTTCTAGCCATTTTAGCAATTGTTATATTTTTGCATTCTACTATACCATTTTATTGCAGGATGAGCCGAAATGGGTGGCGATCCTTCTTTTTTTATTTTTTATCTCGAACCTTGAAAAAGAAAAATCGATCTCGCCATCAACTTGACTAAGAGTGTTGAATCGAAAAAGTAAACATTAAGTTGTCTTTGAACTCCATTCTTCTTATAGTATTCCATAAACAATTAAGATGAATTCTCCACCACGGTGTATCTTGGGTATCTTTAGTGGCTTTCCAACTTGTTTTTCTACAAGCACTTTAAATTGTTGGAAGACCTAAAAAGCTTCTGACTTTTTTTTAAGAAAATATATCCACATCATTCAAGTATAATCATTCACAAACAGAAGGAAATATCTTCTTCCATTCAGTGACGGAGTTTGAATTGATTCAAAAATATCAGAATGTACCAACTTTAAAGGCGACTTTGCTTTTTAGAAATTTTTTGAAAATAACAATCTATACATTTTCCACAAGTGCCTCCATCACAGACTTTATTGTGCCTTTGCTTTCTATACATTTTTTGAAAATGAAAATCTAGACATTTTTCGTAAGTGCATCCATCATAGACTTTATTTATATGGGAAATAATAGGTAAGCCTAGAACCATATTTTTGTTTTTTAATAGTTTTAGGCCATTATAATTTAGATGTCTTTATCTTAAATACTACTATAAATATGAGTCATACATTTTTTGACTTTGAAAAGTACATTTGTTATTATGTGGCATAATTAAGAGGGAAAACATTATTTTGATTCATTTTTATTTTTACCACTATAATTTTTTTATTTTTATCAATAATTGTACTTTAAACTCTATAAAAATTTACGAAATAATTTTTTTGAAATAACTGGCTAACACTTGAAAGATTTGATAGAACATAATTGATGAGCTTGGAATTACCTTTTTTGGAATTTACTATAGTGATTTATTTTCCTTTAACCTCATGTAATTTTCCATCTTCAAACTTTACTTCAGATGAAAAATTTTAATCCGCCTCCTTAAAAAGTTGTCGATAACCTGTGATATGACTACTAGAGGCACTATTTAAATACTAAGTAGGCATGCATGAATAAAATACTTGACTTTCTTCAACTTTTCAAAATAGTTAACTTCGTTTCTTTCTTGCATGTATTTAAACCAACAATCTCTTTGTGAATGATTAGAAATTTTGCTGTGCATCTAAAGTGACAATCTTTTGACTCATACTTAGTTTTATTTATTTTTCTTTTTTTTTGGGGGCAAATCATGCAATAAGATTTAGGATTGCCCACAAAGGTTCTTTGCCCATTATTATGTCTTCCTCTTCTACCTCAACCTTAACTACTACATCTTTTTTTGAATGAACCTCCTTTTTTTGTTATGCTGCTGTGATGACAAGTGTGGGTAGGTATCGGGCACTGATAGGCTATCTGGTATCCAATTCTATGTCGTTCGAATGTAGATAAAGGAATGATTCAAATGTAAATCCAAAGCCTTTTCAGAGAGGTTGGCTCAAGATTCGAAAGAACTTAGAAGTTAAGCACACTCAGTCAAGAGCAATCCTAGGGTGGGTGATTTTCTGGAAAGCTTTGAATAAAAAATCCCATACCAAGTATTGTGGCAATGATAGGTCCGCCAGTAGAGATGGGGTGTATAAATGGTATTATAACCTGTATCCGATCGGAAGTGTGCCACCAAGGACATTGGGTCCCAAGGGGGGTCGATTATGACGACCAGTGTGGTGGGTGTAGGATACTGGCAAGTCACCTGGAGTCCAATCTCACATTATCTAAGTGTAGATCAGAGGATGATTCAAATATAATAGTCACTCTCATAATACCGAGGTATTTTCAGGATGATTGGCTTCGAGATTTGAAAAAAGTTCGAAGTTAAGCGTGCTCAAGCAAGATCAGTCCTAGGATGGGTGATCTCCTAGGAAGTTTTGAATTTAAAATCCCATACGGAATGTGGTGGCTAAATTGGAGACAATATTGGTAGAGAGTGACAGATCTGCTAGTGGAGACGGGATGTTATAGCTACTTATTAAAGATGCAATTTTTTTTTTTTGAGAAGTTGCAATTAAATTTGAATGCTTGCTCCTAAAATTTTTTTGATGTTGCAATTAAATTTAAATGCTTGCTTCACAGGTTTATTAGAAAACCTTCTCATTCTTTTTTCATATACTTCAAGAGAGCCAAATAATTGATCCAATGTAAGTTTTCAATTCTTTGGATTCTTCTATAGTTGTAATAACATGCTCAAATTGTGCTGGTAAACATCTTAATATTTTTCTATACAAGTTTTTGATTTGTAATAGTATCTCCATAACTTTTAATTTATTTGTAATTGCCAAAACTCTAAAATAAATTTTTTAAGTAGTTTCATTATCCTTCATCGTCAAATTATCAAATTCTCTCCAAAGAGTTTAAAATTTAATAGTGATTATCTTTTCGTGGCCTCCAAATTATTGTTTCCTATGCAACTTTAGATTTTGTTACATTTGATATTTTAGGGAAGATACTTTGGCTTGCCTCTTGTTAAATGAAAGGTAATACTGGTGCATATCTTTGGATGCTTTGCTTGGACTCCTTCCTCGTTGCTTCTATCCATGACTGTAGTTGTTCTGGACTCGGAGGCTCATTATAGCCTTCTTGAATTATATCCCATAAATCTTATAAGATAATGAGAGTCCTCATTTGAATGCACTAAAAATCATAACTCTTATAGGTAAAGATGAGAATCAGCTAGATTTTGAGCATAACTAAAAGTAAATTGGTTATTGGCTACCATGGCTATTTTATTGGGTGATTAAAACAAGGCTATGATACCAAAATTTTTTGCATTATTATGGAATCTATTGAAAAGTAGCTTGGAGGTTAGACAATTTTGATTTTGAAAAGGACTTGAATTAATTGGAATGATATTCAAAAAATTGAGAGGAGAGACCAAGAGAATTTAGGAGAGAAGGAATGACTTAATGCTTTGATTTTATCAATGTACTTAAATGGCTTGATTGGCTTACATTACATGGAAGTGGCTTTGCCTATTTATAGGCTTTACATATGTGATGAAAATACATTGGGAAACTTCTCGATTTGAAAAATCTAGTTAACTGCCTTACGTTTTTTTAGCTTAATGTTTAAGACATTAGCTCATGCAAAGTTAAAGGTGTCAACTCATTCTATAATGACATAATTTATTATTGCTAACTCAACCTAGCCAACAACAAGCTTTCTTACCTATGAGGCAGCCACTCAAAAGATTTCTTCATAATAAAGTAGCTGATACTGCCAAAATTATAAATTCTTTTTTAATTTTTTTAAACACTAACTCCTAATACTAGTCAACTTTAAAGATATTTTGGCAATGGCCACTCTTGTTTAACTCTCTTAAGCTTGCGGTTTCATCATATCTACAGGTAAAAGGATCCCTCTCCCTAAATTTAATATATTTCAAAAAAAAAAAAAAAAGAAAGAAAAAAAAGAAAGAAAGAAGTTGTAGAAATATTATAGGGACATAAAACCATACTATATTGATTGAACAACAAAAAGGACTTACATATATTATACATAAAATTGGGAGGAAAGGTTCTTATACTTAAAATTTAGTTTTTCGTTCTTATACTTAAAATTTAGTTTTTGGAACAAGGAGGAGAGGTACATTTTTCACCATATCAAAACCAAATTTCTCAATCATATCCTAGTCCTTTGGATCCTTTCCCTATGGAAGAGACCAATCAAAGAAATGAATGAGAGAAGCAACAATTAAAGGAATATGAATGGCAGCCATTAGTAAGCTAGGGCAAATTCTCCTCCTTGAACCAAAAGGTATCAACTGGAAGTCATTCCCTTTGAAATCCAAACTCAGATTCAAAGACCTTTTCGATTTGAACTCTAGTGGATCTCCCAATAATTGGGATCTCCTCAATGGCCCAGAGGTTCATCAGAATCATTGAGTCCTTAGAAATGGTATAGTTTGTAACTTGGCATGACTCAGCTACTCGATATGGGATGAGAAATGGTATAGAAGGATACAATCTCAATGCTTCTTTAATACAAGCTTGAATGTATGTTAAGTTGGGTACATGGGATTTTGCTATGAAATCTTCTAGGTTGATTTCTCTAGCAAGTTCATCTTTAACAATCCTTTAGCATCTTGGATTCCTAATTAGTTCTGCCATTGTCCACTCAATTGCAAAGCTGCAACTGTCTTTTGCAGCAATATGTAACTCTTGTAAAATGCATATGTCTAATTAGTCCAAACATCAATAAATTTCTTCAGTAAAGCTACAAAAAATGAACATTGGCCATAGGTTTTCTAGCCACAATCAATTGCGTGGCTAAAACTACTTTTAAGCACAGTAAATGGCTTTTAGCAATAATAATTAATTTTAGTAACAAATGTTGTTTGTAGTAAATTTAATTATAATATTTTGTTTTTAACAATATATATATATATATATATATATATGTATATATAAAAAACATTTTGTCAGTTTGATATTATATTATTTGTCACAAATGATGATTGATATTGGTACAATGGGTAACTGACATGATAATTATTAATTGTCAGAATTACAAAAGAGCTATAGGTTTATCTTTCTCATATAATTTTTTATTTAAAACAAAAATAAATAAAATCAATTAATACAATCGTATCAATTGTATGTGGAACTAATGGTGATCACAATATTCTACTCATCTTCGAAAATGCTAGGGGTAAAGAAGATAGTAAAGGAGAAGAAGCCATACCAAAAAGCACATTGACTTGATTTCAAGGCATCCACTGTTAATGATAGCATCAAGTAAATCACTTTGGGTTCAATCATCAATACCACTTTTTCTAATCTCATTCCTTTCTTTGATGATCTCCTTCCATATCTTATTGCTCTTTTCATGTTGTTCAATACCTTTCTTCTTTCACCCTTGTAGATCCAATGGAGCCAAAGTAGGACAAATCTCAGATATATTTGGAGTATAAACAAGCTCCACAACATTTCTCACAAGCCTATTCATCTCCCTATTTTCAGTCTCATCCTCCAAGTTCGCTACATCATTTGAGAGCACAGTGTTACTAATCATATTAAATACAACAACCACTAATTACCGGTTTTTATTACAGAATTAGATTGGAGTGGACTGGACTATTGGAGATCTTATCCTATCATATTGAACTAAATTTAAAATACTACAATTTGATTTAAAATAATTCAGTTCAATCTAGTCTAGTTCTACAAAATCTCTAATTTTCACAACCTGACCTTACCTTTTACCTATAAATTCCAACATTTCTTTTACCTTTTTCTCTCTTATACAAGCTCAAGTACCTATTGCTTTGCTTGAGAATAGCTCTTCCATAATTCATTGCACTTTAGAGACCATCTAAGCAAAAATTCGTTAAGTTCTGGATTTATAGCAGCTAAAGTGTTCAGAACATATCAACTTTATATTTATTAGAGATATTATTGCCTATTACAATATTTATATATATATATATATATGTATATTAATATCTAAAAAAATTGCGTAGTTAAGTTTAAACATGTTTTTTTTGAAAAAAAAAATTATTTATTGTGTATAATTACTTCTTAGTGAGGGTAATTATTTATTGAGTATAATGACTTATAATTACTTCTATTATTTTTATTAATATGTTTTTTTTTAAAATTTTGTTTGTGAAGGTGGTTCATCCTGCAACATAGGAGAGAGAGTATACATCCTAAACGGCTGACTCGATAGTGGCTTTTGTTGAATTGTCAAAAAAAATCAAAGATTAAATTTGACATTAAAAAAATTAAAAAAACTTGAGAGACCGCAATTGATATTAATCGTGTGTGTGTGTGTGTGTGTATGTATTATTTTTAAATGTTTTACTTTATTGATAAAAGAACAATAATTTTATCCCTTATTTTACATATTTGTTTTCATTTTCTATGATATATCAACATATCTACAAATATTATATATTTTCTTAAAAAACAGTACATGATATTAAAAGTTTGTTACCTGTTAATGGCAGTTTTAGATATTCATTTACTCATTGTGAAACAAATTTTGTGGCTTATAATTTGACACGTCAAACTTTATCGTTTTGAATGAAAGAAGGGCTTACATGGCTGTTTCCTGTATTATATAAACTGTTATTTTAGTTCTTAATAAAACTGCAATTTATTAAAGTGATTAAATGGTGATAGTTATGAATTAGCCTATTTTGGGGTTGTGAGGCGGATGGATTTTCAGTGGCTCTGGTTCTTTAAATATAGAAGCTATGAAGCAGGTATTTGGTGCCATTTATGAAGGGCTTGATAGTGATAATCATCCATCAAGTTATGATGGCCAATGGTCGGAGGGAGAAAACATTTTTGAGGTTTTAATATGAATAAATCGACAGAATGTTGGAAATATAAATATATATATATATATATTAACATGTTGGATATGGATTGAGTTTTAACATTTGTCGGCAGTTCCTTTCTCAACAATTCAGATGGTAGTGGTCATTGTTGTTAACCTACCAGGTCTGCATTGGATTAAGCTTGGTGCTAAATCCCACCTCAATTTATCACAAAAAATTTTTTTTTAAAAAAAAAAAGGACTATGGACATGGACAATTAAATAAAAGGGTCAATATTTAATATCACTAAACTCCTCAAACTATTTTTTGATTTTGGAATTTTAGCTATGTTAATCCTTGACCAATATCCACAACAACTTTGGTCCTGTGGTCCTTATATTTTTTATTTTTTGATACTTCAGTGATTAAGTTTCAATATTTAGTACCTTTTAATCCTTAAACTATTTTTATTTATTTTTAACAATTTTGAGATGTGCAGTACATTTGATTTAACATGTAAGAATCTTGTGAAATTGTTGGATATTGTAATTTTATTCCTTTCTTGTTATAACAAATGTATTAAATGTTTCAAAACAACAATGAATTAGATTAAAAATACAGTTTAAGAAGTAAAATGCTTAAAAAATGAAAAATAAAAACCAAAAAAAAAAAAGTATCAAAGTGCAATTATGGACATAATTTAAAAACTAGCAAAGCAAATAAACATTTATTTTTTACTCTGTCTCTCGAACTTTCAATGCACCCAAAACTGCGGCCAAGATCGCAGTCGAGCTGGCCTAAATCATGCTTCTGTTCCATCCTTGTCCAGGTTCGAGTGGCAGTGCGGCAATGCACAAAAACTATCAAAAAATGCACCCAAAGCTTTGATTTTTTGCCCGCTACGCTCAAATTGATAACAGACATTATGTGATTTCTACTGATGGTATTTAGAAAAATCAAAATTATGGAAATCCAATCCAATTTTTATTAATTATTTACTTATTTTTCCACAAAACAACCCAAAACAAAATGAAAACAAGAAAGAAAAAAGTCAAAATAAATTCAATTGGTTAATAATTAACTCTCTAAATAGTTTCTTTCCTCTAACATCAATATTTGCTATCACACAAAAAAAAAAAAAAAAAGGCCCAATATTTGCTTTGACTTTACAAGACGAGGGCATGGTATAACGCTATTTTCTCCCGGCTATTGAAATTTTTTTAAACTATTGATCGAAGAGTAACTAGAATAATGCAAAAATAAACTCATGGTCCAGGACTACAAAATCTCTGGACACAAAACTTGTCAGGACTCCACATATGGATTCCACACATGTTTGTGCCTAGGAACTATGTAGTCCCAGGTCTATGAGACTTTTTATACATACTCTCACATGCTCAAACTATGCCCTCTGTCCTTTTTTCTTACATTAAAAATAAATAAATAAATAAAAATTTCAATCAATTCTTCTTCTTCTCCAGTAGATGATCTGAAAATGTAACATCATAACTTGTCTAGGAGACTTGCAACAAGAAAATATTAGCTCAGAAATGCATAAATATGCCAGTTGGCTGTAACTAAATTGCATAAATTGGAAACAACAATAAAACCATATTGTTTTATTGATTCACGCAAAGGAGATATATTCTACATAAAATTTACTTAAAATTTAGTTTTGGGAATGAGGAGGAGAGGCTTTTCCTTCATCATAGTAATATTGTATCTTTCAGTCATATTCAAGTCTCTTGGATCCATTCCATTTGGAAGAGACCAATTAAAAGAATGGATCAGGGAAGCAACAACTAAAGGAACATGCTTGGCAGCCATCGATAAGCCAGGACATATTCTCCTCCCTGAACCGAAGGGTATCAATTGGAAGTCATTCCCTTTGAAATCCAAACTCAAGTTCAGAAACCTCTCTGGTTTGAAGACTAATGGGTCTTCCCAGTAATCGGGGTCTCGCGAAATAGCCCAAAAATTCACTAGAACCATGGAGTCTTTTGGAATGGTGTAAGTCATAACTTGGCAAGACTCAACAGCTCGATGAGGGAGAAGAAGTGGTGCGGATGGGTGTAACCTCATGGCTTCTTTAACACAAGCTTGAAGGTATGTTAAGTTGGGTAGATGGGATTCTTTTACCAAGTCTTGGCTGATTTCTCTAGCAAGTTCCTCTTCAACAATCTTCATGCATCTAGGATTTCTAATTAGCTCTGCTAATGTCCACTCGATTGTCGAGCTACTAGTGTCTGTGCCAGCAGTTAACAGCTCCTGCAAATACATCTCAATCAGTCAAACCATCCATAAATCATGCTGTTGAACGTTGAGTTTCACGAGTAGTTCATGAGCTGGCAAGGAGGTATACACTTCAGTCAAATAATTTCAAAAGTAAAAGTTATCACAAAAAGTTGTGATTTTGTGATCAAATAAAATTAACAGTTAAGAGTATAACTAAAAAAAATTTGTGACTCAAAGTGCTTTCTGGCGATTCAGATTAACTTAATCTTGTAATCAAAATTACATTTAGTTACAAAAACTTTTATATTTTCGTATCTATACTATATTTGGTAAAATGTAGTGACCATATAATATTTTACAACAGGGGAGTTTAATTAATATAAATTGTTTTACAACAAATTATTGTGACAAAATGCATTACATCAAAATATTTGGTAAGTAAATATACAGTAATTTAAATATATATATATATATATATATATTATTTTGCAGTGAGCGGGACAAGATAGATAGGAGAAGAAATCATACAGACAGCAGCATATGCACTTGAACCTCGGGACAACCAGTGTTGATTAGAGCATCAAGAAAATCTTGATCAGTTGAAGCATCACTAAATTTTCTAATCTCCTTTCTTTCTTTGATTATAGCTTCCCACATCTTACGGCCCCTATCATATAGTTCCATGGACTTCTTTCTTAATCCTTGTACATCCAATGGACCTAATATAGGATAGATATCAGATATATTTGGAGTAGAACTCAACTCCATAATATTCCTCACAAGCCTACTCATCTCCCCATTTATACTTTCATCCTCCAGGTTTATAAGATCTCTTGAGATCAGAATATTACTGATCATATTGTATACAACACCATGTGCTAAATCTCTAATTTTTACCACCTGACCTTGCATTTTACCAATAAATTCCAACATTTCCAATACCTTTTTCTCTCTTATACAAGCTTGAGTAGCTATTGCTTTGCTTGAGAATAGCTCTCCTCGACAAATGGTACGTAAGTTCCTCCAGTGCTCATTGCACTCCAATGTCCATCCAAGTGAAAAATTGTTAAGTTCCAAACTCTTAGCTGGTACAACATGAGGAATATATCGACCAGATAAGTAGCGATCTTGGGTCTTGAGAATTTCCATTGCAGCATCGGGGGATGAGCCCACAATGAGAAGCTGATTTCCCAATCTGAGTGAGAAGAGGGGGCCATAGGTTTTAGCTAAGTTTGTGAAAGCCAGGTGAGGCTCCTTTCCAATTTGGAAGATATTGCCAACAATTGGCCATGGAAATGGACCAGGTGGAAGTGATGAAGATTTGGATATGGATGAAGATTTGAAGAGCTTGAGGATGATGAATAGGAAAGGTAAGATTAGGAGGATAAGGAGAAGATTGGTTTTCTCTACAAACAGAGCTTGAGACATGATTTTCATAAACACCATCTGCAGTTTTGAAATCAAAACTAGCAAAACTGGTATCCAAATCATCACTTTAATGGGTGATATAAAAAGGTGTTCAGTATTTTCTATACAACAGGTCTGTGATCTGGTTGTCAATCGCAATCTTGATTAGCATATTGTATTTGTTTATTGTTGAATGATTGAGTTAATGACTAAAATATTAGCAACTGACCCCCACATTTCCCTTGTCAAACTATGATTATACACTACACGTTTGCATTGTACAAACCTCAGTTCTAGAAACAACATACATGTCCAGACTATTAATTGACTCAATTAATTTAAGGAGAAGATTGGCTTTATCTACAAACAGAGCTTAAGACATGATTTTCATAAACACCATCTGCAGTTTTGCAATCAAAACTGGCAAAACCGGTATCCAAATCATCACTTTAATGGGTGATATAAAAAGGTGTTCAGTATTTTCTATACAACAGGTCTGTGATCTGGTTGTCAATCGCAATCTTGATTAGCATATTGTATTTGTTTATTGTTAAATGATTGAGTTAATGACTAAAATATTAGCAACTGACCCCCACATTTCCCTTGTCAAACTATGATTATACACTACACGTTTGCATTGTACAAACCTCAGTTCTAGAAACAACATACATGTCTAGACTATTAATTAACTCAATTAATTAATAGAAATTTTGTCTTAATTAATACATTTCCTTTTCAAATTATCATTGAATAATTGCCACAGAAATTCTCAACATGAGTAGTTCAACCACTCTAAAATTTTTTATAGATAGTAATGTGAAAGAATACTTAAATCTACTTTGTTATTTGTAACTGAAAATTGACTTTCGCACCTTAAACCAATTATCGGTTTCCTAACTGTTCCTCATGTAGTACCGGTCAAAAATTCAAGTTGAACTCCCAACAGAAGTAATTTGTAAAGTAGAGAAACAAAAGAACAGAACTAAGGAAATCAAAATGCTTAACCAAGTTCCAAAAAGACTAAACACAAGGTTTGTAAAGTAAAACTATAGGTCTATTTAAGTTTGAGAAAAAATCTGCAGCTGAATCAGCCACATTCCTCCTCTCCCTGCTTCTCTCAAATGTTGCCTGGGGATGATAATAATCATATAACATCCCACCAAAATTCATGTTCTTATCATATATTTGGGAAATTGTAGCAGATTTCAATCTCAGCTTTGGATTGCAAATGGGGAAGATTTCAAATTCTAAAGCCTTTATTTAGGTGGAGCGCAACTCCTATTTATCTTAATCAGATTAATTAACTTAGAAAGTTCCTCTTAAAGCACTTTTTTTTTTTTTTTTTTTTTCTAGAAAATTCAGTTCAAATATATAAACAAATGCACAATCAAAAGTATAAACCTACACACATTTTCGGCAGCTACAAAATAAATAAATAAAAAATAAAAAACAAAAATCCTAAAATTCAAAAATCCATGAACTACCCACATTTTCAGTAGCTAAATTGAAGAAAATTACAATTTGAAGGGAAAAATTTATAAGAAAATTTTCAACTTGGGTGAAAAGAATCCATTACCGGAGCTCCGTTTGATGATAGTGGTTGAGGAATTGGAAATCCATTATAGCAGTGAGTCAACGGAGGCTGTAGAAACCATGTCCACCGGCACTTCACCCCCCAACCCCAACCCATTGGGATTTTCAGCAGCCCATTCTAAGCCATGGCCCAGAAAGCATCAGAGATAGCAAGGAAAGCGAAAGAAGGAGATAAAACGACGTCTCAAAGAGAGTCGTTTAAGAGAACCCGCGGTGCCGTTTCAACGCCTATTTTATCGTTCCATGTCATTGTTTGGGGGGGGGGGGAGTTATAAAGGTAATTAAACTGAAGATCAGTTTGAGGTTTTTACTTCGTATTGTGTGCGTGAATGTGTATGTATTTGTATATATTTTAAAAAATGTTTTAAAATTTGCAGGCCTAAGAGGGGAAAAAAAAAAAAAAAAAAAAAACTTGACGTTGCAATCATACAGATCTTATTGTGGAAGTTGGAGATATTGTGATTAATTAATTATAAGGTCTGATCTTCGTGGTGTTTTAATTTAGTATTTTTATTTGGTCGCAGTTGTTGATATTGAGTTTGGTTTTAAGTTTTTGGCTTATTTGTAGCTGTTTTTGTCCAGAAAATGATTGTTTACCCTTTGAGCAATATTTAATTGCTCCTTTTTTACTAAATAAAAGTGTTTTTTTTTGTTTGACAAAAGACTTATATTTATCAATATTTTAAATACTAATAAATATGAATGATTGACAAATTAAATAACATTGTATAAGATGTTTAACTTTAGAACGAAACCAATAAAAATATAATATCACTACAGGTATTCAAGAAGCTGGTAAACAAGTTGATATTTGTCGCATTTTGATATTATAATATATATGTATATATAATTGCAATTGGATACATTACGACATAGTTTATATTATGCATGACATTCAACTCAACAAAAAACCAAATGCATGACTAATTATCCCAATACAGTCTCAAACACCTTGATCCTGCAAATAGTCATAAAATTTCCATGCAATTAAATTAATGTTCATAAAGATTAGAACTAAGACGTGGAGTAACAAAAACTAGAAGGAGTGTTGCTCTCATATTTGTCAACCCACAGCTCTCTGTCATGTCCAAATCTTCATTGAGTACAGGTTTAGAAACTTCAAAACTATGCAAGAAACTAGCCAAAGCCAAATGCATAACCTGGAGAGAGATTGATATACCTGGACATGACCTCCTTCCGGATCCAAAAGGAATAAACTCAAAATCTTTACCCCTCACATCCACTTGTTTATGAATTGTGAAAAACCTCTCTGGCTGGAAATCATCCGGACTTGGCCAACACGCTCGTCGCGTTGAACTTTCCATACATTCACGATCAAACGAGTACCGGTGGGGATGAAGTAGCCGGATGACAGAGTGCAGTCTTCCATTGCAGTTCTAAGACTAATCATGGGATTGGGTGGATAAAGACGTAAAGTTTCTTTTGCAATGGCTTGGAGGTAGATTAGGTTCTTGACATCTGATTCGTCCACGTGTCTGTGTTTTCCAACAACCATTTCTAGCTCATCTTGTGCCTTCTTTAGAGCTTGGGGATTGTTCAGTAGTAATGATAGAGCCCATGTTATCGAAACCATAATGCTGTCACTGCCTCCTAATAAAAGGTTCTGCATATGCAATAAGACAAAGTTTCTTATCAGCCACAGGTCAATGGTAGGTATAAATTTTCTAGCTACTCCATGATATGCTCTTGTCATTTCCTTTTTATGTTTTGAGGTCAAGGTGTTTGATGAATATATATATATATATATATATATTTTATTTTTTATTTTTTATTTATTTTTATGTAGGAGACAAGAATTAAGACAAATTATTCACTCAAAACTGACCAAGTATATATATGTACAGGTACATGCTCACCAAGTAATTGTACATTCTATGTATAATACCCCAAAATTAATGAGAGACTTCTAAGAGCCAAGTACTTCAGCAAAATGTTTAATCAATGTTTGGCATGGCTTCTGTAATGCAATTTCTAGCTTTTGAGGATCGTAAGTTTAAGAATGCTCGGACAGTTTGGTTGAAGAGCTTAAAACCAAAATCAATAAAATGTAACTTTTTAAGAATCTTTTCTGAAGAAACAAAAGTTATCTTAAATGAGTTTTTGTTACCGTGCTAATTTTAGAGATCTTTAGAGAAAAAAAAAATTGTTTATTAGTCTAGTAGCTAGAGTTTCTTACCAAACAAGTAGCCTTAATAATTGTGTCAGCATCAAAACCAGAGATGTTTCGTTGAATCATCTAGGATGTTTAGCATTACATCCATGAAATCCTGTTCTTCTTTGTCTTCTCCACCTATTAATCTCTTCTGCTTATGATCTTCTAACCACTCTCCTAGCAAGATGTCCAAATCTTTTGAAGTTTTTTTCATGGCTTTTTCATATCCATTAATATCCAACCAGCCAAGAGAAGGTATAGCATCAAACAACACAAACACACTAAATAGACAAATAAAATCCCTTATCAATTTCTTGCAATGCCTTGTTTCTTCGTCCTCAAATTCAGCATCAACTCCGAAATATATCTTCCCTCCTATCATTCTCAAACTGATATTATGCCTCAAATCCCCAAACCATTTCATCATATCCACCAGAACTCCACCTCCTTCACCGCCTTTACTAACCCACAATTTGTAAAGCTCTTTGATAGTAGTTTGCACCTTCGATGCTCGAATATGCCTGAGCTTACCAAGTCGATGGTTGGATAAAAGTTCGATAGTAGCGATCTTTCGAACCACGCGCCAATAATCACCATAAGGAGCGAAGCCAAACATAGCATAGTCATAGCCAAGCAACTTTGAAGCAGCAACACTTGGTCCGAGCAAAAGACCTTGTCATGGACAGTAAAACATTCCCTTCCTGTTTCTATACTATTTAGAACCAAAACCCTATGAAAACCTAGCTTTATGGTGAAAACAGGTCCATACTTGTCTGCCATGGATCGTAATATTTTGTGGGTCAGTTGCTGACCATCAAAGAGATGAAGATGGCCTATAATAGGCAAAGCACCTCCAGCCTGAGGGACAGTGCATTGTTTTTGTCTTTTTTTGTTAAACTATAGAGCTTACTAACTCTATTTGGGTATTTTTATTGATACACTGTAATGTTTATGTTTTGGAACACGTGAAGATTCAATTATATACAATAACTTGCCCGGTCAAGCAGCTAATATTATTTGAAAATGCTAAATTGGTCATCCTTTGCTGATAACACACTCGTTATCTATCCACTTAATTACATAGACATTGGTTTCCCTATCTTACATGGCAAAGTTGAATTTAAAAATATTAAAAGTTTAAATGCATTGTTAAACTTTTTAAAAAAATATTTAACTAAATTTAAATTTAATTCATAGTCTCTAAATTCTTATACCAAATTAAGACACCATCTATCACAAAACCAGACTATATTGATTAGCACAACACATTAATGTACTTAATTATATTATACATAAATCTGGGGGGAAAAGTTATCTTACGCTTAAAATTTAGTTCTAGGAAGAAGGAGGAGAGGCACTTTCTTCACCATATCAAGACCAGATTTCTCAGTCATATCCAAGTCCCTTGGATCCTTTCCCAATGGAAGAGACCAATCAAAGAAATGAATGAGGGAAGCAACAATCAAAGGAACATGCATAGCAGCCATTGGTAAGCCAGGGCAAATTCTCCTCCCTGAACCGAAAGGTATCAATTGGAAGTCATTCCCTTTGAAATTCAAACTTGAATTCAAAAACCTTTCTGGTTTGAAATCTGATGGATCATCCCAGTAATTGGGGTCTCTTCCAATGGCCCAGAGGTTCATCAGAATCATCGAGTCCTTAGGATTGGTGTAGTTCATAACTTGGCATGACTCAACTGCTCGATGTGGGAGGAGATATGGTACAGGAGGATACAATCTCAAGGCTTCTTTAATACAAGCTTGAAGGTATGTTAAGTTGGGAACATGGGATTCTGCGATGAAATCTTCTTGGTTGATTTCTTTAGCAAGCTCATCTTCAACAATCTTCAATCACCTTGGATTCTTAATTAGTTCTGCCATTGTCCACTCAATTGCTATGCTGCTAGTGTCTGTTCCATCAACAAACAACTCCTGTATAATTATGTCTAGTTAGTCCAAGCATCAATAAGTTTCGTGAGTAAATGACAAATTTGAATTGCAATAAGAAGTGTCATATAAAAAATTTGGCTTATCCAGCACATATCGTTCACAGAACATGTGTTGCAAGCACATATTTAATTATAATATTCTGCCCCTTAGTACTATATTGTTTTGTCACTATTGATGATCGATATTTGATAGAAACAATAGTCAACATGATATTTCTTAATTTACAGAATGAGAAAATACTGTAAATTTATAATTCCTGTATAAATTTTTAGTTAAAAAATTGAAAAAAATAAGGATAATATTAATACTTAAATAAAATTACATTCATCATATAAATTGCAAGAAGCAGAACCAGTGGTGATCACAGTATAGCAATGCTCTACTCATATTTTACAGTGGTAGGGGTAAAGAAGATAGCAAGGGAGAAGAAGTCATACCAGAAAAAGCACATTAACTTGATCTTCAGGACAACCTTTGTTGATGATAGCATCAAGTAAATCATGTTGATGAGTTGAATCACTAATGCAGCTTTTTTTAATCTCCTTCCTTTCTTTGATGATTTCCTTCCACATCTTAATGCTCTTTTCATGTTGTTCCATGGCTTTCTTCCTCAACCCTTGCAGATCTAATGGCGCCAAGATAGGATAAATATAAGATATATTTGGAGTAGAAGCAAGCTCCACAACGTTCCTCAAAAGCCTAATAATCTCCCCATTTTCACTCTCATCCTCCAAGTTTACAACATCTTTTGAGGCCACAATATTACTAATCATATTGAATACAACAGCAGCCACTAATTCTCTAATCTTCACAACCTGACCTTGCCTTTTACCTATAAATTCCAACATTTCTTTTACCTTTTTCTTTCTTATACAAGCTTGAGTACCTATTGCTTTACTTGAGAATAGCTCGTCTCGAAAAAGGGTCCTCAAGTTCCTCCACAACTCATTGCACTCTAGAGACCATCCAAGTGAAAATTTGTCAAGTTCCGGACTCTTGGCAGCTACAGTGTTTGGAACATATCTGCCGGATAGACTTCTATCATGGGTTTTGAGAATCTCCATTGCAGCAGAAGGCGATGAACCGATTACGAGAAGCTGGTTTCCGAATTTGAGTGAGATGAGAGGGCCATAGGTTTGAGCAAGGCGTGTGAGAGAGAGGTGAGATTTGGTTCCTAATTGAAGGATATTGCCTATAATTGGCCATGGAAATGGACCTGGTGGAAGTGATGAAGACTTGAATATAGACCAAGAATTTCTCAAGTGATTGATACGGAAGAACAACAGGATTGTTACACTGAGGAGGAGGAGGAGAAGAAGAAGATTAGTTTCTTCTGAGAATACTGTATTTTGAGATGTAATTTTCATTAGGAGATTATATTTGGTTTATATTTTCTAGCTGTTAGATTTCCAGGACCACGTGTAAGGATGTGGCTTTGCTTTGTTTTTATCTATAATTGGAGTTTACCCTTATTGACCATACTATATTTGGCTTTATTGTCGGTTAAGTACAAGTTCCAACCATATACGCATTTTAATATATGAATCTAATGAAATTAATCATATGTAACTATTCTATTTTATTTTTATACCATATGACTAATTGTGCTAAATTTATTGGAGTAAATGGCATGATTAGATTAATTTAAGTGATAGAACAGCAATAGTTTATAAAGTAAAATACAAAAATTAGTATGGTTCAGAAGATAAATTGTTATATTGATGTCGCTTCAGTACAATAATTTCTTATAAGATATCAAATAATTAACTTGATGCTCTTATTAGGCCACGCTTACAGATAGTTAAGGTGTATTGTCATCATGTTCTGTAAGAGGAATCTGCAAAAATTAAATTACAAAAATAAAACAGCTAGTCACAGTTGAATTTTGGCATTAAATTTAAATTTTGTTAATTTGTAATTAAAAGAATTTTGTCGTGATATTTGTGTCAGTAATTAATCGTGCTTATCACAAAAAATGTTTTCAGCCACACAGCTTAATTAATTAATTGAAGGCTACAAAACAATTTTGGTGTGAAATATTTTTATTCTCGATCACAAATCACAATAATTAATAGTTAATTAATATAAAAAAATTAAGAAATAAAATTACAGTTAAACCCTCTTTCTTTTTTTAGTTTTACAAAAATGTTTTCGTATATTCAAAAAATTACAAAAATACTTACTTACAATTCATTCATATTGCAATATCAGCCCCTTTTATACATTTTTTTTAAAAAAAATTTCCCACTAAATAGTCAGTTTTCTTTTTTCAAATATATACAATCAATAAAAAATTTTATAATTGACATTTGTATTTTTATACACTCAATTTACATATGACTTTTTCTTTTTTTTTAAATGTAGAAATAGAATTGACACTGAAAATAAAAATTAAATGTAAGTGGTAACTCTTTTTTTTTTTTTTTTTTTTTAAGAATTTGAAAAACAGAGAAGACATTAGTGTGATTTTTTCCTAAAAGAATTAATTAGTAGGCAATGATCGATGTGGGATTTTGTTCTAAACATGGTTTAAAATATCCAAATTTTTTTTGAAATTTTTATTTTTTTAAGGGGTCGAAATAAAATTTATGTTCCAAATAGAAATAGATAGAATTTCTATAATATCCATTGAAATTTTTAAAATTTCTCCAAAATTTCAATGGAAATCTCCGTAAAAATATCCACATCAAATCATTAATAATTTGGTTAAAAAAATTTATAATTTTCATGGAAATTGCTAAAATTTCCATAAAATTCCATTGTAATTTCGAAAATATCCATAGAATTTTTTTTTTAATTTTTTTAAAAAATTCATAAATGTTATTGATATTTTGTAAATTTTTTTGTCAAATTAACTTTATTGATAATTTTTTTACCCTTTAATTGTCTTTTAAACATTTAGTGATATAAGCAAAATAGAATGAATTGAATTAAATAACATTAATAAGTTCTACTTATTGAATATCAATAAAACAAAAATACAAAGATTATAGATTATATTTTTGAACTTGAAAAATCTTATTGTTGTGAATATCTGTTTTACAAATGTGGGTAATAGATGATGAAACATATACATGGAGATGTCACAACAAGAAAAGAATTCAATTTATATGAATTTTGGGTCAATAGGGTTGTAAATCATTTTCATAATCCTTATTCAATTGATATTTATGAAATATCATCAAGTAGCAACTCATGAGTACCATCTCAAATTCAACTATCAGAGAATAGTAGTTATGCACATAGTCAACCGATAATACAAGATCTATATGGTTGGCATATTAATAATTATATGCAAAATTATTAAGGAGATACATCTTTTTATAATTACTTCTCATATTTCACATCTCAGAACCAAAATGCGGAAGAAACCGATGATTTTCAACCACCAAAAATTCTATGTGGTATTAAGATAACATTTATAAACTATAATGTAATTGTAATAATCGTTTCATATATTTTAGTTAATAAATAAATTTATCATATATGTATTTTTGACATGTTTTTATTAATAATAATTTATCAATGGTCATTAATGTTTATTATAAATCAATTCATTAAGAAGAATATAACATCCATTCAATATTTTAGCAAGTTTTATGATCAATTTGATCATTGATGGATTAAATAAGTTAATTCTAAACTTTTAGTAAAAATTTCTATTTTTTAAAACAAATTTCCATCATTTTTTATAATTTTTTTATCGATATTTGATATTTTTCAATATTTCTATGGAAATTTTTGTATTTTAAACTTTTGATATTTCCATTGATACCGATTTTTTGAACTTTGGTTCTAAACATATATGTTGCAACAGAAGTGTGTAATTATAAGCCCTATGATGAGAAGTTGATTTCCAACTCCAAGTGAGAAATTATTTTTTTTTTCCTATGAACAAAACTAAGTGAGAGGAATGGTCGATATAGGTTTTAGCAAATCTTGTTAAAGTAAAAATGAGAATTTCGTGTCAATTTCAATTGTCTTGATGGAGGAAGTGAAAGGGACTTGAATTTAGATAAAGTTCGATATGAATTTAATTATTGATTGAGGTTTGATGAAGAAGACTATAAAGTAGATGGGATGGGGATGAGGAAGAAGAATATCGGTACCCCATACCCCTTATGTGTACAATATGTCTATGATCTTATTGTCATGATAATGATCTTGATTAGTTTGTAATTTATGATTTAATGGTTTTTTAGAAAATCTCTTTTTTTTTTTAGCTTATATTAAAACGTAATAAGCATTTAAAATAGTTTTTTTAGCTTATATGCAAACTTATTGAGCATTTAATACATTTTTTTTATTTACAGCGAAACACTTATTAATTTTTTAATAAAAGCTATTTTTCAAAAAAATCTATTGTACAAAGTTTTATAAACTAAAGCTATATTTTCATCAGCTATACCAAACAAACCCTTAGAATAATATGGATTAGCATTGATTTGACCCCCCAAGCCCAATTCCCAAGTGTTAAATTTTAGCATTTTTTTTATTATTATTATTTTTGTTTTTGCTTCGCCTTTGTGCCTTCATCTAACAGAAGTGAAGACTTTACTAAAATATGATTTTGAATTTCAGTTTGATTTTTTTAATTTCATTTTTAATTTTTAAAATTTATATTTTAAAATATAACTTTCAACTATATTTTTATTTCATTGTCAAAATATAGATTTCAAAAATAACTTATCTCTTTAAATAAAAGATTTAGTTGATTCAATAAAGAACTTGATTTAAATGGGATATTCTATTCCCTTAAATCTCTTTTATCATCTAACCTATTTTTTATTATTTTAATTTTAAGATATTTCCTTTTATATATATTTTAAAATATTCTTATCAATTACAATTACATTGTATAGTTTATTATTTATATTTATAATTTTTATTTGTCAGGATCCGTCCAAAATTTCTCACCGGAACCCTAGACAAGCTCTGATCCCAGGAAAACCCTACCGGACCCTCCAACGGAAAATCTGGCAGAACCTCCCCTAAGGGTTGGACTTACCACAAATTTCCTGCATTGAAAACACATTTCTATATTCATCCCCTTATTCCTCCCACAATACTACAAATTGATTTTACAATTTTACAGCACTTCGTAGGAATAACAGTAATCCAGTACATAAATAATACATAAGTGTCCAGAACAGTATACAGAGCTTCATAAAGTACTATTAAGCATAGAATACAACAAAGATGAAAGAAATATTACAATTGAAATAAACGAGTACAAAGGTACTTCTCGAACTACCACCCCTTGCATATAAGGGAACGGAATTTAAAAACGTGAGATATTAATCATCTCAGTGAGTAACCCTATCTACTAAAAACTTTTAATATTAATTATATAACAAATAAGGAAATTTAATTTAATACCGACAATTAAATAGATAAAAAAAATAATAACAATGGAAAGTAATAATTTCTCTCAAAACCCTCACTATTTATTCCATTGGAAATGTTTCCTTTTTAAAACATTTTCACAAAATCCGATATCCGTATTTTCCGAAAACCAAGGGATCAAACAACTTAATAAACAATAAATAAATAAATACCCCAAATATAATTAAAATGTAAATAAATATAATAAATAATTTTTGAACACTTTGGGGTTTGAAATTTCCATCCAAAAATTTATACTTGACACACCACACCATATACCAGTGATGCCCTCCGATACCCAGCGTCTCGAGCACCGACTGGTGGGAGGTTAAAGAGAGAAACTTGCAAACGGCACTTCGGCGTCCCGACAGTACCGCTGCTGAAACCGTCATCCCGGCCAAGGAGGGGGGCGGCTGTGGCCAATATCAAACTTGCCTGCTCACGGTCCAATGGCAACTCATGGGAGACATAATAACTTGCGCACTAACCACATATACATTGGAACACCAATACTGTATGAGTGCGTCTAAAATAATTGTTAAATTAATATAACCGTACCGATTTTCCAAAATCACCGTGGGAAATATACCAGTTTTCAAATTTACCATCCCATATATTTTCCTTTAACATACCGGGTACGAAACCATCAATAACAAATAAAAATAATTTTTCTCGTAACATGAGGTCCAATAAATAATATTCCACGGGCATAATTATAAAATTCAAACCACCAATTTAAACAAACAATTTCCTTAAAATATTTAAACCAATTATGCCCAAATATGATATTAAAACCACATACGATTTATTACTGAAAATACCTTGCTCATGCGTAATAAATAAAATTAAATCACAATAAAATAATAATTTTCCACAATTATAATTAAATTGCGCCACATGAGCATAATTCCAAATATCCATTAAATACCAATTAAATATAATTAATTGCCCAAAATATTTTTAAAGGTGGGTTACTCACCTTGAGCGCGTATATCAGCTAAGATCCTCCGCAGGATCAACTCTACTACCCACACGTGCACCTATAACATCCACAGTACACCAACCAAATATATTAATATTTTAATCGGATAACTCCCAAATGGGTACCCGGGGAACGAACACAAACGACAACTAAAAATTACGAATAATATACCGAATCGAAGCTTGAGTGACGAGGATCACGGATCCGGTCTTACTTCCCTAAGATCGGATCCGAGGTGGCCGGAATCTCGCCGGAAAGTTTTCGAGATTCAACTCCTCGCTTCTCCCAAACCGTCGAGGAAAAGGACGCCGGATTTGGATTCAGGAGGTCGGAATTAGTTGAGAGGGACCGGAGACGGGACTGGGTACTCACCGGAACAGTAATTCCCGGCGAGCCGTCGCGGTCACCGGCAACCGCCGTCGGTGGCGGCGCGTCTGGTGGCCGATGGCTGAGATTTTTGGGGGCTTTGTAGATCGAGGGGAGAGGGTTCCAATAGGACCGGCTGTGAGGCAAACGGAGGCCGGAAGGCGAAGAGATCGGGATTTGAAGGTTTTCGGCGCTTCGCCGGAAAATACTCCGATCTCGGCGCGTCGGAGGTCCCATGGCCGTGAAATTTGATGGGTAGGCCGGAATTCCCACGGGAGAGACCGGTCAGGCGCGTGTGGCTTGAAAGTGGCCGAAAATGGGTCAAACGGCGGTGGCCGGCGGTGGAGGGGAAAAATCGCCGTCGAGCTTCGCCGGCTCGTTTTGGGCGCGTCCGGCGACCAGTGATTGTGAAATTTCGGAGTTCGGCCGGAAATGGAGAGGCGCTCCAGTTTGGCCGACGCGTGTAGCAAGAATCGGCCTGAAAATTTGACAATTTCGGCGGCCGGTCGTTTCTCTCTCTCCTTCTCTCTCTCCTCTCTCTCTTTCCTCCCCGTCGTTTTTGCCAAATAAAAGACACCGTGGGTGACACTGGTCACCCACATGGACCAATCAGGTGACAACATGTGGCGTTACTGTACACTTAATCCAGATATAATAAAATATTACGGTATCTAGCGAACTTCACACGTCCATAACTTTTTAACCAAATGTCCAATTTAAGCGTGCCGCTAATCTATGAACTCGTATCGATGAGTACTTTACAACCATACAAAAGTCAAAACAAAATTATACAATGATAAAAAGTCAACTCCCAGCACCTTTTGGACAGTTTGTACCTCGACTTGTTTTGCCCATAACTTTCAAACCGTAGATTCGTTTTCGACGTGCTACTAGTCTACGAACTCGGGACATCATGCACTTCGCCACGGTACCATGGTCAACTAGAAATTTCAACCGGAACAAAAAGTCAACTTTTGACCCACTCGATCAACGGTCAACCTCGGTTAACGTGCACGAATTCCGATGTGGTTTGGATCGTGGTGTTACATTATTAATATGTATATTTATAATTGATAAAAATCATAACATATTTTTCTGAAAAAAAATTAATTATTTTTTATATTAAATATTAGATATTTTACTATTGAATATTAAATAATAAAATTATAGATAATCAATTTTTCAATTTCAATTTAAACTTAATTATTATCATTTTAACTTAGCTTGAGTTTATGCATTTTCTATATTTGAGAATATAATAATTAAATGGTAGGATTGTTATTTAATAATATTATAATTCTTGTTAAGAAAATAAAATTAATACATGAATCTACATATGATAGCAATCAAGATCCGAAATTGAATCAATATCACAAAAGTTAACTTAGTCATAATTAATAATGAAATTTATAAAGGTAATTAAACTGAAGATAATTTTGAGGTTTTCACTTCATTTTTTGCGCGTGTATGTGTATGTATTTGTATATATTTTAAAAAATGTTTTAAAATTTCCACGCTTAACAGGGGGAAAAAATGAAAAAAAAAAAAAAAAAACTTGAAGTTGCGATCATACAGATCTTATTGTGGAAGTTCGAGATATTGTGATTAATTAATTATAAGGTCTGGTCTTCGTGGTGCTTTATTTTAGTGTTTTTTTTGGGTGATATAGAGTTTGGTTGTAACTTTTTGGCTTATTTGTAGCTGTTTTTGTCCAGAAAACGATTGTTCACCTTTTGAGCAATATTTAATTGTTTATTTTTGCTAAATAAAAGTTTTTTTCTTTTTTTCTTTTTTTTTTTTTTTTTGGTTTGACAAAAGAATTATATTTTGTACTACTCATCAAAAGCTCAAATTGCAATATCGATAATGGATGGAAGAATTCAATATGCCAAGTCAAACTCCTAAAAAGGGAGAAAAATAACCAAACAAGGAAAGTGAGAATTAGGTAAAATAATATTTAGCTGATTCTGTTTCTAATTTGTTAATTTCTCTACTTTGACATGAACTTTTTTTGATGAATACTTGGATATGTTATATCGAATATATGTAGTGATATGGTAAGATATGACCATTTGTTAAACCGAAAAAAAAAAAAAAATCAATTACAACTTGGTTTACTCTTTCTTTTTTTATTTTTTATTTTTTATTTTTTTGGGGCTTAAATTACAACTTGGTTTACTTTGTGACATGATTTAGTATGCCAGCTATATCAATCTCCCTTCTTAACATAGCAAATTATTAACAGATATACAGAATCAAATTACATGTTGTTTAGAGGAGTTTAAAGATAAGCAAGTAATAATTAAGAAAACAATAAGAATAATATAAATATCAATTGGGTGGAAGAATTGAAATTCAAAATCATTGTCTTAAAAGTTATATAGATTTACTACTGAACTATCTTGATAGAGATGAAAATATGGATACCAATTTATTTATTAATATTTTAATTTTAAATACTAATATATAATATGAATGATTGACTAATTAAATAACCTAATATAAGATGTTTAACTTTAGAACGAAACCAATAAAAATATAATATCAACTATTGGTATTCAAGAAGCTGGTAAACAAGTTGATATTTGTCGCATTTTAATATTATAATATATATGTATATATAATTGCAATTCAATACATAACGACAAAGTTTATACAATGCATGACATTCAATTCAACAAAAAACCAAACTACTCAAAAAAAAAAAATATATATATATATATAAATATATTTTTTTTATATATGGCAAGGAAATGCATGACTAATTATCCCAATACAGTCTCAAACACCTTGATCCTGCATATAATCATAAAATTTCCACGCAATTAGATTAATGTTCATAAAGATTAGAACTAAGACGTGGAGTAAGAAAAACTCGAAGGGGTGTTGCTCTCATATTTGTCAACCCACTGCTCTCTGTCATGTCCAAATCTTCATTGAATACAGGTTTAGAAACTTCAAAACTATGCAAGAAGCTAGCCAAAGCCAAATGCATAACCTGGAGAGACATTGATATACCTGGGCATGACCTCCTTCCTGATCCAAAAGGAATAAGCTCAAAATCTTTACCCCTCACATCCATTTGTTTATGAATTGTCAAAAATCTCTCTGGATGAAAATCGTCCGGACTGGGCCAAACACGCTCGTCGCGTTGAACTTTCCATACATTCACCATCAAACGAGTACCGGCGGGGATGAAGTAGCCAGATGAGAGGGTGCAATTTTCCATCGCACTTCTAAGACTAATCATGGGATTGGGTGGATAAAGACGTAAAGTTTCTTTAGCAATGGCTTGGAGGTAGATTAGGTTCTTGATATCTGATTCGTCCACGTGCCTTTGTTTGCCAACAACCATGTCTAGCTCATCTTGTGCATTCTTTAGAGCTTAGGGATTGTTTAGTAGTAATGATAAAGCCCATGTTATCGAAACCAAAATGCTGTCACTGCCTCCTAATAAAAGGTTCTGCATATGCAATAAGACAAAGATCCTTATCAGCCACAGTTCAATGGTATGTATAATTTTTCTAGCTACTCCATGATATGCTCTTGTCCTTTCCTTTTTATGTTTTGAGGTCAAGGTGTTTGATGAATATATATATACATATTTATGTAGGAGACAAGAATTAAGACAAATCATTAACCACTCAAAATTGACCAAGTATATATATGTACAGATACATGCTCACCAAGTAATTGTACATTCTATGCATGATACCCCCAAAATTAATGAAAAACTCCTAAAAGCCAAGTACTCCAGCAAAATATTAAGTTAATGTTTGGCATGGCTTCTGAAATGCAATTTCTAGCTTTTGAGGCTCATAAGTTTAAGAATGTTTGGACAGTTTTGTTGAAGAGCTTAAAACCAAAATCAGTAAAATGTAACTTTTTAAGAATCTTTTCTGAAGAAACAAATGTTATCTTAAACGAGTTTTTGTAACCGTGCTTAATTTTAGAGATCTTTAGAGCAAAAAAATGTTTATTAGTCTAGTAGCTAGAGTTTATTACCAAACAAGTAGCCTTAATAATTGTGTCAGCATCAAAACCAGAGATGTTCGTTGAATCATCTAGGATGTATAGCATTACATCCATGAAATCTTGTTCTTCTTTGTCTTCTCCACCTATTAATCTCTTCTGCTTATGATCTTCTAACCACTCTCCTAGCAAGATGTCCAAATCTTTTGAAGTTTTTTTCATGGCTTTTTCATATCCATTAATATCCAACCAGCCAAGAGAAGGTATAGCATCAGACAACACAAACACACTAAATAGAGAAACAAAATCCCTCATCAATTTCTTGCAACGCCTTGTTTCTTCGTCCTCGAATTCAGCATCAACTCCGAAATATCTCTTCCCTCCTATCATTCTCAAACTGATATTATGCGTCAAATCCCCAAACCATTTCATCATATCCACCAAAACTCCACCTCCTTCACCAGCTTTACTAGCCCACAACTTGTAAAGCTCTTTGATAATAGTTTGCACCTCCGATGCTCGAATATGCTTGAGCTTACCAAGTTTTGGTTGGATAAAAGTTCAATAGTTGCGATCTTTCGAACCTCGCGCCAATAATCACCATAAGGAGCGAAGCCAAACATAGCATAGTCATAGCCAAGCAACTTTGAAGCAGCAACACTTGGTCTAGAGAAAAAGACCTTGTCATGGACAGTAAAACATTCCCTTGCCATTTCTATACTATTCAGAACCAAAACTCTATGAAAACCGAGCTTTATGGTGAAAACCGGTCCATACTTTTCTGCCATGGATCCTAATGTTTTGTGGGTCAGTTGCTGACCACCAAAGAGATGAAGATGGCCTATAATAGGCCAAGCACCTCCAGCCTGAGGGACAGTGCATTGTCTGGTCTTAGAACAATCGGTTGGAATTTTTAGGTGGTAGTAAATGAAATAGATGAGGAGGAAGGGAAGGATAATAGCATACATCATAGTTAGCAGGGGATTATGAGAAAGAGAATACTCCATTAATGCTGGACGAGGAATAATCTAGAAGGTAGATTTGGAAAAGTGAAGAGAAAAGTAGGAAGCAATTTTCTTCTTGAAAAAGGAGATTATTCATCCATTAAAATATTTTGATATCCACTTGGAGTTTAATTATTGCAAAAATAATTCACGTGGTTTTTGTCTTGTTTTGTTGAAATATAGAGCTTACTAACTCTATTTGGGTGTTTTTATTGGTATATTGTGATGCTTATATTTTGGAAGATAACACATAAAACGGGAAAATAATTTTTCCACCGGAAGAAGAAGAACACGTGAAATTGCAATTATATACAGTAACTTGCCCGGTCAAGTAGCTAATATTTTAAAAAATGCTAAATTGGTCATCCTTTGCCGATAACACACTGGTTATATATCCACTTATTTACATGGACTGGGGTTTCCCTATCTTACACGGCAAAGTTGAATTTGAACAAATTAATAGTTTAAATTCATTGTTAATTTCTTTTTCTTTTTTTTTTTTTTTAAAGTCTGAATATATATATATATATATATATATGCAGTTTGGAAAATGAAATGCTTAAGCAGATATGATTGGTTCGGATTATTTTAAAGTTTAATTCAATCATATTTAACTAAATTTAAATATAATTCGTAGCTCTAAATTCTTATACCAAATTAAGACACCATCTATCACAAAACCATACTATATTGATTACACAACACATTGATGTACTTACTTATATTACACATAAAACTTAAGAGGAAAATTATCTCATATTTAAAATTTAGTTCTTGGAACAAGGAGGAGAGGCACTTTCTTCACCATATCAAGACCAGATTTCTCAGTCATATCCAAGTCCCTTGGATCCTTTCCCAGTGGAAGAGACCAATCAAAGAAATGAATGAGGGAAGCAACAATCAAAGGAACATGCAAAGCAGCCATTGGTAAGCCAGGGCAAATTCTCCTTCCTGAACCGAAAGGTATCAATTGGAAGTCATTCCCTTTAAAATCCAAACTTGAATTCAAAAACCTTTCTGGTTTGAACTCTGATGGATCTTCCCAGTAATTTGGGTCTCTTCCAATGGCCCAGAGGTTCATCAGAATCATTGAGTCCTTAGGAATGGTGTGGTTCATAACTTGGCATGACTCAACTGCTCGATGTGGGACGAGATATGGTATAGGAGGATACAATCTCAAGGCTTCTTTAATACAAGCTTGAAGGTATGTTAAGTTGGGTACATGGGATTCTGCTATGAAATCTTCTTGATTGATTTCTCTAGCAAGCTCATCTTCAACAATCTTCAAGCACCTTGGATTCCTAATTAGTTCTGCCATTGTCCACTCAATTGCTAAGCTGCTAGTGTCTGTTCCAGCAATAAACAACTCCTGTAAAATTATGTATAGTTAGTATAGGCATCAAAAAGTTTCGTGCGTAAATGACAAATTTGAATTGCTAAAGAAATGTCATATAGAAAATTTGGCGTATCCAACACATATCGTTCACAACATATGTGTTGCGAGGACATATTTGATTATCATATTCTGCCCCTTGGTACTGTATTCTTTGTCACCATTAATCGATATTTGGTAGAAACGGTAAGTGATATAATAATTATTAATTTATAGAATAAGAAAACACAATAAGTTTTTTTTTCCCCTATAAGTTTTCAATTAAAAAACTAAAAAAATAATGATAATAAAATATTTAAATAAAATAACAATCATCATATCAATTGCAAGTAGCAGAACCAGTGGTGATCACAGAAGATAGCAAGGAAAAAGAAGTCATACCAGAAAAAGTACATTGACTTGATCATCAGGACAACCTTTGTTTATGATAGCATCAAGTAAATCATGTTGATGAGTTGAATCACCAATACGGCTTTTTCTAATCTCCTTCCTTTCTTTGATGATTTCCTTCCACATCTTATTGCTCTTTTCATGTTGTTCCAAGGCTTTCTTCCTTAACCCTTGTATATCCAATGGCGCCAAAAGAGGATAAATATCAGATATATTTGGAGTAGAAACAAGCTCCACAACGTTCCTCACAAGCCTATTAATCTCCCCATTTTCACTCTCATCCTCCAAGTTTACAACATCTTTTGAGACCACAATATTACTAATCATATTGAATACAACAGCAGCCACTAATTCTCTAATCTTCACAACCTGACCTTGCCTTTTACCTATAAATTCCAACATTTCTTTTACCTTTTTCTCTCTTATACAAGCTTGAGTACCTATTGCTTTACTTGAGAATAGCTCGTCTCGACAAAGGGTCCTCAAGTTCCTCCACAACTCATTGCACTCTAGAGACCATCCAAGTGAAAATTTGTTAAGTTCCGGACTTTTCGCAGCTAAAGTGTTTGGAACATATCTGCCGGATAGACTTTTATCATGGGTTTTCAGAATCTCCATTGCAGCAGAAGGCGATGAACCAATCACGAGAAGCTGGTTTCCGAGTTTGAGTGAGAAGAGAGGGCCATATGTTTGAGCAAGGCGTGCGAGAGAGAGGTGAGGATTGGTTCCTAATTGAAGGATATTGCCTATAATTGGCCATGGAAATGGACCTGGTGGAAGTGATGAGGACCTGAATATAGACCAAGAATTTCTCAAGTGATTGATGAGGAAGAACAACAGGATTGGTAGACTGAGAAGGAGGAGGAGAAGAAGAAGATTAGCTTCTTCTGAGAATACTGTAGTTTGAGATGTGATTTTCATTGGGAGAAGAATATTTGGTTTATCTTTTCTAGCTGTTTGATTTCCAGTACCACATGTAAGGATGTGGCTTTGCTTTTCTTTTATTTATAATTAGAGTTTGCCTTCATTCACTGTAACATATTTGGCTTTAGTGTCGGTTAAGTCCAAGTTCCAGCCATATACGCGTTTGAATATTTGAATCTAAAGAAATTAATCATATTTAAATATTCTATTTTATTTTTATACCATATGACTAATTGTGCTAAATTTATTAAAGTAAATGGCATGATTAGACTAAGTTAAGTGATAGAAAAGCAATTGTTTATAAAGTAAAATACAAAAATTAGTATGGTTCAGAGGATAAATTGTTATATTGATGTCGCTTTAGCACAATAATTTCTTATAAGATGTCAAATAATTAACTTGATGCTCTTATTAGGCCACCCTTACAAATTTCTTATTTAATATTTTTAATAATAGTTAAGGTGTTGTCATCATGTTCTGTAAAAGGAATATGCAAAAATTAAATTACAAAAATAAAACAGCTAGCCACCGTTGACTTTTGGCATTAAAATCAAATTTTGTTAATTTGTAATTAAAAGAATTTTGTCATAATATTTGTGTGTCAGTAATTAATCGTGCCTGCAACAAAAAATGTTTTCAGCTATACAGCTTGATTAATTAATTGAAGGCTACAAAACAATTTTGGTGTGAAATATTTTTAATCTCGATCACAAATCTCTATAATTAATAGTTAATTAATATAGAAAAAAAAATAAAGAAAAAAATTACAGTTAAACCCTCTTTCTTTTTTGAGTTTTACAAAGATGTTTTCGTATATTCACAAAATTACAAAAATACTTATTTACATTTCATTCATATTGCAATACCAGCCCCTTTTATACTTTTTCTTTTTTTTTTTATCGATTTTCAATTCTTTTTTATATTTAATATTTAATATTAAAATTATAGATGGTTATTAATTTTTTTATTTAAATTTCTTTGTTTAATTTTGAATAATAGTATATACTATCTATTATCTATATTGAAACTTGACATATTTAAAAAAAATTAGATAATATTTAATATATTGAATAATTTTAGATAATTATCAATTTTCAATTTAATTTTCTTTGTTCTATTCAGTAATTAATACTATTAAATATTAAATATTGACACTTGACATATTTTTTAAAAATTTATAGATAATATTTGATTTAAATAGCTCACCATTTCACTTGACAAAACTATTCAATTTAATATATATTAATATAGTTTTGGAGAAAAAACAATCCATTATTATTCGCTAAGATACTTAGCAAAACAGTTTAACAAACTATCCAACTTTAATATATTAATAAGATAAGACTTATGATTTAGACTAATATGGATTAGCCTTACTTTGGCCCCACATAGTTTCTTCTTCAAGTGAATTTGGATAACTATCTGTATGCTAAATCATGAAGGGCTTGTTTGGTAAAATTTATAAATGATTGCTTTTTGATTTTCAATTATTTTTAAAAGTTTTTGATATTTCACTTGTTGATTATAAAATTTTGTTCAAGAAATGTCAAAATTCGAAAAGAAATGGATTTAATTTAGTTTCTTTGGAATTAATTTCTTAGGATTGATTTTCTTCAGAATTAGTTTCTTAAGATTAATTTTTCTTCTGTTATGCTTGGAAAGAAATATGAAAATTAGAATTAATAATAATTAAATTTAATATTATATAATAAAATTTAATATTATATAATAAATTAATAACAAAGTATTTTTAAAAAATATTAAAACTATTTTTTTTTGAAATTCTTAAAATGATTCTTTTCCACATATTTTGCCATATAGGTGGAAATATAATTTTTTAAGCCCATATTTTTCCATATCAAAATAAATATTCAAATAAAGAAAAATTATCATTATCCAAATAGAGCCTAAACTTAAAGAACAAAAAATATATATACATACATCAAATTAAAAATCATTTAAAATAATGATTTTTTTGTTATCATTATAATCATTTATCATTCCTAATATAGTTAAATATCACTTATTAATGTTGAGAAAATGAGTGAGTCAGCTAACCTTATTAAAACATAACTAAGCTAAAGGGAATTTTATTCTACTAAGCTCTAGCTGTATAGACTTAGCCCTGGTTGTAGAGACATTACTAAATAATATTACATACACCATTTAGTCTATCAATATATATATATATATATATATTCCAAATATATGTATAATTATTCGATCGTTTTATATTTAATAATATTTATTGTTTAAAATATTTGTTTATCTATTTTTAAATTATATTAATATATTAATCAATTAAATAATAATATATGTATTATTAATAAATATATTTATAAATTAGATGATAGAATTATTCAAAATAATTTATCTACTTCTTCGTATCTAATTAAAAGCAATTAAGTCGATCTTCCATTGGGAACAAAAACACGTTGCAAGGATCACAGCATTTAATAAATATTTAGTTTTTAAATACTCTGACGTGTAATTTTTTAAACATTAATAGTTGCAATTATACAAATCAACCTTACTTGGCCATGATAAAAGTCATAAACCAGTAAAACAAAAACATAACCAAAAAAATAATAATAATAATAATAAATAAATAAATAAATAAAGAAAAGAAAACTTATGTAGCCATGTGACTAATTTGGATTATCCACTGCTCGATATTCACATTTATATCCCCTATTTGAACATCCTCAGCCTGTTCGTCCTCTTCTTGAAGTGGTCTCTCGTCCAACAATCGGTGGGCTGGACCCGCTCGACAGGTGGAACAAGCTGAAGAGATTGAAATAGGAGATGTTCAAACCCAGCTCTCTAAGCCCAATTCATAAGTGATCAATTTTCAAATAAATAAATAGGTTTTTTCGATAAATAGCCACCTTACAACTCCATTTTAGAAAAATAGCAAAAATTTTTTTTTTAAAAAAAACTAGCAACCTTGGGACAAAAATACCCTTGATAAAATTGAAAATTACGCAAAAGGTTTTTTTTTTTTACCCTTTCCTTTGTTTCTCTACACAGCCGTTCATGGGGTTTCTACACAGCCGTTCGTGGGGTTTGTCTAAGGTCACTCTTTGTATCTCATCTCTTCTCACTCTCATTTTTTTGTATTTTCTCATATCTCAAATTAAAATCAGGTAAAAATTTTATTTTTTTTCTTATTAGATGAAAGTAAGGAAATATGTGTTTTTTTTTGTTTTTTCTCTTTCTCTTTTTTCTTGTAAGTTTTATTAGTTTAGGGTTTTTTAAGCTTTTTATTTGATATGGGTATGCAAGAAATTAATTTATGAGATGTTATATGTGATTTTAAATATACTTAGGTGGCATATGGTTTGAAAATGGGAGAAATTTTGTGTAAAACTAAAAAATCGCGAAAAACAGTAAAAACAGAGGAAATTTGGCGAAAAAGATGAACTTCCGCTAATTTCCTCCAGTTTGTCAGTTTTCGCAAAATTTCCGCCAATTTTCCGCTAGTTTTCCGCCAATTTTCCGCCAGTTTTCCGCCATTTTTCTACAAGTTCGTGGAAAATGGCGCTGCTTCTAAAGGGAAAGGGAAAATGGCGCTACTGGTGTGCTTCTAAAGGGAAAGGGAAAATGGCGCTGCTGGTGTGCTTCTAAAGGGAAAAGGAAAATGGCGCTGCTGGTGTGCTTCTAAAGGGAAAGGAAAAATGGCGCTGCTGGTGTGTTTCTAAAGAGAAAGGGAAAGCTTTGTTTTTATGCCCTAGTTCTGTTTCGAAAGGAAAAGGGAATGGAGGAAAAAAAAAACCAAAAACAACAAACTAAAACAAAGTTGCATTTCGGTAGAGAAAATAGACCCAAAAAAAAAGTACAAAAGGGTATTTTGGTCCTGATGTACTAAAAGGTGGTTATTTTTTTTAAAAAAATTTTTTTTTTGCTATTTTTCTAAAATGAAGTTGTAAAGTGGCTATTTTTCGAAAAAACCCTAAATAAATCCACCAGGCAAAATGCAACACAGTGGTATTAATGGACTCTAGCAAAGTCGCGTAGCTGATGCCCAGAAGATGTTTGATGAAACATCCCATAGAAGCATTGCGACTTAGGGATATTGGAATCCTATGGTTAGTGGTTTGTTTTCCCAACCTCAAATTCAGTAGGCAGAGACAAAGCAAATCTAGAAGCCCATGATAGCCGGCATGTTGAGACAATATTCCATTTCTTTGGTCTATTTGTCACTTTTTAAGAAAACCTTTGAATATTGTAATAAAGAAATAATCTACATACACTGAGATTGGTTATCTTCAATAGTTTGATCCATATTTCAAGTGTGATAGTGGATTTCTTTGGTTTTTTAATGGTATTCTAGCTAGTTTTGGAGAAACTTAAACTCAATATTGCAAAAAGAAGGAAAAAGGGGACGCCTAAATTCTCTAGCAATTATATTTGATGATAACACAATAAACTCCCCAAGCTTGACACAATATCTCAAGGATTAAATGGGAAAATCAATTTCAAATAAGTATGTTAAGTTTTTTTAAAAACTTTTATCATATAATTGATTATACAAGCGATGCAATTAGAGTGCTGCCAATGTGTAAAAAACGAGTTAAGACATAAAGTGTCAAAAGTATACATAAGCGCGCACGCATGCACACACATACGTATGGTGCATCCTGACACTCATATTGTCCAAGTTAGAATATTCTTTGGTGAGATATAATATATCTGCTCTTTCAAATGCTATGTCTCATTACTTGCTTGCTTACAGCAACCAACAAAATATTATTTCTAACGGACTAACAGTCGATCCCTTTGGGAAATAAATTTAACACCTTTGGGAAATAAGTTGATA
Organism: Ziziphus jujuba; assembly: GCF_031755915.1. Classification (NCBI taxonomy): domain Eukaryota; kingdom Viridiplantae; phylum Streptophyta; class Magnoliopsida; order Rosales; family Rhamnaceae; genus Ziziphus; species Ziziphus jujuba. The sequence goes on from NC_083384.1 coordinate 26,454,088, forward strand.
ATTTTCACCTTTGAATGATAGACACTACTTGAAGCCATTGAATTTGATTTTTCATACACATGGAATTTAGAGGCCAGCATATGATTGTGTGATTTATTGGTACTCAATCCGGGGGAGTTAAAAACTTGTTTATATTCAAAACCACTTTCTGTATTGACATATTATTCGCAATGATTGCAACTACATATTGCATATAACAGAATCTTTATATTCATTCCCTTCTAATCATAATGCTGCGTCCATATTTCACGGTTGATTGGCACTCAATTATTCATTCAAAAGGGCATAAAATGTTTTTATGAACAATGAAAATTACTATATAGTGTTTTTTTACCCACTTAAATGATACCTTGTTGATGCATAACATTTTCAAATTTAACTTAGCGCAATTCGCAAGCTATTCATTATTTAACTACTTGTATATGCAAGTTTATTGGTTATGGTGAGATGCAATCCTAATAATCTTTAGGAGACTATCTATATCCCTTTTTTTCTGTAAACAGTGTTTTAAAGGTAAAATTTCAACTAAACGTCAGAGTTTATCAAGTTCATTGAGAGTTATCATATTTTAACTTTAACTAGTTTTGTCCTTCAATTGATAGTATTTTTAAAAGTGTTCCAATGTGTATGTGCACACGCTATCATGCTATCAGTCATTGTATAATCATATTTACGATTAGCAACAAACGAATGGACAGAAAAATACATTTAGCAATTAAGATAAACCAAAGTCAAAAGTACGGACAATGCCTATTTGCAAATCTCAAAATTGATCCTTAGCTGCTCTAACTCGATTATCAGGGATGCTTGTAACCTTTGTTCTTAGCTAAGTTGAACTCTGTCCTAAATCCTAATGTGCTTTTGAAACTATGTCGTGATTGTGTTACAAGATGACTTTCTGAATAGCATAATATCTAAAGTTTTGTAGTCTGTCTTAATAATATTTCTTTCATCCTTGCTTCATTCATGCTATTTTTTGTCCAAAATATATCAAACAAAAATAACGGGGCTTGCCCGATTCCACTGTACAAATTTTATATATAACTTTAGAACTACCATAGAAGATCCTTGATTTTGGCTCTAATATTTTATGTCATTTATGCACTGTTCACTTGCCTTAAGCACCTAGTATAAAAGTACTTTTGCATAATTAGTTTATGATCTTTGCAAATGCAAATTCATTTTCAGGAGGTTGTGATATATATTTGAAAGCAAAAGTCCTGAAGCTACTTATTTCAAATTGTCATAAAAATAGAGTTAAATGTCTTATATATATATATATAGAGAGAGAGAGATATATAGGATCCTAACTTGGTATTGAATTTTGCAATTTTTGACTTAGTTTATGATCTTTGCAAATGCAAATTCATTTTCAGGAGGTTGTGATATATATTTGAAAGCAAAAGTCCTGAAGCTACTTAGTTCAAATTGTCATAAAAATAGAGTTAAATGTCTTATATATATATATATATATATATATATATATATAAATATATAAATATATAGATATATAGGATCCTAACTTGGTATTGAATTTTGCAATTTTTGACTTCCTGGGGTGATCAGAGCAGAGATTGAGGAACTTAGTGATTGGGATTGACAGGGGTGCATAGAATGGGCTTAGGCTCCGATCTTTTGTGGAGTCAGAATTGTGGTTTTTAATAGTTCTGGGCTTAAGCGTTTGAACTTTCAGATTGCATAGATTGATGGGAAACGATTGTTGTTATAATAATGGAAGAAGATTGCATGTATAGAATTGTCTAGAAAAGTGATCAAAGTCTTAAGGAATCTGGATTTGGTTTTGGTTTTGGTTATAAAGAGGAGATGATGATACTGTAATGGACTAGAAGGCGATATAAAGGATCAGATTGTAGTGGACCAATTAGTTTGAGAAAACTTGTTTAACAAAGAGTGATTTAGGTTATTTTCTCCTATCTGGATTAAGTTTTGTTGGATTTATTTTGCCTAGTGTTGCATCTGATTGACTGTTCGTTTTGCCATGGCCTAATTCTTGAGGTGAAGTTGTGGTATTTGCTATCTATTTTGCACAGATTTGGTTGAAGTGACTGAAGTTTAGCTAACTCTGGAATTTGTGTCTCATGTAGTGATTGAAAACCTCATGGCGGAGTATTGATGCTGGAAATCATTGCAGGAAGATGGTGTACCTGTTGTGGTCTCTGACCACTTTAGAGAAGAAATATGATAAGAAAAATAAAAAGAATTCTATTACTCTCTTGGAAATAGAATACAAAAATAAAAAACTTCTCTCGTGGAGATTCTCACGTGGAACCTCTCTCTATACTGTCAAATTCTCTCTGGAATTGCTCACTCTTCTCTCAAGCTCTCTCTGGAACTTAAACACTCTCTCTCTCGGAGTTTTCTCTCAATATTCCTCACTTGGGATAATATTGAGCTTGCTCTCTTGGCTTGCTTACATGCAACGGGATGGAGCCTATTTATAGGCTTACAAAGTCGGTTGTATGGCCACAATCTTCAACAGCTTCTGACAGTAGCCCACAATTGTTGAGCAATCCATTTTCGGTGTTAAATGCAGCAATGACCATTGTCAAAGATGGTGGCTGTGCAGTCTTCACATTGTCAGTGCAGTGGTGATGCGGCTGGACTTCACAGTACCAAGAGAAGAATAGTCGTTGGTTCGTCCCCTCACCTGGACAGTGCAAGTAGAGAGTAATATCCGCAAGGAATCCATGAAATGAACAAATTATTACTGTGATTAAAAGAAAGAAAAGAAACTACATGCATAACATGCTTAATGGTGTACAGACAGAGGAATAGTTGTTGGTTCGTCCCCTCACCTGAATAGTGCAAGTAGAGAGTAATCTATCCGCAGGGAATCCATGAAATGAACAAATTATGACTATTATATAAAGGAAAAAATGAAAACTACATACATAACATGCTTAATTGTTATATGCTAACAAAAATGATTGCAGCTTATTACATTCTAAAGGATTCATTTTGCCTTGATTTAGTCTTTGAAAGAATTGCAACTGCACAGTACATGTGGTAGCCTTTGCATATTCAGTACTCAAATTGCAAAATATATAGTTTCCCATAAATATGTCATATTTGTTTGCCATTTGTAAAAGTCCTATGTTCCCTTGATAACATGTATAGAATTATATGACTTTTACTATAATGACTCTTCTATGCAGTAGACTAGAATTCCCTACATTATTACCTCATTATTTTTACATGCAATGATTTATATATGATCAATTTCGACAGTTAGTGTTGGTGCTTTAATTGCATTTATGATCTAGTAGATCTTGGAGGAAACTCTCTTATCTTTCTATATCTCATAGTTCTGGCTCCAATGTGGGTGCTTGGCTCCAATATGCGAGAAAGTGCATTATTGCTTTGTATTTCATCTAAGTTGGTTCATCCTCATCTTCACTTTTTACCTTTTATTAAAGAATGTATATGTTGTTACTATGAGCTTAAGAATAAGGCGAACTATGGATTAGCATTGCTGCTTTAGTCATCAAATTCTGCTACCCAGTAAATAAAAAGTTGTATAAACTATCAAACGTGTTTGCCTATGTGAAATTTCAAAAAATTGTTTGGAATATATATGTGTAGCCATAATAGGCCATTGTAGAGACACAGAATCATCATGACCATGTTTATTATTCTTTTTTCATTCATTATTTGATCTTGAAGCACCATTATCAACTTGTGAGCATGTTCGATTTTACTTCGCCAGTTTTGGTACATTCTCAAATGAGGCCTTCAATTATTATAGACTCCTTTTTCCGTTGGACAATATTCTAGAATCAAATTCTTTTAATATTTGAATCAATGAAACTAACCATGGACCCCATATTTGTTCTGAAAATAACATGTTATATACAGTGCTTCATCGCTCTTTTAGCAGCATTAAAACCTCACCGAGCACCTTTAGGTCACCAGTGTGTAACCTTGGTTTAACGGTTTTCAAGTTCTGCATATCTATATTGTGGGGATTATTCATTAGTTTAATGTCTAAAGTGGTCAGCTATCGTATAAATTGTTGAAAATTATGCAAGGATTAAAAGCTTATTTCTATGTTAATCACATTCAATGCTTGATATCGCTGCAAACAATTCTCTAGTTGACCATCAACTTCAGCCAATGAAGACATCTTGGACTTATATGACGGATTCACATGACAATATGACAATCACATAACGTTTAAATTACTTATATCCTAACTATATATTGAGTTATCATGCAAATAATGGGGGCAAGAGGTTACATATAACACTAGCCAAGCTTAAATAAAATCTACATAATATATAAAAGAAGAACTGTATGTACCACATGTCAGCATATCCTTTTTCTAAATTTCCTCTAAAGCACTTTATTTATTTATTTATTTATTATCTTACCTTCTATGAATATAACTAAATATATCTAAAATTAATTTTTGATATAACTATCCATTACTATCAATAACTATCAAAATATTGATAAAATTACATATGGTAACAATTTTAAAATAAATTTAAAATAAATAAAATATTAGATTTTATCTTATTTACCAAATAAGTTAAATACATAAAATGTATTTGTATATATATAGTTTCTTTAATTAAATATATTTTAATCATTTTTATATATACAAATGTGATTATATAAAAATTAACAATAATATCTTTTTATTTGAATATAAAAATATATTATTATTATTATTATTATTATATAATATAATATTATATGTTACTGCATGTCTATATAATATATTAAAATAGAAAGTAAGCACAAAAAATTTGTAAAGTCCCACATCGGTAGGAAAGGGGAACGAAACATGCCATATAAGTGGGTATGGATACCTTTTCCATACGACGCGTTTTGACAAAACCTTGAAGGCTGGGTTGTAAGAGGATTCTCCCAGTCCCAAAGAGGACAATATCGGACACGGATGGTCTGGGCTGTTACAGATGGTATCAGAGCCAGTACCCGAATCGGTGTGCCAGGGAAGACGCTAGGCCCCAAGGGGGGTGGATTGTGAAGTCCCACATCGGTTAGAAAGGGGAACGAAGTATGCCATATAAGTGGGTGTGGATTCCACCTTTCCCGTAAGATGCGTTTTGACAAAATTTTGAGGGCTGAGTTGTAAAAGGATTCTCCAGGTCCAAAGAGAATAATATTGGAAGGGGAACGAAGTATGCCATATAAGTGGGTGTGGATTCCACCTTTCCCGTAAGATGCGTTTTGACAAAATTTTGAGGGTTGGGTTGTAAGAGGATTCTCCAGGTCCAAAGAGAATAATATTGGAAGTGAATGGTCTAGGCTGTTACAAAAATTGCCAAATGTCATCATAGTATTCGTTTAAATTCCCTCCAAAATCACTAAAAAAAATCCTTTTTTCTCTTTACTATTTATATCCCTATCAAAATATCAATCAATATTAAAAGTAATCACTATTTAAAAGGATGAGATTTTTTGCTTTTAATTGGTTGTATCAAAAAATATATATTATTATATACTATATAAGTGCATCAACATATATATGGTTCTGCGAATTGAAATAATTAATTGAAAGGGTATGAAATTTTTTACTTTTTATTGGTTGTATCCAAAATTATATTTTTTATTATTATAATATTATATTAATTGGGATAAAATTGTTAAAATGTATAATTATGATAAAAATATAATATTATATTTATAAAATAATAAATTAAAATGTATCTACATATATAATATGTATTATATATATGACGTGCATTAAAGTCTCCATATAATATTAAAGTATATTAAATATTTTTTTCATATAAAAATCTGATTGTATGGAAAATAATAAAGATATTTCATTATTTGGACATTAAAAATTACATAAATAATATACTTTTATTTTATTAGTGGAAAAAATTTGGAATATCCTTTTTAAAATATAATTGTTAGTCATGGTGAAATAGGATTTATATTCAAGACAATTTTTTTAATTTTATTTTATTTGCCAAATAAGTCAAATACATTTGGTTATAAATTAGTAAATGATACTTCCAGTTATTTAAATTTTTGATATTCAATATTTTGGTGTTTTTTATTCTTTCATATTTTTGTTTTGGTTATTAGAGTTTTACTTTTAGTTGTTTAATTTCAATATTTTTTTATGGATCGTAATCATGATCATCTAAATCATGAGAATCGAGGTGAACCATGCTATAGAATTTTCTTTGAAGTTGACAACATTGAACCAAAATATACTGTGGAAACTTATTGAAAGGAACAAAAGGCTTTTGAAGAAGATTGTTTACTGGGTATTAATTCATCTTTAATGAGAACAAAATTTCATTGGCTTATTGCATTATAAGGTCCAACGATGGAAACATATGTGATGCTTTATATAGGCTTTTTGAGTTAAAAGATTTGATATTCTTTTTTCTTTTTTCCCATTATAGATTTAAAATTGGCCTGCCCATGCATAACATTCATTTTTGCTTTCTTTATTTGGAAGGGCCTCATGCAGAAGAAATTTATTATTTTTCACCAGCTGTAATATATGATACATAAGTCATGCATCACTTCAATTTGGTACGTACTAATCAATCAACCTCATAAACCTCTAAATATATACATATATATCAATATATATATTGGTATTGAAATCGAGAGATGTGAATTCAAATTCTCTATCTTAGAAACAATGAAATGTTTTCATTTATGTCATTTATGTATGTGTGTGTATATGTATGTATGTATGTATGTATGCATGCGTGCATGCATGCATGCATATAATGTAGGTGAATCTAAAAAATTAAATAGAAATATTGTCATTTATGTGTGTGTATGTATGTATGCACATATGATACAGGTGAATTTAGAAAATTAAATAGAAATAAAGCTTTACTAGAGTTTATCGAGGGAGTGGAGTATATGACTCCAACAAGAGGCCTATGTGTATAATTCACAGTCAGCGTAAAGGTAATTAGATAATGGTGATGACAATAATGATAATAAAAGGTAATTAGATTATATTATAAAGATTTAATATAGAAAAATTAATTACTTAGAAGGAATAAAAAAAAAAAGCAAAAAGATAGTAAGATTAAAAACATTAAAAAAATTATAATCTATATATTAATATCTTTGTTGGTTTGTTATATTTATTTTATTGTAAAATAAAAAAATATTATATACAACGATTAATAATTAGATTTTATATACTCATATATATTTAGAAATATAATAAATAAAATTTTAATGTTATAATATATAGATTTCAATAATAAAATTGATCTCCTTATTTAATTTTCTTAAAATATATGTAACCATAAATAAATTATCTTATAAGGTGAAAATATATTCATAGGATAAATACTAATAATAATAATAATAATAATAAATATAATTAAATTATATTATGAGAATTTAATATAGGAAAATTAATTATTCTAAGGAATCAAAAAATAAAATACCCAAATTACAATTTTTAACTAGTAATAATAAATTTAAGAATTAATTATGGAATCAAAGGAGCCAAAATAAATCATATTTTCATTTTTTAGAAGGTAATAAATGAATCTGAATATGGTAAATGATACCCTTTTAAAGCAATAATAATTTTTTGAAGCAAATGAAGCTTGGATAAGGCTAATTATTTATTTTGAATATAAATATTTTTTTTTCTTGAATGGATGAGGACATAAATAAGACTAAGTTTACAATATTTAGATTGCAAAGGATGATACCATACATGGTTATTTTTCAAATTATTTAAATAATAAGGAAAGAAACTTTAATTTCAAATAACGGCTTAATTTTAGGAATTGAAAAAAATTTACATTCATCATTCCAAACAATATTTTGTCCTTATCAAGTTTTAAAGATTTTCACCTATAAATAGGCAATAAAATAAGTGATTTTTCAACTTTTAATCAATCAGATATATAACTATTGAATAATATTTCCTCCACAATTTCAATTTTTGTTATATTATTTTTTAATTCTCTAAAATGTTACTCTTATTTTTTAAAATCATTTATTGCGATTAAATATATCGTGCATTGCACGGGATCAATACTAGTTTTTAATATAAAGATTTATGTAAAGTCTTCATTTTTTAACCAGTGAATCATATCAAAAGTTGAAATTTAAAATTACATTTATTAATCATCGAATTCTGATATGATTTATTTTTTCTAAGTAGAATTTTATTATATCATTAAACCTATATTTAACCAATTTTTTTAAATTCAAATCCTAACTCATAATGTATTATAATGGTTATTAATGATAGACCTCAATTTAATAAATTAAAATAAACTTTATTTGAGTCTGATAGTATATATCACACATAAAGCTAAACAAGTTCAATTCCCAAATTATCCTGCATGATTGAAAATGTTAATTGACTACACATGGAAAGTAATTACTTCATTTATGCTGGGATCAAGAAGCACGATGCCAAACTATGCATCTATAATCTTTAGATCTAAATTACAAAATCTAGTGATACGAAATTAGCCAAACTGTTTATTAGGCATGATAAATATTTAGGTACTTTTCCCAACGTATCCCATGTAGATGATAAAAAGTAAGACCCCGTACACATACAATAAAAAAGTTTCAACAGAATTTAACTTACTAATATGCATAATATTGAAAGGAGACATAGAATAATTATTTGCCTTAAATTTTAATTTTAGGAACCACAAGGAGAGACTCATCCTTCACCATGGAAATTGCAAACTTCTCAGACATATCCAAGTTATTTGGATCCATATCTCGTGGAAGAGACCAATCAAAGAAATGGATCAAGGAAGCAGCAAGCAAGGAAACATGCTTTGCGGCCATTGGTAAGCCAGGGCATATTCTCCTTCCTGCACCAAAGGGTATGTATTGGAAGTCATTCCCTTTGAAATCCAAACTTGAGTTAAGAAACCTCTCCGGTTTGAATACTAATGGATCTTCCCAGTGAGTGGGGTCTCGTCCAATAGCCCAAAAATTCACTAAAACCATTGCATCCTTTGGGATGGTGTAGCCCATGATTTGGCATGATTCAGTGGCTCGGTGAGGGAGAAGAAGCGGCGAAGGAGGATGTAACCTAATTGCTTCATTCATACAAGCTTGAAGGTATGGTATGTTGGTCAAATGAGAATCTTTTATCGATTTTTCTTGTTTGATTTCTCTAGCAAGTTCCTCTTTAACCTTTTTCATGCATACTGGATTCCTCAACAACTCTACTAATATCCACTCAACTGCGGAACTAGTAGTGTCTGTGCCAGCAGATAACAGCTCCTGCAAATAAGTATTCGTTAAGATAATATAAATATAATTATGATCGACTTCTTAATAATTTAAACTTTTGAAAAGAATGGTAATTTAATTTAATAAAACTTACTAAGTTCATAATCAAGAAGAATAAATTAATCATACCAAAAGAAGCATATTTATTTGTTCATCAGGACAACCATTGTTCATGAGAGCATCAAGAAAATCTTTTTGGGTTGAAGCATCTCCATTTTTCATCGTCTCCTTTCTTTCTTTAATGATTGCCTCCCACATCTTAGAGCTTCTATCACACAATTCATTGGACTTCTTTCTTAACCCTTGTAGATCAAATGGACTTAATATAGGATAAAAATCTGATATGTTTGGAGCAGAAGCTACCTCCATGATATCTCTCACAAGCTTACCCGTCTCCCCACTTAAACTTTCATCGTCCAAGTTAATAAGATCTCTCGAGACCAAAATATTACTAACTATATTAAATACAGCAGCAAATGTCACATCTCTAATTTTCACCACCTTACCTTGCATTTTACGTAACAAGTTTAACATTTCCATTACCTTTTTCTCTCTTATACAAGCAAAAGAACTTATTGCCGTGTTCGAGAATAGCTCTCCTCGACAAATGGTACGTAAGTTTCTCCAATATTCATTGCACTCCAGAGTCCATCCAAGTGATAAATTGTTAACTTCCAAACTCTTAGCTGGTGCAACATGAGGAACGTATCGGCCAGATAAAGTTCGATCTTGAGCCTTGAGAATTTCTGTTGCAGCAACAGGCGATGAGCCAATAATGACAAGCTGATTTCCAAATCTAAGAGAGATGAGAGGGCCATAGGTTTTAGCAAAGCTTGTGAAATCCAGGTGAGGTCTTTCTCCAATTTGAAGGATATTTCCTAGAATTGGCCATGGAGATGGGCCTGGTGGGAGTGGTGAGGATTTGAACTTGGATGAAGTTTTAAAGCGCTTGAGGATGAAGAATAGGAAAGATGGTATGAGAAGCAGAAGGAGGTAGAGAGTATTGATTTGCTCTGAATGTTTAATTTGAGACATGAATTTCATGAGCTCCATTTGAATTTTTTTTGCAGGTAAAACTAGTATATCGATCGTCATTTTAAAGGTGATAAATAAAGGGGCTGGGGGTAGCTTTTTCATACATTATATTATCGTTTGAATGATTGAGCGACAATTTTTGTCACTATACAATATGAGCACTTTTGGGCCTACAACTTTTTTGCCGACAACTTTTTTCTCCAACAATTATTTGAAAACCATTCCCTAAAAATTTGATTATATTTCACCAAACCCAATTGGAAAAAAGTGCTAAAGATCTTAAAACTTTGGCTCCTACGGACTTTTAGCAAATGAAAGTAGCAAATCATTTGGAAAGTTGCTACTTCAGCATATTGGTAATTTTAGTAGGCAAAACCATACATATAGAAATACTAAATGGGCATAGTGATTTGTCCAAGATAAATTTTCTAATGGATAAATTAGGTTTAAAGAAAAGTACTTTTTTTTTTGGGACCAAAGAGAGAACTTTAATTATTTTATTGAACTTGCTCCTCTGATATTCGTTTATATAGGATCTTCAATATTAATTTTAGCAAATGTGAGACTTTATTATTCGCACAAACAAATAATATGTCAAACTGATGCAAAACCAGGTGCTACATATTCGTTTACCCAACCATCTCACAGGGATGTGTGTATTTAACTTTTTGGCTGATCTTTCACTTGCCAAAATCATTGTAGACCGTATCTTTGACTCTTATTTCATAATGATGTTAATATATATATATATATATATATATAAATCAACCAATTTGTAATACTTATTAGGCATATATGTACCTGTAAAATGGAAATTAAGTTAAGGAAATTTTTTTAAAGATTTCCGTTACTGCAGTGGTGGTGATGATGAGCCTCACATGTCAAAAAATTTGTTTGATTTGAAGGATATATTAACTATAAATGGACATGGAAATGGGCCTGCGTGTAATGATGGGGTTTTGAATATTACACCAAGTTTTTTGGAATGCATGAAGATGATGAAGAATAACAGAAAATTAAGGTAGAATGAGAAGGGAGGAGGAAAAGAAGATTTATATATTCATTTTTTTTTAAATTCTTAGAATAATGAAGTTTAAAATATTAATTTCATAATTAAGCCCCAATTATTTTTGAAATATTACAATTAAAAAATTCCTGTACCTATAAAATAAGATTGTTGATAGATTATTTATATTTTTAAATATTATATATTTTGAAAAGAAATGATTGTAAATGAAAAAGTAAATAAATAAATAAACATGTGCCTTGTTTTATTATCGAAAGTAGTGCAGGCAATGTATATCTGACTATGTTTCCATTACAATCTTGGTGGTTGAGTGATTGTTAGAAATTCCCATGCGCTTGGTTTTTTTTTTATTGGAAACATCATGCATATCTCATATTATTATAATATTAAATCTCCATCATCTTTACCTAAAAAATCTTCCAATAAATTGCCTAAAGGGATTCTGTGATCTATATCCTTGGATTTTCTATTGGATAATTAGGGCAAACAACACTGTCGTTTCACTCAGCTGTCAAAGCAATAATGTCCCTCGTTTAACTCCCACACGCCAACAATGCAATTTAGCCCCTTTTTATTTCTTTTTTCTTATATTTTTTTTGGCAAATTATACAGTTTTGTCTCTTGTATAAATATCAAAATAGTTAATAAAAATAGTTGTATCGAAGTTTTCAGAAAACTAAACAGAGTTCTTTCTTCTCTCTCTCTCTTCTCTGTTTTTCTTTTTTTCGTTTCTTTTCTTTCTTTGGGTTTCAGATTTTCTCAGGTTTTAATACTTTTTTTCCTCATTTTTTTTTATTTTTTATTTTTACTCATCTCTTACTTTTTTCTTTTTTTTTTTAATTGAAAAACATCTCTTACTTATTTAAAGTCATAATTACTTATGATAATTATAACATTTGTCTACACATCTTTAGCAATATAGTATTCATTAATCACAATTTTAAAGTAATAATTATTTACAATTACAATGATTTAATAAAATTAGTTAGTAACGTAGTAGCTCAAGAATTATTAATTAAAACAAATAAAACTATACTTATTTATTATTTCTTCTTGTAATTATGTTCCTTTTTTGCTTTATGGACTGTTAATTTTTTCTATATATAAATTTGTAATGTATTTATTATGAATGTGAAATCATTCCGATATATTGAAGCCGTATTCTTCATATAAAAAAAAAAAAAAAGGCAAAATATTTAGTTTAGTAAATAATATAATTGGTGGGACAAAATGCAATATAGATAGAAAAATTTGCCATATACATAAATCTAACAAATCATTTTGGTCCTTGGTTGGGTACATCAAGAGTGGATAAGTATTGAAAAATTTGTAAGTATTTATATCTATGATTTTAACATTGTTCCACCTATTTCATTCAATTAACATTCCATCTACTTCTTTCAATGGACAATATAATTTGTCAAATATCTTAGAACATAAAAACCGACCCTTATTTATATACTTTCAAAAAAAAAAAAATTAAGCGTCAATTATAACGGTGCCCTCTAGAAAAATTTCTAGGTCCACTTCTAGAAACAACATATATTACCGTTTTTACCATGTGAAAACTCAAATTGAGCTCCCAATAGCAACTGATGGAAAGAAAGAAAATTAACAAGGGAAATATGGAAGGAAAGTTAGTGAAAATTAAGGGAAATAAAATAGAATCAAACAGTTTTTACAATGTTTAATATTATGCATAATCAGGGATGTGGAATAATATGAAACTTAAATTTTAATTTTGGGAACGACAAGGAGAGAATCTTCCTTCACCATGGAAATAGCAAACTTGTCAGACATATCCAAGTCATTTGGATCCATTTCTTGTGGAAGAGAACAATCAAAGAAGTGGATCAGGAAAGCAGAAAGCAAGGAAACATGCTTGGCAGTCATTGGTAAGCCAGGGTATATTCTCCTTCCTGCACCATAGGGTATGAATTGGAAGTCATTTCCATTGAAATCCAAACTCAAGTTGAGAAACCTCTCTGGTTTGCAGACTAAAGGATCCTCCCAGTAATCCGGGTCTCGTCCAATGCCCAAATATTCACTAAAACCATTGCACGATGGGAGAGAAGAAGTAGCGTAGGAGGGTGCAACCTCATGGCTTCATTCATACAAGCTTTAAGATATGGCAAGTTGGCCAAATGGGAATCGGTTATGAAATTATCTTGTTTGATTTCTCTACCAAGTCCTCCTTATCTTTCTTCATGGATTTTGGACTCATCAACAACTCCGCCAATGTCCACTCAACGCTGGAGCTAGCTAGTAGTGTCTATGCCTGCAACTAACAGCTCCTGTTCAATAGAGGTCAAATAAGTTTATGCCTAGTTTGGAATTGCTATATATAAACCAATGAAGCAACAATAACCAGCTTTTAATAAACTGTTATTTTAAAGACTAATACTAGAGGTATACAGAAACTTACCGAAATATAAACAAAATGGTGAGGTGTTATTAATTATTTTATTGGCATATATGTTGTAACATTTATCATTTCAATATTTTACCCATCCATATTTATGTTATATTAATTTATCAACCAACAAAATAATAACAAAATAGTTTGTCATGACATTTTGGTGTGGACTTTGATAGATTTTTTGGTACCTCTATTACTCTATTTCAAAATGGTTAAAAGGTAAAAAAACTCGAATTTGAATATTTGATAAATAAAATTCTTATTTATTGTAATTATGTAGAATGACCAAAAGACATAAATTATAATTTCCTTATGTATATTATTATTACTATACTATTGATTTGTTTGTTTTCTTAATAAAAATTAATATAATCAAAATTAACAACATACTTATATTTAAAATTAAAATACATTACTTAAAACAAATTAATTGTGAAGAAGAAAAATATATTTATTAAATAACCGTAAAAAGTTACATGGTCAAAGAGGATTTTTTTTTTTTTTTTTGGGGTTAGTTTAAGGTTTTATTAATAATTTTAATATTAAAATGGTGATTGTTCTAGAAGCAAAATCTAAGAAGATACCCCAACTACTTTTCAAATTCTAGCTTTGAGAGAGAGTAATTATTGAAAATTCTTTCATAATCCATTTTAAGAGATCTAAAAGCATCACCAAATGTAGCCTTAATTAGAATCACCTGATAATTAGAAAGGGAAAAGTGTAAGGCAGGAGAAGAAATCATACCAGCAAAACTATATTAATTTGTTCTCGAGGACAACCATTGTTGATGAGAGCATCAAGAAAATCTTGTTTGGTTGAAGCATTACCATTTTTCTTCATCTCCTTTCGTTCTTTGATGATTGTCTCCCACAACTTAGAGCCTTGTAAAAAATTTATATCAAAACCCTTCCAGAGTTACCTATCAGAATCCTAGAATGACCACGGTTAGGAAAAATCCCATTGGAAATTTTACAAAAAATCCGGACTTTTATTGTATTTTTTCTTTATTTTTTACGTATTGGCTTTATGCTGTACAACAACATGGATTCCTTATTATTAAAATTGCAACATCTTCCCTGTAAACTGGACTTTTCCAAATATTCCCTACACAGCAAACTCATTCTGAAAATATAAATCCACTATTCCTCCTTACCTTATTACAAGTTTCTACAAATTTGTAGGACTTTGTTAACGATAGTGTAGGAATACAAATATGAGTAATAATTAGTAAACCATAAATACATTTATATGTGTTGGGACCCCTTCTAGCGCTTATTACCTGAACTCCAGGATAGCTCCAGCTCTTCCTAAATTTTTACACAGCATAGGAAATGCATATTTTTATAGCTTATGGTCGTTCATACCTCCCATTTACTACAATATCACATTTTTACAACACTTCATGAATATACAAAACACATAAATGTAGATATAAAGATAATAATAATAATAGTAATAAGAGATAGGACAACCTAGGTCCCATATCCTAAATCATACAATCTACCTTTTTACATCTTGGAAATATGCAGATACAAATTATATCGATAATAACTGATAAATTATAAGACAACTTTAATAAAATGAATTACATTTAAAAATGCATATACAGAAACAATACTTTAAATTGACAATTGAGGTCTTAATGGTAACCTCGATAACATCACTACAACCCAAATCCAATGTAAATATATATATATATATATATATATATATATATTCTACATAAATATAAATATGCATATAGTCTCTCGAAGGATTTGGATAACTTGCTCGTTGACTAATACACTAAATCGAAGGCTACGATATCTACCTGAAGGCTGAAGTACCTATCTGAAGGTAAGGACTTCTACTTGAAGGCTGCAATACTTGCCTAAAGGCTTTAGTACCTACCCGAAAGCTAGTATTCTTGCTTAAAGGTTGCAATATCTGCTCAAAGGCTAAGTACCAACCCGAAGACTGGTGCTTTTCCCTGAAGGCTACAATACCTGCTCGAAGTCTAATATATTTGCCCGAACGCTGAAGTACCGGTCTTAAGGCTAGTAATCTTGCCTAAAAGTTGCAATACCTACTCGAAAGCTATAATACTTGTTCGAAAGCTTAAATATCCCCAAATCCATTAAGTCGTCAATTCGAACAAATGCAATAATTGTACAGTTGACGAAAACAACAACAACAACAACAACAATAACAACGACTATAATAATAATAATAATAATTAGGTAAATAGAACTAAAAACTAATAAATGTATTATATAAATAGCACACTCATAGCGGAAATACATCTGATATACCATATATTGTACCAAGGTATGGTCTCATGATATCAATTATCTGTAGGTATTTTGCTATCAATATAGCCAGGGATGGTTGCCTATAATGATCATCCAACCCGCTAGTCTCATAAGTAGTAGAAATATGATACTAAGCCGTTCATGAGCCAAATCATGTCGTTACCCCTGGTATGGTATAGTACACCTGACACATAACATGATATAATATATATATATATATATTTATATATCTATAGAAAGGATGCCTGTTGTACCATAGGATATACCGCTGCTTCCAAGTAATGCTTGGTGTCCCAATCACCATTTGACAGAAAAGAAGGGAGTAGAGAACCAGCAGACGGCCTCATTGGCATTTCAATGGTTCCGATGCTAAATAACCTACCATCCTAAAGCTAAGGAAATGGTGGCTAATGTCATCACAATAGAAACAGTCGTCTACCCTCACTCACCTTAGCGCTTATAGCAATGGGTAAACATGTCGTCCTTCAACCATAAGGAAGTTGACTAATATCATCTCTACAAACTACCTATCTACCTTCAATTAGCACAGCCACAAAGGACAACTGATTATAACCTGCATACTGAAATCAATACATAGTGAGAACACGGTACTATATGATGCATTTATAGACTAGATAGTCACAAAAATATATAATAATGAAAACGTCAACTCCTCATACTTACATTTTAAAACCTTTAATTCAACTCCTCATACTTACATTTTAAAACCATAATTAAATGTTCTAAACAAATAAATAAACAAATATTTTTGAAATCAAAAATATAATTTTAAGGAAATATACTATGTTAGTTTCATTTAAATATTAATTATTTTTACAACTTTTAATTCTCTTGGATCAGCATAGATAAACAAATAAATAAATAATAACAAATAGCCTTACAAAAATCATACGCACATATTCATTTATATACACACATATAAATATAAAAATATAAGCAACATATTTTAATAATATATTCATTTTACCAAGCTAAATTTGTGATATTGTGCACTTCAAATATAGGTTGTAGTCAAAATTAAAGTGCTGAAGCATTTTAAAGAAAACCATATACATTAATATGCTTTTAATTCTACAACTAACCCAATAATTTAAGTTCATAGGAACCGTAGATCGGCAATTACAACAATAAATTAACTAATGAAGTTATTTTAAATTAAACATCAGCACCTAAACCCTTTGGAATTTTATAAAAACTCAATTAATAATAATTTGTTAGATTAACCCTTTAAATCCAATTTTTAATAATAACTAAATAAAGCAATAAGTATATAACTATATATATATCCAAATATTTATTTTGTTCCAAATTAAACTTAGAAAAATATGTCACTCACAATAATAATGTTCGTCCATCCTTAAACTACTGTAAGATCCACTGCAAGTCCCATCGTGTACCTAACATACACTAGAAATATTATTTAAATAACATATATATTCTCTAAGGGTACTAGAATACACTAGATATTTTAAATCTCACTTTCACTACTTCGGGTTTCCAAAGTTAGACTCAAGTTAGTCCAGCTATATACTGACCCTGAATGGCTTATTGCTCGAAAATTTGGGGTTTCTCCTAATTATACTCAATTTTATGAAATTGAGCAGTCTATTAACCCCTATCAACCTTTAAAAATGTATATGCAACAATTTTCTTAGGTGGGGAACTTCCAATACAGACCAATTCTTATAACAATTTCAAAACTAGCTCAAAAATGGTAAAATTTTAAATGCTCAACCATAATTAGTAAACTATATACCAAATGAAAGCTTGCAAGATAAGGATAAAAACACTTAGCTAAAACAAACCTAAAATCGCCGCTGGATCCCTCGAATGGCCGGAGAATTTTGGCTAAACTTCAACTCATTGTATCTCTCAAATGACTTAGAATTTGAAAAACTGGAGGCTATATTTGGAATCAGGGGTCTAAAATAGAGAATAGGGGTATAGGTAGGGCTAGGTTCGTCAAAAAATGGCAGAATCGCCAGAAATGGAAGCATGCCTCCACCAGCTTCAAACGCCCAATCTTGGTGTGTCGTCAACAGGCTCGGCAATTGGGCTCCATCGGCGTAGGGACATGTTCACATTGGGTGGCCTAGAAATGACAACTTTGATCAAACCATGAAGGAGGGGAAGAGAGAGAGAGAGAGAGAGAGAGAGAGAGAGAGAGAGAGAGAGAGAGAGAGAGAGAGAGAGAATCCTTTTTCATGGCAGAGGAGAGAGAAAAGAAAAAGAAAAGAGAGACATGCCATGTGGCACCCATAGATTGGTGACACATGGTGCAACTTAGGATATTTTTTAAAATCACTTTACATTTTTTTGATAAAAACTACCCGGTAGAGTTAGACATAGAAAAATAGTTAAAACTTTATATGTCTATAACTCTTCAACAGAAGGTCCAAATTAAATATGCTGCTAGTATAAGGACTCATATCTACGAGCATTATAATATGGTACATAGGTCAAAATCAAACTCCATACGAATAAAAAGTCAACCTCAAACTCGCTTGATCAATCTTGATTGTACCTTGTTACAACCATAACTTTCTAATCTCAGCTTCGATTTTGACACACTACTAGTCTATGAACTTAGATTAATGTGTACTTCGTCATAATGCCTCGGTCAAAATGAAATTCTTGTCATAGAAAAAACTCAGCTATAAAACTCACTTGGTCAATCTAGTCAATTCAGTCAAACTTGATCAAAAATTCAAATTCAGAGGTTTACTGGGATCGGGGTGTTACAATTTCCATGGACCTTTTCTATTAATCCTTATAGTTCGATGGAGCCAATATAAAATAAAAATCAGATGCATTTGGAGTAGAACCAAATTCCATGATATCCTTCACAAACTTTCCCATCTCCCCATTTAAACTTTTATTTTCTAGATATATAAAATCTCTTGAGACCAAAATATTAACAAGTATATTAAATACAATAGCAAATATTGCATCTCTAATTTTCACCACCTTGCCTTGCATTGTACATAACAATTTTATCATTTCCATTACCTTTTTCTCTCTTGTACAAGCAAAAGAGCATATCATTATGTTTGATAATAGCTCTCTAAACAAATGGTTCATAAGTTTCTCCAATGTTCATTGCACTCCAAGGTTTATCCAAATGAAAAAGTGTTTACTTCCAAACTCTTAGCGAGTATAACGTGAGGAACATATCGGCTAGACCGAATGTGATCCTAGGTTTTGAGAATTTCGGCGGCAGCAATGGGTGATAAGCCAACAATAACAAGCTGTTTTCCAAACCTGAGAGAGATGAGGAGACCATAGGTTTTAACGAAGCTTGTCAAAGTCAAATGAAGTTTCTTTCCAATTTGAAGGATATTTCCTAAAACTGGCCATGGAAATTGACCTAGTGGGAGTAATGAGAATTTGAACTTAGATGAAGTTTTGAAGCACTTGAGGATTCAAAAATAGGAAAGTTGGTATGAAAAGGAGGAATAGAATATTGCTTTTCTCTGAGAGTCTAGTTTGATACATGATTCTCATCAGCCCATGTGAAATTTTTGCAAGTTAAACTTGGTCTACAAATCATCAATTTAAAGGGGTGATGATGTGTTGAGGTATGTACCTTTTTCATGCATTATCTTATTTTTTGTATGTTTGAGTGGTAACTAAAATTAAGGCTAAAATAGTAGTGACTCACTCATTCTTCTATCAAAACTGTAAATTATCAGGACCTTTATTATTAGTCATTAAATTGCTTTAAAATATTGAAATTTAAAAATGTACTTAAATTTATACAAATCTAATGAAATATAACACTTTAGAAGGCCAAAATGAACTTCATATGACTCATATAAATTTCTAGTATATTTTTAAATTTTAATTTTTAAAGTAATTCAAAAACTAATAAGAAAGGTCATAATGGTTTTTCCATCAATAACGATGGTGATGAGAATTTCCATAATATTAGTAGTAGTTAATTTTAGCCAACCAACTTAGTTCTCTTATTCAATATTTAAGAGCTATAACCTACGTCGGATTATATATTTCACAAAATCAAGCCATCCAACTTCTTTCTCTAATTCATTATTTGGGAGCCATAATCTAAGTCGGATTATATATTTCA
This sequence comes from Ziziphus jujuba, assembly GCF_031755915.1. Lineage (NCBI taxonomy): Eukaryota > Viridiplantae > Streptophyta > Magnoliopsida > Rosales > Rhamnaceae > Ziziphus > Ziziphus jujuba. The sequence continues at coordinate 26,474,226 of NC_083384.1, forward strand.
CCATACCCACTTGAAAAACGTGCTAAAGATTTCAATCTTTAGCTTCCTGGATATTTGCAAATGAAGTAGCAAATCTAACCTGATACTAGCACTGCTTCCCTTATTTATAGTTCCATATAGAAATACATAGTGGATAAGATTTTACAGTAGATTAGGTTAAAAAGAAAACTTAAAAATGAAGTCAATTACCAATTTTATCCTGTTGATATGAAAAAAAGTAATTGGTCTTTTAATTTTCCATATTGCCCCCTTTGGCCCGTTATTTTAACTTCTTCACCCATGAATTATTTTATTAAAAATAAAATAAAACTTTTTTGATTCAACTTAACTTGTGGATTAAACTTATGCCACAATACAACTGATAGTTTTATTTTGCCGAGAAATCATATTAAAAAAAAAAAAAAAAAAAAAAAAACACACACACACACACACATTTTTTTCTTAATAAAATTTTCTAATTAGTAAACTCTCTATTTAGTTGAGTATACGTCTTGGATAGAGAAGGCCCCTTTGACTTGCTCATGCTATCCAAAATGATGCTATTATTTTCTCTGTTTAAGTAATATTAAAAGTTTTATTTTAAAAGAAAAAACTTCTTCATTTTAATGAGTATTAAAATAAAATTAGAGTAAGTGATCAAAATTAATCCAACATAATTTAACTACAAATATTTATGGATAATGTACCAAAAAGATAATCTTTAATTTTTTTATCAGATAATATTAATTCGCACAAAATGGTAACCATGAGCATGATTTTATAAAGATACATTGGCATATAGAGTGGTTAAACATAAAATTAGTGACATATGGATATATATATAATTTGAAAATAAGTGATAAAAATTAATCCAAAAGAATCTAATTACAGATCTTAATGGATAATGTACCAAAAAGATAATCTTTAATTCTTAAAAAATGCTAACCATGATTATGATTTTAGAAAAACATTTAGAAATATTTTTCATTCCAATAAAAAAAAAATAACAAAATAGCAAATTTACAAGCATCTTGCTACTCCATCAATAATTATTTTTTCTAAAAATAATTTTTTTCCATACTATAAAATTTAATAACCACACTATATTCTACATACACTCATTTTTAATTCAATTTTTATTATCTACACAATAAATTATACATTATTTATCCTTAAATATATTTAATATATACTATATCAACTTTACCCCTAATCTCCTTTGATTGTATCTAAAATGACTGAAAAAGTAGAAACAAGACCGCATACAATTTGATTTTATGAGCAAATACAAAATCTTTGTAAGGAGTCAATAGTTTCCAACTATGTTGCAGATGGAATCTTACACATAAATCAGTTAATAAAATAATAGAAAACATTTTTATTGTATTGCTTAAGTTATATAGTCCTATTTTCAAATTGATCTGGCATTATTTATCTTTAAAAATGAGTTTTATATACTATGTTATGATCAACTCAATTTTGTTTTTAATAGGATTTTAACTTTTAGTGGAAGAACAAGTCTTTCTTCAAGTATGCATAAATGAACAACACATATCATTGAATTTACACTTAATTTATTTAGCATGGATCTAATTGTCTACTCATGTATACAAAACCTGGATGGTTAAAATTGTCCAGACCATATTTGTTGAACAAATTTACTTACTATTACATTTTTATTTCAGTTTATATAATCCAAATCCAATTATTTTCTCCGATATACATAACCCAAACAGATTTGAATCATCTGGGTTATATATACCTAATCTAAATGTTGTTTATGTTTATAATAATCTAAACATGTTTAAATCATTCTGGTTATATAATCTAAAGATAATTATCCTCTTCAGTATACATAACCCGTTGTATAGGCTATGCATGCCAAATGACTTCAAAGTTCCTATTTTTTTTTTTTTTTAAACTCCTTTTTTAAAGCAATTCATGTGAAGAACAGATATAAAGAGAATTTAAAAAAAAAATACAAAGAAAACAAATAAATAATAAAAGAAAGCTAAATAGGGTTAAAAAATTATTTTCATTTTTTTTTTTTGGGTCATCTTTTCATCTTGACTGCTAAATTTTATTATCTCCATTGTTACGGTTTTTTTTTTTTTTTTTTTTCTAAAACTCCATTGGAGTGCATATTTTATTTTTATTCTATTTAAATATTGAAGCGTATTTATGATCTTTTCTTAAATGATAGTTTTTAAATATAAAAATATAATTAAAAACGTGGTTATTAGATTTAGTCTAAAAAAAATTACCATTTTCCTAATTGCATAGGGTAGATTTGGCATTTAACAAAAATTACAATAAATCGCCGTGAATGAGAGGTTTCACCACGCGGCATTAATGCTTGCCGCCAAGTGAACTTTTTTTTTATTTTTTGTTGAATTAAAAAATGAACTTTAGTTTACTGAAATTGGTCTTCTTATATATACATGTTTAGGGTCTTAACAAATGTGTGACTTTATGGTTCTCAGAGACAAATAATATGCCAAACTGATGCCGAAAGACAGACCAAAGCCAGGGACGCTATTGGTTTACCCAACTATCTTGTTTGTGTGGCAAACATATTAACAAATCATTTATAGACCATCTTAATGATTATATGTGCAAAATGGAAATTAACCCAAGGAGAGATTGTTTAAACATTTTCTGTTTGCCATTTGAAGGATATTGCCTATAATATTTGGGCATGGAAATGGAAATGGGCCCGCTGGGTACTAATTGGCGTTTGAATATTAGACCAAGTTTTGAAATGCTTGAAGATCATTAAGAATAACAGGAAAGGTAGGATGAGAAGGGAGGAGAAGAAGATTTAATTTATTAGTTTTTATTTATTTATTTATTTATTTAGTTTGACAATAATGCAATTTAATATATGAATTTCATAATTAAGCCCCAATTATTTATGAAACTTTTCAAGTGAAACAATTTGGTTTCTGAATCATCATTTTGGAATGTAATGCAGGAAGGTGATTTATATCTGTGTGTCCATCACAATCTTGAGTGATTTTGAGATGCTAAATTCATCATCCACTTTACTGTATCATAAAAATATCCATTTGCTTTGTTTTATTACGGAACAACATGCATATCTCATATCATTATAATATAAAATATTCACCATCTTCACCCTCAACTACTTAGTAAATTGCCCATAGGAATTCTGTGATCTGTATCCCACCTAGATTTTCTACTAGATAATTAGGCCAAACAAAGCTTACTCAGCTGTTTTCATGGAGAACATTACTGTTTTTACCATGTGAAATTAGATTCAAGTTGGACTGCCAACAGCAATGATGGAAAGACAGAAATAACAAATCATGAACCAGGTAGAAATTGAAATATATTAGACTCAAGTTGGACTGCCAACAGCAATTTGATTCATTTTGACAGAGCATTTAAATTATGATCAGCATGCTGAATCAAGTAGGGATAACTATCTACAGGTTTATATGCTGCTGTCAAGGATTGCTTCCCAAAATTCATGCCTTTTTAGATGTTTGAGCAATTGCAGCAGTTTTTCTTATTAGCTTTTGAAATTACAAATGTGAAGGATTTTCAAATTCCAATCCTTAGGCAAAGGTATATGTTTTCTAGCACCCCCTTTCATCCGAATGTGATTAGGAAACTGCTTTAAAGCATTTAGTGAGGCAATTCAGTTCTATAATCATCTTATGAATAACCCTTTTCTTCTCTCCCTTTCTTAGGGGAGTTATTATGTTGGCCCAGAAAAAAAAAAAAAAGAAGGTTGTTATAAAACTTTGTGTATATTTCACTATTGGTATTCTAGACTAATTTCAAAAGCTTAACTTCCACCACAAGGAGGAGTGGTGGCTGCTGCCATTAAATAAATAAATAAAATCTAAAATCTTATTGTAAGTGGATGCAAGAGAGCATCATACAAGAAAATTAATGAAAGGAACTATTATGAAATTCATTTGGAGTTTAAAACAGCACAAAATGAGCAACAAGCAGACATCCTAACAAAATCAGTTATGGAAAAATTCAAAAAGTCCATGAATCAATCCAACTCGAGATAACAAATTAAGAAGAATTGTTAAAAAGTTAAATGTGTAAATCTTGTTTTTAGAGTCAGCATTATTTGCTTTAGATTTTTGGATTTACTTAATCCTTGATGCTAGTGCTATTTAAAAAGTCTAGAAGGTTCTTTATATTACAATAAATGCAATTCATTTTACCATTCTGATATGAGGTCCTGAACTTAAAAATCTGATTTTCAAAACAATCTCTGAAGGCACATCAGAATTTGCAAATCAGAAAACATATTATGTAGAATGTTCATTTCATACGAATATTGAAGCTTTATGCAATAGCTTACCTTGCTTTCCTCTGTTCTTCAAGTATGCTTGGTGGTCTCTGTAGCTTCTGTATTCACCTAACAGAAGGTATGGAATAATCTTCACTTAAAATTTAGTTTTTGGAATGAGGAGGAGAGGCTCTTCTTTCACCATATCAATACTAAATTTCTCTGTCATATCCAAGTCCTTTGGATCCTTTCCATGTGGAAGAGACCAATCAAAGAAATGAACAAGGGAGGCAACAATCAATGAAACATGCATGGAAGCCATTGTTAAGCCAGGGCAAATTCTCCTCCCTGAACCAAAAGGTATGAATTCGAAGTCATTCCCTTTGAAATTCAAGCTTGAGTTGAGAAATCTTTCTGGTTTGAACTCTAATGGATCTTCCCAGTAATTGACGCCCCTTCCAATGGCCCAAAGGTTCACTAGAATCATTGAGTCCTTGGGAATGGTGTAGTTCATAACTTGGCATGACTCAACTGCCCGATGAGGGATGAGAAGTGGCACAGGAGGGTACAACCTTTAATACAAACTTGAAGGTATGTTAAATTGGCTACATGGGATTCTGTTATAGAATTGTGTTTGATTTCTGTAGCAAGTTCGTCTTCAACAATCTTCAAGCATCTTGGATTCCTAATTAGTTCTGCCATAGTCCACTCAATCACCCAGCTGCTAGTGTCTGTGCCAGCAATAAATAACTCCTGTAAATGCATTCATGTCTCTTTAGTCCAACCATTTTATCACCATGTCAATATGACCAAGTATAATCAATATCAATCACTTCTCTACACAAAGTCCAATGACAAAGTTTACAATTTCCTCTTGGAATCCCTTGCCCCAAATAAAAATAATAATAACATATATAAACAATATATAGAATACATATATAATCACAATATATTTTTTATCAGAGGTAGAAGACATTATACCAGAAATAGCAGATTCACTTGATCTTCAGGACAGCCTTTTTTGATGATGGCATCAAGAAAATCTTGATGGTTTGGGGCAATACCAATTTCTCTGTTCTCCTTCCGATCTTTGATGATTGTCTTCCACATCTCACTGCTCCTTTGATGGAGTTCCATACCCTTCTTTCTTAATCTTTGCAGATCTAATGGAGCCAATAATGGATAAATATCCGATATATTTGGAATAGAAGCCAGATCCGAAATATTCCTCAAAATCCGATTAATTTCCCCAGTATGAACACTCTCATCTTCCAAGTTTACAAGATCTCTTGAGACCATAATATTACCAAGCATATTGAGCACAACAGCAGAAACTACATCTCTAATTCTAACCACCTTGCCTTCCCTTTTACCTATAAATTCCAACATTTCCTTTACCTTTGTCTCTCTTATACAAGCTTGACTACTTATTGCTTTGCTTGAGAATAGCTCTTCTCGACAAAGGGTCCTCAAGTTCCTCCAGAATTCATTGCACTTTAGAGACCACCCAAGTGAAAATCTGTTGAGTTCCAAACTCTTAGCTGCTAAAACGTGAGGAACATGTCGTCCAGATAAATTCCGGTCATGTATCCTGAGAATTTCCATTGCAGCAGACGGCGATGAGCCTACAATGAGTAGTTGGTTTCCAAATTTGAGTGAGATGAGAGGGCCATAGGTTTCAGCAAGGCGTGCGAGAGAGACGTAAGGTTTTGTTCCTATTTGAATAATATTGCCTATAACTGGCCATGGAAATGGACCAGGTGGAAGTGATGAGGATTTGAACACAGACCAAGTTTTGAAGTGACTGATGAGGAAGATGAACAGAACAGGTAGAATAAGGAGGAGGAGGAGGTGAAAATTAGTTGTTTCCGGGAAAAAGGAAGTTTGAGACATGGTTTTCATAATCCCCATCTCAAAGTAAAAATGGTATCTGAATCAGAAAATTAAAGGCTGAAAATTAGGTACTAGGAAGGTGGTCGGCCGGTTATGTTTAAGATAACATTGTGCAACTTTCTTAAAATATTTATATCAACTTTCTTAAAATATTTATATTAATATATATACTTAACAGTCATGAAATTACTTTATGACTAAAGTTATGCCCATAGTATTACTCCAAAAAAAAAAAAAAAAAAGGCTAACATCTATAGTTGCATCATAAAGAAAAAGAAAAATACAAAAGTGTTCTAGTCATTCTCATAGCATCAAAGTTATCCAACACACCCAGAGCAGAAGGTCAAAGTGGGCGTTGATTCGTTCATCAGAAAAAACGAATTGAGAAAGAGCAGACTTACCAATTCCATCAGGTCCCACTATGAGTACAAACTTATTAGTGCCACAGCCATCAGCATCATCATCATCAGAGAGCAACCAGCCAACAATGGCCTCAATTTCAGAATCTCTGCCATAAAGCTTATATTCCTCAACCAAAGAGGTTGAGGGTTTCCTCCGGAGGGGTCTAATAGTTTCAGCACCTTCTTTCAAACAAAAAATGTTCTTTGAGTTTGAGAATAAATTCCAAGCAATTAATGGTTCCCTTTTGTTTTTTTTGGGGTTAAATTTTTACCAAAAGGAGAGACGAGTTCGGACAAGTACTTGAATACCTGAGTCGCGGTGCTACCGTGGTTCCTTTTTGTGTTTGGATTGGATGCCATGAATATCGTATTGTATTTTGGGTCTAAGTTTGAATGATTTGTAAATGGGCTTTGGGTCTTTATTTTTGTATTTTTGCACCCTACATTTGATGGAGAAAATAATTTTTATTTTAATAAATAAATGAAATATTATTTTGAAATTTGTGGGGTTTGAGAGTTTTGAGGAAATACAACTTAGTGGTTGAAAGGTTGATGCTTTCACGTAGTCTTTAACCTTCTTTTCAATTTTAGGATTTTTCAGAGATAAAGAAAAACACAGAGAAAACATTTTTGAAAAAATATGTGAAAAACATAGAGATAAAAACCATGATTGGGGTAAAATAAAGGTGCCTTGATAGTTCAAAGAGAAAAACTTTGGAGGTGCTAGATTTAAAAGCTTTTGCAGCCGTTGTATCCTAGGAGATGTTCATCACAAAACTCTTGCACCGGTGGACGTAAAATATCTTAAGGACACTGTAATATCACACAGGACGTAAAATAATATATATATATATATATTGGTTATGTGAAGTGTGTGCTACGGGTTTTGATGAAAGAAAAAAAAAAGAAAAAAAAAATTTATTTGCTTTGTACCCGTGTGTATGTGGATGAGTTTTTGATTATTTTTTTAATTTTATTTTTTGTTTAATAAAAGTTTGTTGCCATTAGTGTATGTTTGGTGTTTGGAAATTGTATATATTTATTTATTTTTGTTATTGATGAGGAAAGGAACTAGTAAAAGAAAAAAAAAATTTAACTGTGTATAATATTGTGGGTGGGTATGTTTTATTTTTTGTTTTATCAAAAAATTTTCAAGAAATTAGCTTGCCCATAATATTATGAATTTTTTGGTGTTTTTGGGGCAATTTTTGGTCTCTGGAATAGCGGAATTTGGGTGAAAATTCGAATCGTATCGAAAAAACTTGTTTATTAGGAAAACGGGTCGAGAAAACTCGACTGGAGGTTGAAGACAGGTTGGAAAACTAGTTTAGGTAGGATTCTAGGTCAATGGGCCTAAATTTTAAAATTCTATTGGGCCTAGTCCAGTTTCAAAGTCCAGCCCGTGGTTAGAACAGGCTACTATTCTGTCCAAGATCCAAGTCCGATGCAGACCAAGGCTCAAGAGACACGGCCTCATTGAAAATGGGCTCACCCCGTGTCACAGTGGGAGAGCACCACGTGGCTAGACGAAACGCTGACAAGTGGTGCACCATGGGGAGGCCATGTGTTATACAGTCATGAGGCCACGTGTCGACCAGAGTGAAGCCACGTGTCGCGAGACGAGTGGAGACACATGTCGACCTATCACAACTGACACGTGTCAGTCTCTGCGATCGCCACATGTCGCCTTCTGATACACCACGTTTCGACCTGATACAAGTGGCACATGTCGGTCTCTGCAGGTGACATGTGTCGATCAATAGTGGATATTTTGCTTGCCATGTGGTTGTGCCACATCAGCAACGGCTGCCACGTGGCCATGCCACATCATCACGTGATGATATGGCAGTGTGCCACATCAGCATTATGATGATATGGTGTTGTGTCACGCCAACATTGTGATGACGTTGCGCTCTGCCACATCAACATAGTGACACGTGACAATGAACAATGACACTTGTCAGTGAACAGTGACACATGAACAGTTATTTTTGTAGGTGTATATAGAAACCCTAAAAATCATATTTTTGCATGTTTTCCTTTTGGAAATTGGTTTTAATTAGTTTGTTGAGATAGAAAATAACATCTAATTGATTTCTGTTTTTGTGATTATCCAAAAATGGCAAGTGGAGATAATAAGACTGTGCCCACTCAGACTTCTGGATTCAGATGCCTCCTTCTGCTAGTCACACAAAGAAACTTGAGAAACTTAATGGAGCAAACTTCAAGAGATGGCAGCAGAAGATGCTATTTTACTTGACCACCCTAGGACTTGTGAAGTACTTGACTGAAGATGTGCACCCAGTAATGAAGAGAGTGATAAGGAGACACTCATGGCAGTGGATGCATGGAATAATTCTGATTACTTATGTCAAAATTATGTCCTAAATGGCCTTTTTGATGACCTGTACGGAGTATACTATGGCGCAAAGTCAGCTAAAGAGCTGTGGACAACACTGGACCGAAAGTACAAGACTGAAAATGCAGGTTCAGGGAAGTTTATTACAGATCGATTCTTGGACTACATGATGGTAGATACGAAGCCATTGATGAATCAGGTACATGAGCTGCAAGTGCTTATTCAAGAAATGCTTGCCAAAGAGATGATCATGAATGAAGTCTTGCAAGTGGCTTGTATGATTGAAAAGCTACCTCCAAGTTGGAGTGACTTCAAGAATTATCTAAAGCACAAAAAAAAGGAGATGGATATGGAGGCTCTTATTAGCAAGCTTCGTATTGAAGATGATAACTAGAAATCTGATAAAAGAGTTTTGAAGGCTGTGTTGAAGGCTAATGTTGTGGAGCATGGTCAGAGCTTCAAGAACAAGAAGAAAATTGGAAAAGCTTCTAAGTTAGGGCCTAAAGGAATCTCTAAGAAGGCCAAGTTTCAAGGCAGGTGCTTAAACTGTGACAAGATGGGACAAAGAGCTACGGAATGCAGGCTGTCAAAGAGAAAAAGGAACCAGGCACAGGTGATGGAGGACATCACTCAAGAGGTTGATGACATTGACCTTAGTGCTGTGATCTCTGAGGTGAATTTGGTGGGATCTAATCCCAAGGAATGGTGGATATATACTGGTGCAACCCGCCATGTGTGTTCAGATAGAAGCATGTTCACTTTCTTCAAACCAAAGAAGAATGGAAAGAAGTTGGTCATAAGTAACTCCACTACCTCAAAAATCCAAGGTGAAAGCAAAGTAATCCTGAAGATGACCTCGGAAAAAGAGTTGACTCTACATAACATACTGTATATTCTAGACATTCACAAGAATCTAGTATCTGGATCGCTGTTGAGCAAACATAGTTTTTGCTTAGTGTTTGAGTCAGATAGGATTATTTTTTCCAAATTTGAGATGTTTGTGGGAAAGTGCTATGTAGTCAATGGTTTATTTAAACTCAATGTAACGATGTAAAGTAAAAAGAAATGAATAAAGATAGTAGTTCTTCTGTTTACTTGCTTGAGTCTCTATTTTGTGGCATGGTAGACTAAGACATGTTAATTATAATTGTTTATGGAGGTTAATTAACTTAAATCATATTCCCACGTTTGAAATTGATTCCAATCATAAGTGTGAAACTTGTGTGGAAGCAAAAAAATGAGGTTATCATATCAAACAATTGATAGAAATAATGAACCTTTGGATTTAATACATAGTGATATATGTGATTTAAAATTCGCACCGAATAAAGGTGGTAATAAGTATTTTATCATTTTTATTGATGATAGCACGAAATATTGCTTTGTATACTTACTTCACCTTTGGATTTAATACATAGTGATATATGTGATTTAAAATTCGCACCGAATAAAGGTGGTAATAAGTATTTTATCACCTTTATTGATGATAGCATGAAATATTGCTATGTATACTTATTTCAGAGTAAGGATGAGGCTATGGAGAAATTTATTCTCTATAAAATAGAAGTTGAGAATCAACTCAACAGAAAAGTTAAAGTGATCAGGAGTGATCGTGGTGGAGAGTATGTAACTCCATTTGGATAATATTGTGCTCAACAAGGCATTATACATGAAGTTACTCCATCATATTCGCCACAATCTAATGGTGTGGCTGAACGGAAGTATTTTATCACCTTTATTGATGATAGCACAAAATATTGCTATGTATACTTACTTCAGAGCAAGGATGAGGGTATAGAGAAATTTATTCTCTATAAAATAGAAGTTGAGAATCAACTCAATAGAAAAGTTAAAGTGATTAGGAATGATCGTGGTGGAGAGTATGTAACTCCATTTGGATAATATTGTGCTCAATAAGGCATTATACATGAAGTTACTCCATCGTATTCGCCACAATCTAATGGTGTGGCTGAACGGAAAAATAGAACTTTAAAAGAAATGATGAATGCAATGCTGATAAGTTCTGTAGTACCTCAGAACTTGTGGGGGAAGTCATTTTGTTGGCGAACAACCTTTTAAATAAGATGCCTTGGAAAGATCATGTAAAGACACCCTATGAGCTGTAGAAGGGAAGACAACCCTCCTAAAAATATTTACGAGTGTGGAGGTGTCTAGCCAAAGTAGTGGTACCTACAACTAAGAAGGTGAAGATAGATCCCAAAATTGTTGATTGCATCTTCATAGTCTATGCACAGAATAGTAGTGCATATCAGTTTCTCGTGCATAGGTCAGAAATTCCTGATATACACAAGAACACAATAATGGAATCGAGAAATGCATCATTTTTCGAACACACTTTTCCGTATAAAGTGGAAGAACGACTAAGTTTGTCCAAACGAACTCACAATGCTATCAGTGATGATAATAATGATAGTGATCAAGAACAGGAGAATTAAGATGAGACTAAGGTTGAGATTAGACGTAGCAAAAGAGTAACAACCGAAAAATCCTACGGTCCGAATTTTCTTATTTATATGCGAGAAAGTGAATCTCAAAGCTTCCAAAAGGCTGTAAATTCTCCTGAGGGGAATTTATGAAAAGAAGCCGTAAAAAGTGATATTGGTTCCATCCTACATAATCACAGTTGGGAGTTAGTAGATCTTCCTTCAGGTTGTAAACCTTTGGGTTACAAATGGATTTTTAAAAGGAAGATGAAAACAAATGGAACAATAGATAAATACAAGGCAAGACTTGTAATTAAGGGATATAAGCAAAAAGAAAGCCTTGATTAGTTTGACATTTATTCTCCAGTAATGAGAATAAATTCCATAAGGATGGTACTGGTGATCGCTGCATTGCTGAATCTTGAAGTACATCAAATGGATGTAAAAATAGCCTTTCTAAATGGAGATCTAGATGAAGAGATCTACATGGAGCAACCTGAGAGTTTCACTGCTCCAAGACAAAACAAGAAAGTCTGTAGATTGGTAAAGTCCTTATATGAACTTAAACAAGATCCAAAGCAGTGGCATTAAAAAATTTGATAATACCATGCTAAATGATGGGTTCAAGATAAATGAATGTGACAAATGCATCTATATAAAAGATACAAAGAATGGATATGTCATTCTATGTTTGTATGTAGATGACATACCCATAGTAGGTAGTGATGACAATATGGTCCGAACTACAAAAGACATGTTAAATTTCAAATTTGAAATGACAGATATGTGGCTTGCGGATGTGATTTTAGGTACGAAAATCACGAGGACTTTGAATGGAATCATTCTTAGTCAGACGCATTACGTAGATAAAATACTGGCTAAATTTAATAATGAGGATACTAATATAGCCAGAACACCCATAAGTATGAGTTTACACTTATCCAAAAATAAAGGAGAAAGTGTATCTCAAGTATAATATGCAAAGGTGATTAAAAATCTGATGTACTTGATGAGTTATACCAGACCAGACTTAGCCTAGGCAATAAGTAGACTGAGTAGATAAACAAGTAATCCAAATGAATATCATTGGAAAGGAATCTTCAGAGTGCTAAGGTACTTGTGATATACTCATGAATACGGACTGCACTATACAAGATATCCTGCTGTATTAGAAGGATACAGTGATGCAAATTGGATATTAGATATCAAGGACTCAAAGTCCACTAGTGGCTATGTGTTCACATTAGCGAGTGCAGCCATGACATGGAAGTCCTCAAAACAAACAGTAATAGCTCGATCCACGATGGAATCTGCGTTTATCGCGTTGGATAAATGTGGTGAAAAGGCAGAATGACTATGACAATTTTCAGAGGACATTCCGAGGTGGTCTAAACCTATGCCAGCAATAAGTTTACATTGTGATAGTCAATTTGCAATTGGCAGGGCACAAAATATTATGTATAATGGAAAGTCCAGACACATTCGTCGTAGACACAATTCCATTAGACAGTTAATCTCAACTGGAGTTATCTCAATGGACTATGTAAAGTCAAAAAATAATATTGCAAATCCACTAACCAAATGGTTAAATAGAGAACTAGTTAAGAAGTCATCGAAGGGAATGGGATTGAAGCCCGTGAGTAAAGTCAATGCGATGGAAACCCAACCTAGTTGACTAGAGATTCCAAGATCTAGGTTCAATGGCAGAACACAATTGTAAAGACTGGTTTGAATCACTGTCGAGGTTAATCCTTTGCCCATTCCAATGATGAAACAGTGATAGAAAGAGGTTAAGCATAAAGTATGCTTTTAATGATTCCTATAATTGTGTGTAATAATTTATGCATAGTTATGTTGATTACATTGGGAATAGGAATCACTTATGTGAGAGAGAAGAATGGCCGCTTTAAAGGAGAATTGTAAAGGGCGTAATTCTTTAGAAACTCTCGTAGAACCAAGGAGGTGTTCGGGGCCAAAATGAAGACAACAGTGAGAACTAAAGTGTACCAGGAATGAATTATGTGTGGGCTATGTTGTCAATTACACAAAAGATGAAATGGTTCAAAGATATCACGCCTACCATAAGTCAGTAAAGAAGATGTACTCTCATAAGGGAAGGTTCAAAGAGTAACATCTATCTATCCTATACTGATTCCAACTGCAGAGCTTTACCACTAGAGTCATGGTTTGTTTTAGAAATCAAATCATTCATGTGTAGGATTGTTGTATTTTGAGCCTAAGTTTGAATGATTTGTAAATGGGCTTTGGGCCTTTATTTTTGTGTTTTTGTACCCTACGTTTGATGGAGAAAATAATGTTTATTTTAATAAATAAATTAAATATTATTTTGAAATTTGTGGGGGTTAAGAGTTTTGAGGAAATATAACTTAATGGTTGAGAGATTGATGCTTTCATGTAGTCTCTAACCTTCTTTTCAGTTTTAGGGTTTTTCAGAAATAAAGAAAAATACAGAAAAAATGCTTTTGAAAAAATGCAAAAAACACAAAGAGAAAAACTGTGACTGGGGTAAAGTAAAGGTACGCTGATAGTTCGAAGAAGAAAGCTTCGGAAGTGCTAGATTTGAAAGCTTGTGCAGCTGTTGTACCCTCTGAGACATTTGTCACAGAACTCCTATACTGGTAGGCGTAAAACGTCTTAAGAACACTGTAGTATCATACAAGCCTCAGTCAAACTTCCAAAAAACATATCAATACAAGGACCTATAGGTTCTAATATGTTTATATAAGTTTATTTATTTTGTATTAATTTTTCCACATGTATTTACATATATACATATATTTTTCCCAACATATCGATCGTCTCTGGAGCGTTTTCTCCGTCATACAAAAGCTCCTGCAGCTCAGCAACCAAAGCCTTCTAGTCCAAGCTAGTGATATGCTTCTCTTCAGCATCATAGTACAAGCTTTGAGCCACCAACAAGTAAACTGCAAATTCTTGCTCCTTTCTTCCGTGTTCGCCCCTCATTTTCTCTTCCCCATCCACTCCATCACATCTCCTTAAAACAGCTTCTCAGTTACCACCTCCGACATTATCCATCGTTCCATTCTCTTCTCTCTCTCTCTCTCTCTCTCTCTCTCTCTCTCTCTCTCGCTCTCTCTCTCTCTCATGCACACCCTAAAATGGTGTGGAGTAGAAAATGATCTAGACCTGTAGGCTTTGTGTGCATTCTATGAAGGTGGGAAATGATAGATTTAATCTGGACCGTTTAAAGGGTTTCTCTTTACGACAACCCACAACTCAGGTCCTACCAAGATTTTTCAAAAGGTAAGGTTTGGACAAGATGGTGTGGAGTGGAAAATGATTGATTCGATCTGGAACAATTAAATTTCCTGAACCAAATGATATATGATTTGGGTAGATTATTTGGGTAGCTAAGGTTTCTGTGTCTTATCATCAACCCGATTACTAGCTAGATTTTCTAAAGGTGACCGAAACAAAAACACGGAGATTTTCCAATGAAGTCGACAGTATCCATTATTGCATTCTCCTCTCGCTATCTCTCTCTCTCTTTCTTAAATGGTGTGGAGTAGGAAATGATCTAGACCGTAGGCTTTGGGTGCATTCTGTGAAGGTGGGAAATGATCTAGATCGTAGGCTTTGCATTCTCCTCTCGCTATTTTAAACTTACAAGCCTCGAAAAGTGGCTCATAAGTTTCTCCAATGCTCATTGCACTCTAGGGTCCATGCAAGTGAAAATTTGTTTACTGCCAAATTCTTAGCTGGTATAATGTGACGAACATATTGGCCAGATAGAATGCGATCCTAGGTTTTAAGAATTTCGGTGGAATGGATGATAAGCCAACGATAACAAGCTGATTTCAAAACCTGAGAGAGATGAGGAGGCCATAAGTATTAGCGAAGCTTGTCAAAGTCAAATGAGGTTTCTTTCCAATTTGAAAGATATTTCCCAGAATTGGCCATGGAAATGGACCTGGGGAGTTGTGAGGATTTAAACTTAGATGAAACTTTGAAGCACTTGAGGATATTAAAAAAAAAAAAAGAAAGAAAAAAAAAAGGAAAATTTGTATGAAAAAGGAGGAAGAGAATAGTGGTTTGCTTTGTGAGTCTAGTTTCAAACATGATTCTCATCAGCCCCATGTGAAATTTTTGCAAGCTAAACTTGGTATACCAATCATCAATTTAAAGGGGTGATGATGTTTTGAGGTATGTATCTCTTTCAGGCATTATTTTTTGTATGTTTGATTGATAATTAAAATTGAGGCTACAATATTAGTGACTCGCGGGTTCTTCAATCAGAATCGTAAACTATCAAGGCTTTTATTATTAGACATTGATTGTGTTAAAATGCTAAGATTTAAAAATGCATTTAAATTTACAAATCTAAAGAAATATAAAATTTTAAAAGAGCAAAATAAACTTTATATTACTTAGGGAAATATTGTCCTTGCTCCTGGATCTTTTACGAACGATATAAACTTCAAATATATTTTAAATCTTAACCTTTAAAACAATCTAAAAACTAATAAAATAGATTCTAATGTCTTTTCATCAATAACAATGGTGATGAGAATTTCTACAATATTTATAGTAGTTAATGATAGCCAACCAACTTGGTTCTCTAATTCAATATTTAAGAGCTACTACCTAGTTGGATTATATATTTCACCGAATCCTAGCCAATCAACTTCTTTCCCTCATTCATTATTTAAGAGCCATTAGCTAAGTGGGATTATATATTTCACCAAACACATTTGAAAAATGTGCGAAAGATCCAAATTTTAGCTTCTTAGGTTTTTGCAAATGAAGTAGCATCTAACCTTATACTAGCATTCCTTTCCTTAATTATAGCTCCCTATAGAAATTCTTAGTGGGTAATGGCGAATTGTCTAAAATAGATTTTCTAATAGATTAGGTTAAAAAGAAAACTTCATTGGTTTTTTGTCCATGATGCCATAGAAGACAGGTTCCATCCATAGGCATTTAATGCCACTTTTTATTAATTACCAATTTTATCCTTTTGATATGAGAAAAAGTAATGAGTCTTTTAATTTTCCATAGTGCCTCTTTGGTCCATTATTTTACATTCTTCACCCACTCATTATTTTGTTAAAAATAAAATAAAACTTTTTTATTAACTTTCTTGTGGATTAAAATTTTTTTTTTCTTTTTAAAGCTTAAAATAAAAATTCATTGAAATCAAAAGGATATGCCAAACAAAAAACCTTGACTCAGAAAACTTTCTAAGATAGTCATACAATCAACAAGCGAGGATGGCAATCAACTTGAATCCACAGATCCATTGACATAGTGGGTTGCCGCCCACTGACACACAGTGTGGGTAATTTATTAGCCCGTTTATGGACCGAAACAAAATTTAAATTTGCAAAGTTTGATATATACAAACATACGTCATTAAAAAAGATTTTAAAGGCCCAATGAAATGGGCTTTTGTTTTTCCTATTTAATGCTTTAATCACTGTAAGGGTGTCTAACTCAAATTGTACATTTGACCAACCATGTGTATAAGCCACCTACATGGCCTTCCAGATTGCTTCCAACTCAGCACTTTAAGAATTGAAACTTTTGTTTTGAAAGCATGAATATACAGAACCTTTCCTCTATCATCACGAGCTACCATAGCCAAGTCCGAATTTAACTTTATGGTTTCCGCAGGTGGGCATCTTCAGCCGAGTGTGTTCAACTCACTAGAGCCCACTTGTCCCTCTCTATCCTTCCCTTCTTGTTTTTGTGCCTCAATCAGTTCTTTGAATCTGCTCCTTATCTCTAACGGTGAAAGGTCTACATTCATGACATTTCATTCATGGTACACTTTGTTTTTGAGCCACCATAGATGCTTTAGGGTGATGGCACTGAAAAAAATAATAATAATAATATTTCTTATCTTCTAATGGACTAGGAAAAGAAGATCGTTGTATCCCAACAAGTCCCATCTAATGCCCAATGGGCTAGCAAACAAGAGTCTCCTTGCCACTTCACATTGGAAGAACACAAGTATTTCGTTCTCGGCACAATGACACCCATGGACACAAATTGTCTACATCAACTCCTTTGTCCACAAAGTTCGAAAGCATGGGAAAACCTAAATTGGCAAGTTTTTGTACTGGATCAGAGACTTAGAGTCCGAGCCTCTCTTCGTCTTCCTCTGAGAGGAACTCTTATACGATGGTCGGAGGTTCACAGCCAAGAACCATGAGTTCGGAAACCGTCTTCTTCGCAAAAAACCTACACTTTGGAGCCAACTTGTAGGTGCTCTTCTCTATTACTGTCATTACCCATTTTTCGTTGCATGTGGTTGGAGGACAAAGCAAACAAGGAAGCTAGGGAAAATTTTCCAATACTGCTGGAGTTCTCACAATTCAATGCAACGTCCATTTAATAGTTGACATGTGTATTAACTTGTCCAACTCATAAACGGTTCTTTTATTTTCCGTATGCATGTTTTAACTCTGTTTTTCTCAGTTTTGATGCCGTTCTCCTTCTCAAAGACACTACTTCTACTCCAACAATTTTCAAACTCACAAATCAAGAACGAATCTTATCGGGAAAAAAAAAAAAAAAAAAAAAAAAAGAAAAAAGATTAAATTGGATAACCAAATTCTACAATTTCTTCGAGAAAACGCTGCAACTCAAATTTTTTGGTTTGCCCCATCAAAATTACAAAGAGAAACTTTGGCATATTTTCCACCAGAGAAAAACAACCTTCACTTCCATAAAAAAAAATCCAAAATTATTTAATATTTTTCTATGCATCAAATTACACACCCAAAAGAAAAGTTAAAAAATAAAAAGCTTTTTTTTTTCTTTTTTTTTTTTTTTTTTGCCTGAAAAAATAAGAAGCCTTTAGAATGTTTAAGTCACTTTATTTTGAAAAAAAAAAAAATCACAATTTCAAGGTAAATCATTCACAAAAGTAAAACCCAATAACAAAGGATGGTTGTAACACTTGCATCACATGCAAAGGTTTCTTACCCTCACCAAAGCTCTTCTTGCTCTGCCTCAGCCCTTTTGTTTCTATCTTTAATTTTTGTATATCTCAGTAAACAGCTTGCAAGTGGATTCTCTTCCCCTTTTCCTATTATCTTCCCGATACCAACCCCATAAAATATTTTTGTTTTTGTCTTTTTTTTTTTAACTCTTCATGATGTTCTAACAATTAAGTTACAATCGGTCTTTTCTTTTTGTCATTCCTTCTATGCCTCCTTAGCTATACTAAATTGAGACATAGTGTTCTATTTTATTACAAAATTTGCCATTCGTTTGGTGGCGTGAAGCACGTGAACACTCATTAGCCCGGACAAAACACGGTCAAGGTGGTCCCCCCTATATATATATATATATATATATATACGTTTAGGGTCTTCACCAATTAATGTGAGACTTTATTATTCTCTGAGACAAATAATATGCCAAACTGATGCCAAAAGACAGACTAAAACCAGGTATGCTATTGGTTTACCCAACTATCTTGTTTGTGCGGCAAACCTATAATAATTCTTTGGCTGGTCTTTAATTCAACAAAACCATTAGTAGACCATCTTAATGATTATGTGTGTAACATGGAAATTAACCCAAGGAGAGATTTTTTTAAGTTTTCTGTCACTGCGGTGATGATGATAATGAGCCCCACAGGGCAGAGAAAGACGATGTTTTTGTTTGCCATTTAAAGGAATATTGCCTTTCATATTTGGGCATGGAAATGGAAATGGGCCTGCTGGGTAGTGATGGGTATTTGGATATTAGACCAAGTTTTGAAATGCTTGAAGATCATCAAGAACAACAGGAAAGATAGAATGAGAAAGGAGCAGGAGAAGATTTATTAGTTTTTTATGTATTTGTCATTCACAATAATGCAATTTGATATGTGAATTTCATAATTAAGCTCCAATTATTTATGAAACTTTTCAAGTGAAAAAGTTTGGTTTCTGAACCATCATTTTGGAATGCAATGCAGGAAGGTGATTTATATCTATGTCTATCACAATCTTGAGTGATTTTGAGATGCTAAATCATCATCCACTTTACTGTATAGTAAAAATATCCATTTGCTTTGTTTTATTACGGAAAAACATGCATATCTCATATCTTATAATATAAAATGCTCGCCATCTTCACCCTCAACTACTTAGTAAATTGCCCAAAGGAATTCTGTGATCTGTATCCCACCTAGATTTTCTACTAGATAATTAGGCCAAACAAAGCTTTTGCTTTACTCATCTGTTTTCATGGAGAACATTACTGTTTTTACCATGTGAAATTAGACTTAAGTTGGACTGCCAACAGCAATGATGGAAAGACAGAAATAACAAATCATGAACTAGGTAGAAATTGAAATATATTTGGTATTATTGTTTCTAATTTGTTAAGTGTAGTTTTTCTACTTTAAAATTAAGTTGAGAAGACAAAGTTTGTTGATAAAGGGATGACATGGACAACTATGTAGTTGTTAAAAAGTTAAATGTGTAAATCTTGTTTTTAGAGTCAGCATTATTTGTTTTAGGTTTTTGGATTTACTTAACCCTTGATGCTAGTGCTATTTAAAAAGTCTAGAAGGTTCTTTATATTACGATAAAATCTAATTCATTTTACTATTCTCATATGAGGTCCTGGACTTAAAAGTCTGATTTTCAAAACAATCTCTGAAGCTGCATCAGGATTTGCAAATCAGAAAACATATTATGTAGAGTGTTCATTACATATGAATATTGAAGCTTCATGCAATAGCTTACCTTGCTTTCCTTTGTTCTTCATGCGTGCTTGGTGGTCTCTGTAGCTTCTGTATGCACCCAACAGAAGCTTTAGATCTTCACTTAAAATTTAGTTTTCGGAATGAGGACACGAGGCTCTTCTTTCACCATATCAATACTAAATTTCTCTGTCATATCCAAGTCCTTTGGATCCTTTCCATGTGGAAGCGACCAATCAAAGAAATGAATAAGGGAGGCAATAATCAATGAAACATGCATGGAAGCCATTGTTAAGCCAGGGCAAATTCTCCTCCCTGAACCAAAAGTTATGAATTCGAAGTCGTTCCCTTTGAAATTCAAGCTCGAGTTGAGAAATCTTTCTGGTTTGAACTCTAATGGATCTTTCCAGTAATTGACGTCCCTTCCAATGGCCCAAAGGTTAACTAGAATCATTGAGTCCTTGGGAATGGTGTAGGTCATAACTTGGCATGACTCAACTGCCCGATGAGGGATGAGAAGTGGCACAGGAGGGTAAAACCTCAAGGCTTCTTTAATACAAGCTTGAAGGTATGTTAAATTGGCTACATGGGATTCTGTTATAGAATTGTGTTTGATTTCTGTAGCAAGTTCATCTTCAACAATCTTCAAGCATCTTGGATTCCTAATTAGTTCTGCCATAGTCCACTCAATCACCCAGCTGCTAGTGTCTGTGCCAGCAATAAATAACTCCTGTAAATGCATTCATGTCTCTTTAGTCCAACCATTTTATCACCATGTCAATATGACCAAGCATAATCAATATCAATCACATTTCTAGACAAAGTCCAATGACAAAGTTTACAATTCCTCTTGGAATCCCTTGCCTCAAATAAAAATAATAATAACATATATAAACAATATATAGAATACACATATAATCACAATATATTTTTTTATCAGAGGTAGAAGACATTATACCTGAAATAGCAGATTCACTTGATCTTCGGGACAGCCTTTTTTGATGATGGCATCAAGAAAATCTTGATGGTTTGGAGCAATAACAATTTCTCTGTTCTCCTTCCTATCTTTGATGATTGTCTTCCACATCTCACTGCTCCTTTGATGGAGTTCCATACCCTTCTTTCTTAATCTTTGCAGATCTAATGGAGCCAATAATGGATAAATATCGAATATATTTGGAATAGAAGCCAGATCCGAAATATTCCTCAAAATCCGATTAATTTCCCCAGTATGAACACTCTCATCTTCCAAGTTTACAAGATCTCTTGAGACCATAATATTACTAAGCATATTAAGCACAACAGCAGAAACTACATCTCTAATTCTAACCACCTTCCCTTCCATTTTACCTATAAATTCCAACATTTCCTTCACCTTTTTCTCTCTTATACAAGCTTGACTACTTATTGCTTTGCTTGAGAATAGCTCTTCTCGACAAAGGGTCCTCAAGTTCCTCCAGAATTCATTGCACTCTAGAGACCACCCAAGTGAAAATCTGTTGAGTTCTAAACTCTTAGCTGCCAAAACTTGAGGAACTTGTCGTCCAGATAAATTCCGGTCATGTATCCTGAGAATTTCCATTGCAGCAGACGGCGATGAGCCTACCATTAGTAGTTGGTTTCCAAATTGAGTGAGATGAGAGGGCCATAGGTTTCAGCAAGGCGTGAGAGAGAGACGTAAGGTTTTGTTCCTATTTGAATAATATTGCCTATAACTGGCCATGGAAATGGACCAGGTGGAAGTGATGAGGATTTGAACACAGACCAAGTTTTGAAGTGACTGATCAGGACGATGAACAGAACATGTAGAATAAGGAGGAGGAGGAGGCAAAAATTAGTTTCTTCCGAGACAAATGAAGTTTGAGACATAGTTTTCATGATCCCAATCTCAAAGTGAAATTGGTAACTGAATCAGAAACTTAAAGGGTGATTGCCAACAGGTACTAGAAAGGTGGTCGGCCGGTTATGTTTAAGATTGTGTAACTTTCATAAAATATTTATATTAATATATATACTTAATAGTCATGAAATTACTTTATGACTAAGTTATGCCTATGGCGTTACCCAAAAAAAAAAAAAAAAAGGTAGACAACTATAGTTGCATCATATAAGGTTTTCAGCCACACGCCTCTGTCAGTTTTGGATAATGTTCTTAGAATTTTCAAAAAAATACAAAAACACCCTATTATGATTCATTTTTGTTGCCATAAAAAAATTTTTTTTTTTGGGGCACATTTTTTGAATTTTTCACCTGAGCAAAAGGGGTGACATTGCTTGGTTTTGTTAAGACTTAACAGCATCATGCATATCAATTTAAAATCTTAAAGATCTTCTCCAACCACTGCTTTCCTTAATTAAATACCATGCAAAAGAAATTCCCAGCGTATATTTTCTATCCAACCTAAATTATTCTAGTTGAAAATTTTGGCCAAATAAACCTTTACTTTACTCAGCTTTTGTCATCTGAAGCTCAACTGTTCACCTATCATCTCCCTTCTCATAGAGAAATAGCAGTGGTATTGTATACTGTTTTTCAAGAAAGCCTCCCTTATTATCTTAATGAAAACTTGATTATAAGTGCATTTAAGCACTTCTTTATATGGTTGAAGTTCTGCAATTTCTTTTTCCCTCTTTTCTGTTCTCTCTATTTTGCTGTGAAAATAGCTCAGGCAAGAGGAAAATATATAGAGGTTTAGAACTTCGTCATATACTTCACTATTCATGTCCTATGCTGATTCAGTTTACAAGCTTAAAGCCATTTCATAAACTAAGAAAAAAATATATAACTACATGATACTCTTAAGTAAAGTGAAGAGAACTAAATAAACCAACACAAATCAATAAAACCATTTCATATATAACATTCAAATTTTCAACTAGGTGATAACATAACAATACTACAAAGAATATCATCTTAATACAGAAAGAATCAAAGAATAAACACAAATTTGACTCCAAATACTAGTGCCTGAAAAAAAAAAATTCCTAAGAACTTGGCCTGCAAAGAATTGAAATTAGTATTTTGACCTAGTGTATTCATACAAATGGATCTGACACTATGAGGACTGACTGACTGACCTTATCTGCAAGAAAAGAATGAAAGAATAATATGACAGATTTCCCTACCTACAAAGAATTCTGTATCCCTTTTTTTCCTTTTTTTTTTTTCTTTTTTCCTCTGTATGCAACAACAACGGAAAGGAATTGTGATGGTATCTGTGAAGAAAAGAACAGCTATCAACTTGGTTGAGAAAAAGATGATGAAGTGCCTGCCACATCAACTGGTGCCCATGCTGACACAGTAAACAGAGGTTGATCTAGCCAACCTAGGGTAAGTCCCTCTCCGTCTTGCCCTTGCTTCTTGACATTATAATTCTCACCGGAGTACATCTTCAACAGCAACTGACTCTGAATCAATTCCCTCTCACTAATCCTAATGCAGTGAAACCCTCCTTGTTCCATCAACCTTCTCCACTTTTCAAAACTTTCATGCCTTTCTAACCTGTCGCTTCCTTCGCAGGCAACAATATTCCTTATCTCCCTCGCAAACATCTCCTCTACTTTGATCCTGGCTGGACTATCCAATGGAAGGCTTAAATCAATGGAATCAAATATGGCAGAATAGTATTTCAACGAGTTGGAAACTCTTGCTTCCAACCTGGGGTCGTTGTGTTCTGCTTCTTGTTCTGCCATAAGAACTATAGTGGGGTTCGTGCTTCGAATCAGTCCCAAAAAATCCCTCAGGCTTCCTCCATTCCCATCATAAAGAGTCTTGTGCAGTTGGAAAACACAATTCACAGCAACACTCTCGTGCTCCTTGACATGAAGCATCCAAAGCCTCACATCTTCCAATCTGTCCACAACCGGGTGGAACTCGAAAGGCAGGTTTAGTGCCTCAGCAAATCCGGCTAGTCTATCTCCTGTTTCGTTTAGCTCTTGCTTGGACTCACCTATGCCAGTGATTCTAACATGGCTTGGAGGATTAGTCCTAGAAGCTAAACTCTGGAACAAACTAGGCCATTGCAATCCTTGCTTAATGTCGAAATCTATAATGTGAACCCTGTCTTTCCCTTCAAAAGCTCTCAGCAATATCTCATTCGAAGTGAAATGAAGAAACTTTAGAATTGGGCTCACCTGGTTTAGAAGCCTCAATGCAGAGCCAGAATCATCATCCATTCGATCAAACTCCCGAGGAGTTGTAATGTGAAAAATATGAGGCCAAAGCCTGGTGACTCGCAGAGCTAAAGCTTCAGTATAGTAAGCAATAAGCCTGCTCAAAGGTGTTCCTCCTCTAGGAGAAGCAAGCTCCCCCAGTTTAGCTATAAAATGGTTAACCAACGGAATATTCTTCGACCCAATTGCTTCCAAACATGATGTTAGCAAACTTACAAGCTCAATCCCTTGATGGTCTACAGGGATGTCCTCCTCCCCTGCCTCTACTCCAGAACCTCCATGTGGGTCGTAAGGATGCGTAGACCCATTACCCACTTCATGTTCAGGGACTGCTTCACTGAGCCTCAAGGCCAAGTTTTGGCTTTCGGAGGACGAACTGGATGGAGAAGCTTCCTTTACCTGCCTGTGGCTTGTCTCACCAACCTTCTCACCCAGATCAGTGATCTCAGTAACAACTGATTCCACCCAAGGATTGTTTGACAATGGCAATGGAGGAGAAATCACTTCCCCAGGAACCAAACAGACCCTCTCTTCATCCCCTGAACATGTCAAAGAGAAAGGAACTTGAGGAGGGTTAAAACCAGGCTGAAACCAAAAATTCCCAGCACCCAATTGGCCTAAACTCAAACTATCACCCCCTTTATGAAAATCATCATCGTTGGCTTTTCCATTATCACTGCTACCCCTTTTCCTCTTGGCTCTGTTTATGAAGGACTCGTCCACCTGCTCTGCAAACCTCTTCAAACTCTTTCCTCTCTCCCAAAACTCCTCCTTGATCTCCTTCCTTGCTTCGGCGAATGCTGTCTGAGGACTCGGTGGCGGCGCTGTTGTTGCCAATGGTGGCAGCCGGATATTCTGCTTCAGGGAACAACTGCTGGTCTTTGATTCGATAGGTTTCTCCACCGAAAGTCCTACCGGCCTAATGGATTGTGACCGGGCGGTGTCTTTCCGAGGAAAACCACATGGCAAGTCCAATCTCTGTGTGCTCATTGAAGGCAACTGGAAATGGCAAGCTTGGAACTGTGCGGGTGCTTCACTCCTCAATCTATGCCTTGGCGATAGCAATGTGGAACTAGAACACCCAGCCAACATTTCTCTCTATAACCTTCCAATTTTCTTTCTTTTGTTTTTTAATTGAACTACAATTCACCCACCCTGTTTTTGCTAGCTTTATCTTTTCTCTCCCTAGTTCTTTCTCTTTTTTTCTACAGCTTTTGGATGATGATAAAATCTGTAGTGTTTGTTATTTTGTATTAAAATTCTTTATTTCTATAAAACCTTTTGAATGAAAATTTGAAGAGAGAAACCCAGAGAGATAGACTATTTTGTGAGTGTGTGAAAAAAAATAAATAAATAAACAAACAAACAATAGGAATCCGATGAATAATGGAGAAACAAATCAAAAGAAAAAAATAAAATAAAATAGGTTTACAAGCTTGTGTGTGTTCCTATATGCGTGCAAAGAAAGAACAGAATATGCAAACCCCACCCCCAAAAGAATGAAAGAATTTGGAAACTAATAGACCTACAATAGTAAGATCATCGGATTCCGAAATATTCAAAAGAAATTCATTGGAAAAGGCTATGATTTTTCTTCACAAAGGAGCTAACACAACGAATGGAAGTATAGAAATGTACATGCTCAAACTGGAAGCTGAAACACCCAGCAATTTTCAGACCCAAACCGGCAAAAGAAGAATCCATCAAGTCCACCATGGCTGAAAACTTGAATCCGAAGCAAAACCCGGATAAACCCAGGTCCAGAAAAACGAAAACCCTTTTCAAACTTGCATGCAAAGAAAACCAAATCGATAATCAACAACAAACAGACAAATAAAAAACCTCCCTCAGAAACTCACTCACTGCCCAAAGAAACCAAAAATCAAACAAGAACTGTGCTTTATATACTGACCCTTTTTTTTTTTTTTTTTTTTCCTTCTCAATTTTTTCCCTCACTACTCCACCGCCTTTCCTACTCTACTACTACCACTTCCATGGCTGTCACGATCACTGCTTTTCTCTGGGTCTCCCTTCTTCTTCTTCTTCTTCTTCTTCTTCTTCTTTTTTTTTTTTTGGTCTTCTGGGTTCAGTGACTGATTTGATTTACCAGCATTGAAAAAAATGATGGCAGAGTGAAAAGGAAGTTCAAGAAGAGTCTTAAGGGAACAGGATTTGTTTGCCGTGTGATTGTTATCGAACGGTGAAAAACAGAGGAGGATGTGACCGTTGGAGGCTGTCGGTGAAATATGACCGTTGGAAGAGAGAGAGAGAGAGAGAGAAAGAGAGAGGAGGGAGTTGGTGTACGGAGTTTTTTTTTCTTTTCTTTTCTTTTTTGTTTTTTTTTTTTTTTTTGGCTTTTGGAGGATGTGAATCTCTGTAGAATTCACGTGGGATGCACGTGCTGTCCCTTCCTTCCTTTCTTTCCTGCTGTTTTCCGTTTTACTTGACCGTTGGGTATTTTTTATTTTTTATTTTTTTTTTAATTATTACTATTGTGATTTGTATTTTTTATTTTATTTATTTGTTTTTTGGGCCTAAATTTTTGGATCATTAACTTCCTTAACTTCTTCTTAATGTCCTCTCCTAATTATTATTTTTTCCTTTTTTTGTTTTTGTGGGACACGTGCCGCATAGCAAGCCGCCATTACAGTCATGTTTGTTATATTACATTTTTTCTCTCTTTTTTCCCAACAAAATATAAAGAAAAATATATTATAAAATTATTTGCTGATGTCGAAATAATGTACGGAAGTTAAAATTATTATTATAATTAACAAAAAGTGAAAAAAGGGTGAAAGAAAAAAGAGAAAAGCGAAAAAGAAGATTTATTTTCAGTTGAGAAGCTTGAAATTTTTTGAATTTAAAAAGTTTGCTAAATTAAATGCATGTAATATGAAAATGTGAAATGAAATAATATTGAATACCTTTAACAAGATTGGTAATACTTACAAGATAAGATTTAAGCAAATATATATATATATACTTAAAAGTTAAGAATACACAAGATAAGATTTAAGCAAAAAGGAAAAAAAAAAAATAAATACTCAAAAGTTAAGAATACAAACCCTGCTTTTTTTTTTCTTCTTTTTTTTTTTTTTTTTGGAAGAATATAAACCCTGCTAAGTACTTTAAATTGGAAATTTGGTAAAAAAAAAAAAAAAAAAGGAAAGTGAAAAAAGTGAAAGTGTAAAAAAAATAAAAAATAAACAATAGGATGACGTTTTCAGGAGTAACGTTACTTAAGGAGGCATGATGTACATTACAATGATACATTGAAAAAGTAGAGTAATTTTATTTATTTATTTTTGGTGGGGGTGAATACAGTAGAGTAAGCTGGATTTTAACCCAAACTATGTATATCTATATGAATATGCTAGAAACCATTATGAAATTGCTGCCAAAGCTGCGACAACACCAAGATTCCTCGACAAAAAGTAAATTTCAGAGTACCCTTAACAATGAAGGTTTTTTTTTTTTTTTTTTTAATTAACAATTAAGCTTTTTTATGAGTCTAAGAAAATAATGCCAACCATCACCAAATAATAAAGTTTTTTTTTTTTTTTCTTCTTATGTTTTTTGGGCAATAACCAGAATAATAAGTTCCTCCATCAATTATGCCAAATCCAAATCATCCTATTGAATAGTGGTGGAGGTGACAGAAATGTTAAATTCACCAACCATTCACTCATCTTTATACCATTTGAAAATACCATATCCAAAGTTTTTCATTTGTATTAATTATGATTATTAAACTAACACTTTGAAAGTAGTAAGCTTAATAAATGACTAGCAAATATAAAATATGTTGTAATATCAAACTATTACTAATATTGGTAAATGCTAGTTTTATTATTATTGAAGATATTATGCTTAAATGGCAAGCGCATATAAACTATACGATAATATCAACTATTACTAATAATATTGAAAATTGTTAATTTCATTATTATTTATGGTATTAAGCTCATATGACTAGCAAATATAAACTATGCAGTAATATCAACTATTACTAATATCCAAGATCGCTAATTTCATTATTATTGAACAATATGGATAAAAATTTAAGTATAATAGTCAAGTGGCAACTGTTAATATTCCTTCAAAACAAAACAAATTGAAAAACCAAGGATTGTAATGTTCCTGTCAGGCTGACAGAAAATACATCCACTGCAAACATCTTCACAAATGCTAGAAAATAGGCAAGCCGCATAATTTAAAGTAGGTCATGCAGCTTACGCTGAAATGCACTAGTACAGATCTTTAATAAGCAACCTCATCTTAAAACCATAAATATATATACAAAACGTCCCCACGTATTAAAAACGGCATTTAATAGAAAATTCAAATTGACCATTATTGTTGGCTGTGCTTTGGATTTGATCCTGCTCATATATTCCCAAATTCCATGTATTCCATCCAAATAGTCAAAGCCAAATGACATCCAGTACTTTCATGTGATATTATATCTTACTAAATTAAAATGTTGAAGAGAGTATATCTCTACAATTATGGAGTATCATCTACTAAATCAACTCCAGATACAAGGCTTCCTGTTTGCTGGTCAACCCAAGTTCATTTAGGGTCAAACCACTCTCTCCATCCTCAAAAGCACGCCTTGGATATGGCCTCACCTGTTCCAGTATGACAGTTTAGCAAAGTAAATCGCAGATAATCTAAAGTTTTAGTAAATTTTATGGCGCACATATGCAGCCTGTGCACTTTTTAATCTAGACTGACAAAATTAACTGTATCATCAGAAAAATTTGCACAAAGTGGCAACAAGAGATTTACTCAAACATCATCAAGTGCATAAAAATTTTAATACTTTACTCACCAATCTGTATGAGCCAGGTTTGACCCCTCTACCAATGTCTATAAAGTCAAAAAGTGACTGCAAACAAAATTATAATCATGTTTAGGACCCTTTAGGTCAAGCAGAGCAGATATAAGGAGTAACGATTATTTCTTCCGAATAAAGTTACCTGCAGCTTATCAGACTTAACAAATCGACGACCACGGCGACTTCCATCAGGCATTCGCACCAAAAGGTTTATAGCATTCTCATCATCTGATGCCGGTTCCTGAGGTAGAGTAGCTTCCTTTGCTGCAAGTTTTCTCTCCAATTCCTGTCAATAACAATATAAGAAATTCTGGAGCAAATATAATGCCATCACCATAAAAGAAATTTCAAGGTCTTACTATCAATGAAATGTAGGAAATAACCATTATCCATCAACAATTAATAATTAAAAACAGTACGAAAATGCTAATGACATGAACTAGATCAAGATTCTTGAAATTTATTACTCTGAATCCATGTTTAGGACATTGTTACATAAAAATCCTTCTATATTCCAACTGATTTATTTTTTGAGTTAGGACTTCCAATTCAATCTTAATGGTGAATTAAATGCACAAAAGTATGGTTTTACCATAAAAATACAAAGGTAATTATAAAAAAATAATAATAATAAAACTTCATAGTAGCTAGAAATGATTTAAAAGAAAAAAAAAAATGAAGAAGAAGAGGATAATATCTAAGTAAAAGGAGAAAAAAATCCAAGTTTACGAAAGATCAATCTGTTTTGGCATTTCTATAACTTTCTAGAGGTCAATAATTTAATATTAAATGTATTAACAGTTTCTGATTTCAGAGGGCATACAAGATAGTGATTATTTTACAGTACTTATCATGAAAAAGTACATTACATCCTACACAGGTAGGCAGTTCCAATAACCAATTTCACATAATCCAGCACTATTATAACAAGACTCTTATATACCACTTAATTATACCTGCTCCTCCTCCAATCTCCTACGAGATTCTTCCTCCTTCTGTCTTTCTTCTTCACGACGAGCGTCAGCCTCCTCAATAGCCTTCAATTCTTTTTCTCTGTCAGCTTGCAGAGCTGCAAGAAATTCATCATCCTACATGCATATATTATTAGGAGAAGTTTAGTCACATGAATTTGATCGCCTGAAATTCAATTATTTTATCCAGACAGTACACCTGTTGTTCACGTATCAATCGCTGAGCTGCCAGAGATGGTGATGGAGGACGAGGTATAGGCCAAGAATGAGTACTCTCAGGTCGAATGAATTGATGGGGTGCATAAGGGAAACGATACCCAGTTCCTTCAGGAATTCCACCAAACATTGCAGCCTCAAGCATGACCGCTTCATCATGCTCCTCAGAAGAAATGCCTCCCCACTTCAGTTTGGTAAAGAAAAAAGTTCAAAGTTATGATGGCATGAAAAATACAATAAAAAAGAAAAATGATCTTTTAATTGGAAAAACTTATTTTCATGTCACACTGAACTAAATTACTAATGCGAAGAGAATACCTCAGCAGAAGGGAAGGCATCGCCATTGTGCTGTGAATGATTACCCCTATTCAGCTGTCTAGGGCTAGATGGTGGGCTAACCTCAAGGTCCTC
Organism: Ziziphus jujuba; assembly: GCF_031755915.1. Lineage (NCBI taxonomy): Eukaryota > Viridiplantae > Streptophyta > Magnoliopsida > Rosales > Rhamnaceae > Ziziphus > Ziziphus jujuba. The sequence continues at coordinate 26,504,875 of NC_083384.1, forward strand.
AATAACCTCGACCTCTTTGGAGGATTCCACGGAACCAGAAGATACACGTCTAGACTGGTGCCTAACAAGAGGCTGCTCTTCCAAATCATCAGTGTCATCTTGAATAAATGAGGTTCCTGCTTCCAACCTAGATAGACCCATTGTATTATCATAAGATATTTTGCCTCCAAAACTAGAGAACAAGCATTTGTGTACAATCATGTCATAAAAAAAACCTGAGACGTGTCTATGACAATTTTGTAGCATTATAAGAAGTGTACCTTCCATTTGTCGCGCTTAAATTACCCAGCTCCACTTCTGCTGGTGCAGAAGTTCCTTCTTTTGGTGCTCCATAGCTCCCTCCCTGCACACGCAATGCTTTCTCTTGCTCTACTGTCTGGACTCAGATCATGTTAAATAATACCAATATAGTACCAATAACTAAAAACAAAACAATAAAAGAACAACGCACCTTCAGCGATAATGAAACTGCATGTGCAAGTTCAGCATCCTCTAAGTGAGGTTGTCTTTGTTGAGGCCCAGGATGAGTCAAGTCCTTCATCAAGATCAAAATAAGTAAATAACTAAGGCATCTACTTATTAGAAGCATCCAACAAAGAGGAAGTCCACCACTTCACACCAAATGTGAGGATAATTGGAACATACATTTTGTGCACTGAATTGCTGAATTGGATTGCTTTCCTCAACCTCCCGTTTTGAAGCCTCAATGGCAGCTCGAATCATCTCTTCTTCAATGTCATTGTTATAGTTTGGTAAGTCATCGAACCTTGGAGCACTAGGTCCAATTTTCCGATCATGAGATCCATCAAGCAAAACATCTTCTTTTGGTTCACTCTGCTGCCTGGCTTGAGCAGTTGGGGCAGCTGGAACCTCATTTTCATCATCAATAATAACAGTCTCATTGATACTCGTGCTATGTGCATGTGCTGTTTCAGTGACATCCTCAATGACAGGACCATGGCCTGAATGACCAGATGGCTGACTTCCATCCTTGACCTCTATTGGGATCTCTCTCACCTCTCTTGGATGAGTTACAAAGGGTGCTCGGTTTGTAAAATCATCACCGCTTTGAAATATGTTTCTTCCAAAATTTGGATCAAGAAGATGAAACGGATTCACATTTCTAGCTGCAAATGGACGTGCCAGAGGACGTCCCCAAGGTTCAGGTTGACCTGGATCATCAATATCCATGAAATCACTGGGAGCAACAACAGATGTTTCACGCACACTGTGGAAGAAAGAATTTAGACAACAACGTCAGAAAGAAGCATGGAATGCTTAAAAATATAAATCAAACTATACATATATATACATATGTACATATTTTTAAGTCACTACAAATAAATTCCATACTTTGCCAAAGTATTTCTATCTCCTTCACTAAAATGTGCATTCACAGCTCCATTGAGATCACCGCCATGCTCCTGATTTGCAAATGAAAAGGTAACACAGAATCATCAAATTATACAAAATAACAAACTCTCACTATGTATATAAGTCAGGAGAGAGATAGAGACAGAGTAGTTAATTAAAGGTTGGAAAAAAAAAAAAAAAGCTAAGAGCTTTCTCATATCGAAGACACTTAATATTCAAGACACTCTGATCATAAGCTTAATAATTTACTTCTGAATGGTCTTACATACCAAAGAATCTGATAACAAAGAAACCAACGCATAACTAGGCATGAGTAGTTTAAAACAAAGCTCAAAGTGAGAAAGTTTTGTGAACAATGAGATTTGGTGCAGGCATAATAATAGTACAGATAATATTAAGAAGACCAACTATGCTCCAAGAGTTTCTTTCTCTCGAGAATGAGAACACACTGAAGGGCAAAAGAAGCAGAACAGGCAATAAGATTATAAATACAATATGTTAAAATGTCAGCTTAGCTATTATGATAACTAGCTACCATAAGTCCAGCATTTGAAGCACTGTCTCAATCATTACTCCCAAAAGAAAAAGTTGCAAATTTACAATGCTAGTAGAAGAGTATCACCGCATCCCAAATACAAGTCGATCACACCATTTTTAATTCAATATTTTCCTTCCGTCTCATCCTAACCCTCATTTCAAATTTCCGTACTATCCAACTAATATTCATGCAATTTTTACATCTCCCTTGATAAGGGAAAGACCCAGTTTTTCTTGACAGTAAGCCCTTGCTATTATATACGTGCCATCAACTTAGAAAAAGTACAAATTTTCAGCACAAGCAACCAATGACTAACAGCCACAAATGGCCAAAAAAAAAAAAATAATAATAATAATAATAATAATAAAAACAGAACTTTATACAATTTATTGATTTAGTTGAACATATCAAATTCTTTCATCACTCAAAAACACCAGCCAAGTAGTCGCTAAACTGACTGAATTACTTAAACATCAACTAGCATCTAAAAGCATACAATTTACATCCCAATAAACTAAGATAAATGCATACAATTCCATACAATCTTCAAACAATTAATACCACCAGAAAAATTCCCAATTCAATTCAATCACACAACGTACCAGAACCCTAACCACACACCGATAGCAACATTAACCAGTTGCGATTCCTAAAGCATATATGTAAATAAAAATAAATAAATAAATAAATAAATTCAATTGCTAACCCTTCAAAAAACAAAAAAGAAAAAGAAAAAAAACCCTTGAAAATCGAATAGGGAAATCAAAATAATAATACCTCGAGCTTTTGCACGGCGATTGCTTCCGATACACCGGTGATGCTCATGAAGGTCTCGATTGCTTCCTGATTAGGCCTTGCCATTGAAGAATTCACAACAGAATAAACTGCGATTTTTCTCACTGTCTCGTTGATTTTTTCTTTGTTTTTTTTTTTTCCCGAAAATCAAAAGTGGAAACTTTAAATTTCTCTTGGGTTTCAAAAGAATTTCTCAGATAATTCGAAGAGATATTTGTGAAGAAAAATGCGGTGGCTTATATTATATATATATATATATATATATATATATGAAGAGAGAGAGAGAGAGAGAGAGAGAGAGAGAAGAGAAAAAGGGTATGTATGTATGTGTGCTTTTGGGTCTTCTCCAATCGGGTACGCCTCTTTGGAAGGTAACAAGGTGTCAAGTATCAGAGCAGGCAGTGTGGCATTTTGGCAAACTTGTTGTCTAAGTAGCTCCTTATAAATAATTAAAATAAATACAAATAAAGAGATTCTTTGCACTGCTATTTGGTTTTGTGGTGAGTTTGTAATTTTATTTCCCAATAAAAAAATAAAAAAAAAGTTGCAAATATATATAAAATTTTATGTTTATACAATTTCGATACATAGAGATATAAAATTTATGGAAAAACATACCATGTTAGCTGTTATATAGAGGGGGGAAAAAAAAAAAAAAGATTCAATCGATTTTCAAAAAGACATAGAATTAGCCACTAATAACAATTAATATTCGGTCCCAAATAAATTTTAAAGATTGCCATTTTTCTATTTAAATTTATTTAAAAAAATATTGAAATTATATGGATTAACACATATGAGCCAATATAGAAATCTCTTTGTATAAAATTATATGTTCTTGTAAGGATCTTTATCATATCAAATCCTTATATTCTTTTAATATTACAATTAGATTTTAAAAAGTTTTTTTCTTTATATATATATATTGAGATGTATATGAGAATTTGAAATAGGAATCACTGCAAGAAAATAGGAAAAATAACCAATGGACAAATATACCATTTGAGAAATCTAAAAGGGTTTATTTTTTTAAAATAAAAATCAATATATAATTTGTTCAATTATTAATTATCATGTTTACAATCATTTTGTAATTTCACTATTAGTGTGAAATAGCAAAACTCAAGATAACAATGGCAAAATGTCATACTAGCTTATACATTTTGTATTGAAGAGTTAAAAAGAGTTTTGAACATTTTGTGATACAACTTTATTTATTTATTTATTTTTGTTGTTGGATTTTTGGATTAGATTTTAGGCTTTGTTTGTAAAGTGTCAAAATTGAGAGGGAAATTGATTTTCGGAATTTAATTTTCTGGGATTTAATTTTCTGAAAATTAATTTTTCTCCTGATATATTTGGTAAATAATAGAAAAGTTGAAACTTATAAGTAATTAAATTTAATATTGTATAATAAATTAAAAATAAATATATATTTTAAAAATAATTTATAATTATTTTATTTGGAATTTTCAAAATAACATCATTATAGATAGGAACAACTTTTTCATATATTTTACTACATTGATGGAAATTTAATTCTTAAATCTATATTTTTTCATCTTATAATAAATATTCAAATAAAATAAAATTATCATTTGAAATTAGATCCCCACTAAATTTATTATTCTCCAAATATACCTAATGGTATAATTTTGAATAGGCTTTGTTTTTCATTCGAGTGTGCTAGCGTGTGAATGAAGTGGGTAGCCACATGCCCAACAACCCATGTACAATTGACATACAATTTCTAACCCAAAAGAAAAGCCACAATTTTGTATTTACATGGTGTTTTGCTTACGTTTTACTTTGAGTACAATTTTAAATCTTTATTTTTTAATTTGTATTTTTAAGTCTAAATTATGTTGACTTCAAAAAAAATAAAAAATGAAGTCTAAATTATTTTTTTCACTGGTCAATTTAAAATATTTAGTAAATCTAGTTTTATATATCAGATATAAATAAATAGTTTTATCTTTGTTCTTTATGATGACTATAAACTGTTAAAAACACTATTCCGGTCTTATAAGTAATTGTATTGCAAATATTAAATTAACAAATAAATATAAGTAATTGGTAAAAATAAAGGGAATCATGCACTTTTTTTTTTTGGTAACTTATTTTTCCCAAAAAAAAAAAACTTATATATAATAAACCACTTCCCCACAAATTACCCCCAAAAAAAAAAAAAAAAAAAACATTTCCCCAAAGAAAGGTCATGAAGGTCAATTGTGAAGGCAACAAATAAATTGACTTGGTACATAAATATAATGAGCGTGTCCCTTATTGACTATAGGAAAATGAGATTTTAGAATTTAGAGTTAAAATATGTGCTAAGCTTCATGTGTGACAAAGAATATTAAAGGTGAACGTGGAATAGATATAGCCAAGGGTCGGTCAAGCATGCTTCCAGAGACTTCTCCCTCCCAAATTGATAATTTAATTTAATTTAATTTAAGCACTCCCTTAATTTCCATTTTATCATATGATGAACAATCTTTTGAATTTATCTTGAATTCAATGAACAAGTTATAATTATTATTATTATTATTATTTGCATTTAACAAATTATCTTTGACTATATGTAAACTTGCAACACTTTTATGTATTTATAAGAAAAATTAGTTATTATCCTTTTACTTTATGAACTGGTATTATGACTTCATGCGCCAACTTAATAATTAGCCATGAAGTGATTAATTATTTTTAAACATTTATAGTATTATTAATTAGTGTTGGTAATCATATATCATTATTTTATTAGTAAGGTTAGCATTATTAAAATATCTATCAAATTAATTAACAAAAAGACAATCCTTAATTAATTTATTTTTATTTTTCTAATCCATTAAAATGTTCATTTATTAATATTTATATTTTATGGATATCTCAACCCATAATATTTTAATATGCATTATTGCTACTTTATTACTTTGTATTTAATTTCATATATGGCTTTTAAAGATTAATTTATAATATACTTTTAATTTTAAACCACACCTTCAAATGCTTACCACATGATGGAAACATGTTTTAAAATTATCAAAATCTCATATTTGAATACATTTTTTTTCTTAGTTATGAAAAAGGGACAAATTTAAAATTTAGATACAAATCTTGGCAATTTGGTATCTTTTGGAATAACCCCCAAATCCAAAGTTTGAGATCCTCATTCCCTAATTTAACCTTCTCCCACAAAAATATATATATATAGTCCGTGTATGATACGAACCACAATATTAGTATTAGTGATGGTTTTTTATAATATTGATGATAATTTTCTAAGAAACCATCGTTAATACTATAAAAAACCGTCACTAATACTGCGATCTTCATGTGAACCATCCTCACCATAGAATTTCTGTATATATATATATATATATATTTGCAATTTGCAATTTTTTTTTTTAATTACAAATTCTAGGTTTAGCATCCCAACAATGAAATCTAGGTTTTAGCTAGAAATATGTCGATGGCAAATTTTACAGTTATGGCCCTCATCTTTTCAAATAATGACAGTACAAGCAACAACAACAATACGAACCGTTTTGGTGCTCGGAAATCACATCCTCCTCCTCCCCCCCACCTCTCTGGTTTTGGTGAAACGCTGACCGAGCGCCACTGCTGGCTCTGTTCTCTGGAATCACAGAGCATCACAGAAAGAAGAAAATGGCGAAGAAGAAGAAAGAAGGAAGCTTTTGGATATGGGTAACAGCATCGATCATCTTCAGGCTCATTCTCATATATTTCCCAAGCAATCTCAATCTCTCTTCTCGCCCTGAAGTCTCTACTCCTCTCACAAGCCTTCGTCGCCGTATTCTTCCTCTCTCTCTCTCTAGCTCAGAAAGCTTCACTTCATGGCTATAATCAACTTTGCATTGATTAATTAATTTATTTGTTTTTGAATCTATTTTCAGTGGCTGAAGGGTACTGGTTAAAGCAGTCATCAGTGTCTCCTTATGCAGGTTTTCTTTTCTTTTTTTTTTTTTTTAATTTTTAATTCTTGGGTGAAAAATAGTGTTAAATTATACTAATTTTTTTTTTTTGGGGGTTATTATTACTATTTTGGGTTCTAAGAATTTTGCGTCGTGTTTAATTGACAGGATCTATGTACCACGGTTCTCCTTTATTGCTAGCTGTTCTTGGGCCACTCACAATCAAAAGGTGCCATAAAAGCTCGAAACTCTGTAGCTTAGTATTTATAGTGGGTTAATTTGCTTTAACTTGTTCTAGTTTTATATCTTAGAGCCTGATCTTTGGAATCAAAGAACCCAGATGCTAAATCCAATTCTTTGTTCTGTTTATATATCAAATCCTATTTTTGGCTTCCCTATCAAGTACATTCCCAAGCTGCCTCACACTGAGTTTAGCGTTCTTGAAATCTGAAGCTTGCTCTTTTTCATAGCACGAAATTTTTCTAACATTTTCTCTACAATTTAATTGCCGCACAGCATTGAAGGGCAGCCCAACAATCTTTTATACAGGTTAGACTAGTTTTCTCCCTTCTTTTACTTCTATGTTTCTTTTGATATTATTGCCTTAGTCTGTTTCTTGAATTCCCTAAAAGTAGGGGACAACTGACTTTTGTTTTTGGTTGTGCCACGTTTCTTCTCTTCTTCTTTTCTTATTTAACTTATGTTGATGTCAAAATCTGTTTGGATACAGTTTGGTATTTGTGATTGCAGATTTTATAAATGCATTACTTATTCGAGCTATTGGGCAGAAGCTTCAAATTACATATAGCAGGAGCTTGAAATCACTAGATCTTGATACAGTTTCAAAAAGCTCAGGTAATTATCACATATAAAGACCAATACCTGTTTGAGTTCTGATGCAGATAGGATGATTCAGTCTTTTATCAATGGTGTCAGCATGTATAAGAAGTAAAATTATGTATTGGTTGTGGCACTAAATGTATAAATTTTGATTAACTGGGACAGTTAGAAAATGGAAGTTTCTTGGATAGCCTATAGCAAATGTTTAATGGAAATTTTTGTATTGCCTCTTGGTTTCCCTCCCCACTTCATTCCTTTTCTCTACATCGCCCTTCACAAGCTAATAAATTACAGCATTTATGTTGGTTGCAGCAGCTCTTCCCTCTCGAGATATTGCTGCCCTCATTTACTTGTGGAATCCATTCACAATAGTTGCGTGTGTCGGCTTGTCAACATCCCCAATTGAAAACCTCGCAATCTTGTTGTCCATTTATGGAGCATGTTCAAGTAAGAAGCTAATAATGTGTTTAAGACTATATGGTAATTTTTTTGAAGTTTTGTTGAAATTGGTTAATCTACTCATGATATAACTCAAAATTATTATTCTAGCCAATATAATGGAGCTAAGAGATCTAGTTAACAAATAGGCTCCTGCTATAGCTGCAATCCGCTACCTTGTAACAAAAAAAGACAAATAAAATGAAAAAAAAAAAAAAAGAAAAAAGAAAAAATAAAAAAAAATCAAAATCAGAAGATACAAATCTCTTCTTATGGTGGTGAATATTTTTTTTTTATACTTCTCATTTTAGTGTTGATTTTCAATGTCTACTCTTTTATTTTTTATTTTTTTTATTTTTTATTTATTTTTTATTCGGAAACATGAGCAAATCTTTTATGATCATATTTCATTAGCCTTCTCATAATTACATTTATGTTCTGAAGGGATTAGCACTTGATGTACAAACAGATGAAGGATAGTTATCTTGTATTATTTTTAGTAATTATAATTTGCTGTTGAATGTAGTTCTTTTGATGAACCACAGGAATAGTTCCACTGGCAGCTTTTGGCTGGGTCATGGCAACACATCTGTCTCTTTACCCAGTGATTCTAATTGTTCCAGTATGTAGTTTTCAATTACCCATTGTATTTGATCCAACTGGGCTACATATTCTTTAGAATAACATAAGGAAGATTTTACAAATTTCCATTTTCATGCATGTAAGTAATCAATTTCACTTTTCCTCAGGTGATTCTTTTATTAGGATATGGTACAGATACTCCGCCTAGAAAGTTGTTGCTACAAAGGAGAGGTGGTAAACTTGAAGATAACCCCTCAAATGATAGTGATTTTCATCAAGGGCAAGCAATGAAAGAACCAGAACTAGCCATTGTGTTCTCTTGGAGACCCGTCAATCTTTTCTTATTGTGGATTATTATATGGTCACTCTATGTTTTAGTTCTATGTGGCATATATGTTAAACAGTATGGTGGTCTTAATGAGATGTTTAAAAGGTATCAGTTTAATATAACGGAATTTGTCTCTTGAATTGATTTTCCTGCTTCTTAATTTTTTATGTGTCACTATACATATACAATATAGGATGTGAGTGCATTACCTTTTTACAGTATTAGTAATAGATAGTTGACATATTATTTGGGAATTTGTGAAAGATCAAGTACTTTTGGTAAATGACAGCATCATGAAGTTCACAGTATGTGGAAAAAGTTAAATGCTTCTTAAAAGTCTTTTGTTCCATATGAAATGGGGTTGATTAAAGACTTTGTATAAGCATTGGCTGCACACGACAATGAATTTGGTAATGTAATAAAGAAGAAAGTTGTGTTAAAATTTTAAAGCTCATCTTATTCATGTAGAAAAATTTGGTCTTAGTCAATTTGAAGGAAAGTTCTAGCTGAAGGTTTATGTCTAATGCTGGTTGCTTAAATAATACATATTAACTCTTCCTGTATCTGACTGGTCTTTGCAGCACGTATGGGTTCATCCTCACCATGCAAGATTTATCTCCAAATATAGGTGTATTATGGTGAGCCAAAAATTTGTTGTTGGTGTAGAGATGTTCGAGTTGTGGTGCTAACTTGTTCATCATCTGTGCTTCTTCTGTAGGTACTTCTTTGCAGAAGTTTTTGATTTTTTCAGAAATTTTTTTCTGATTGTCTTCCACTTGAATATTATATTTATGATATTCCCATTGGCTATACGGCTGAACCACCGCCCTTGCTTTCTCGCATTTGTGTACATCACAATCTCTTCAATGCTCAAGTCTTATCCTTCTGTAAGTTCTTTCCTAACTTGCAGAAATTGTCTTTTTCACCAGGATCAACCATGGTGTGTAACAGATTGTCTTTCTATTATTTGTTTACGCATGACAAAAGATGATGCAAATTTCAAGATCTTAGATCTGGTCAAATTTGTAATACTAAAATAACTAGAGAGCCTGATGTAGAAAAGCTGATCTGTTTACTAATTTGATGGACCAACTGTCAATTTGAAGTTGGTGTAATCTATGTCTAAATTGGATAATTGTCTTAAGTTGGTGTAATCTTTGTCTAAGTTGGATAATTATCTTACATCTTTTACCCTTCAAGTTTTTTAAAAAGAAATAGTAATAATTAATAAGGAAAATTAAAATTCATGAAATTGAACTTTTCAAGGTGAAACTCCCTTGTAATTGGAACCTGATTCTCCACGTAGGTGTCTATAATTTTCTTGATATTGCTGCTTGTACTTTGAAATTTCATATATTATGTCACCCTCTAATTTTAGTATATTCCGGTCTTTCTCTGTCTATTGTCCTAAATGGAGTAACCACATACATAGTGGACATAATTGGCGAGACCAAAACTTCTTTAAATTATGTTTTAGGAGTTGTTCCTCATACATAGTGGACCTAATTGGCGAGACCAAAACTTCTTTAAATTATGTTTTAGGAGTTGTTTTTTCTTTTCTTGGTGACTAATTTGTTTTCAATTGCTGCTTCTGGTACTTGAAGCTTACAAGCTTCCATCTCAATTTCAAAATTTTCTAATCACATATGATAGAACCATCTTATTGATTAGCACTCCTGCCTGTTAATAATTGACTTGCTTATGAAATTATATGCTCTTTTGATTCTTATATTTTCACGTTTCTGGATTTATGAGTCGTTGGCAATCTGATTGGTTTTCCTTTGTTGGTTTGATTTTATTTAGGTGGGAGATTCAGCTCTATCATTGGGTTTGTTAGGATTGTTTGTTAATGAACTAGCAGGCAAGTTGGTTGATTCTATTTTGTTACTGTTGCATTCTGACATTGGTTGGCATCTTAAACTGTCTATCTTCCATGGCATGCAGAAATGCAGTTCTCCTTCTTCATCTTCTGTGTTTATGTTGGGGTTTCCCTCCTTAGCCCTGTGATGCACAACCTATGGATATGGAGGGTATGGCACTCTCTGAAGTTGATCTAAACGTTAGAGACATTGTTTTAGATTGTAACCCTTTTAACAAAATGTGCAGGGAACTGGAAATGCAAATTTCTACTATGCAACCGCCATGGCTTACGCCTGCTTGCAGGTTTGTTACTTTTAGTCAAGAGTTCCATTTTTTTTTTTTTAATATTAAATTGAGAGTTTTGGATCATTATAATCATAGCTTTTGGAGGGCCATAAAATGTTTGTTTTTTTCTCTTAAAATTTGATTTCAGAAAGTGTTACCGGAGCTATGCCAGTAACCTTCCCATAAGTCTTCGAATTGACATGGTTAACATGTGTAGATTAATGCGTTGCCTTCCAATCAAGTTATGCTCATTGTCAGCTTCAAGTTGACACATTTCAGGAATTATCTACCTGATAGTGCAAACACACTATTCTTGTTATTAATTCTTTGATACAACAGATTACTGATTGTCAACTGCTAGCATTGTATCAAATCTTTAGAATGCTTTAGCTTGATTCCTTTACTGATGCATGCCATTGCCTACAGATTATTTTGGTGGTTGAGAGTGTAAGTGCAATGCTCAATCATGATAGGAAGCTAAGAAAGCTCTCTTCTGCAAAGCTTCAGAACGTCAAATCTTGAGGACTTTGTGCAGCCATACAAGTTTGCTCTGATTATTTTGGCTACGCTTAATTGTTAAAAGTTCTACAGCTCCAAATACGCAGTTATGTGCTGCCTATGGCATTCTCTGACTAAAACACTCACAGTCGTTCAAGTTTGAAAGCCATTATACGGTTGTTTGGAAGGTCTACATTCTCTGAAATTCTTTCTCGATCAGCCGTTGGCTCTGCTTTCTCAATCAGCTTTTGGCAAAACTTTTTTAAGTTAAAATTCAGAGAATCTGTAATGACTAGTTAACTAACTGTGCCTCAGTATTTTTCGTTGCAACTCAGTATACTGGTCTAGAGAGGGAGTGACAGTGAGAAGAGAGAGAGAACCGAGTAAATATTGTAGTACACTGGATGTCAGATTTATAGCAAAGATGATTGATACAGTTTTCCATTTCCTCTTCTTGCTTTAATTTTCGATGGTTTTACTTTACTCATGGATTAGTAACTCTAGAACTCGTACCCTTCTGCTAGCAAGAAAAAACCAAGCACAATTTTTCGTCCGCAAAAGAACAAAAACTTGGTATAATGCAGCAGGGAAATTTACCAAACCCCGCATTGCATTTGGCAGATCCAGATCATCTTCTGGTTTCCAACTTATTTGTTTATCTTTCTGGTGTCATAAGTATAAGAAACAAATACCTGTGCGTTTGGGATTTATTTTCATTACCATTTCTTGGCATCGTCCAAGGAACAGAGACCAACCCATTTTCAACTTTTTGCAATTTTGAGTGTGTGTGTGTGTTTGTTTTTTAATAAACTTTTGCTATTAATTGATTATAGGATTTCCCTTTTTTTTTCTCCCATCCCATTTCATCATTCTAGACATCTAGGATAGGTGAGGACCAACATGGCTAGGTAGGTATCCATAATTAGTAAGCCGTAGGCAGTCAACTCATTGACTTTAGTGGGACACATTGGATCTTATTATAGTACCAGTCAGGTTTATTAATTACTTCCTAACTATAATTTTTATGCAAAATACAAATGCTTTTTGTCGGAATATCACTATACAGGTTAAAAAAATAACTAATAATGGAATGAAATTAACGGCTAATAATGGAATGAAATTAACGGCTATGTCACTACTAACCAGCAATTACCATTCCTATATATTTTTAGGGAGGGAAAAATTAAAGTTGTACCTAACCAGATCTTCATCCATGATATAGGGGTTCATTTCTTTTGTGATTGGAAAATAGATTTTTGAAATGATTTTGTTGAAGAATTTTCAAAATCTTAACTATTAATGGGCAATGGTTTTTCAGTAACATGAAAAAAAAAAATGATGGGTTCCCTTGGAATGGAATATTTTTCTTCTTTTTTTTTTTTTGGTTTTTTCCCCAAAAAAAGAGAAAAAAAAAATTCTTTTCTAAAGGGTATTCAACATCAAAACAAAGAATCACTTATTTAATACTTTTAAGTCAAGTTTGTGAGTAAAGAATCACTTATTTCTTAATTTATCATAGATCAGAAAAAAATAAATAATAAAAGAAAAGAAGAAAATAAAAGCATAGAATTCCTTTTGAAGCTGTTTATCGTGGTGTGGTGGGCTGGGTCAAACCGAGCCCAGTGTACTTTCCTCTCAATATGCAAACAGGCTAAAGAAGCAAAAGGGTCAGCTCTTATCTTTGCTTAAGGGATGTGCAATTGAATGAAGAAATTATTGTTGAATGCATGAATTGGAAATAAGGCTTGCTTGTTTCACAAGGTACCCTTTTATTTTTTTTCCACCAAAAAAGGTACCCTTTATTTTTTTAAATCAAATAAAAGGGACAAGTTCCCTAGGCTCTTAAATTAATCATGGTCCTAACTTATAGGTGACCACATTTTTAACTTACTTAACTTTGTAGCCTTGTTTTTTTATTTAGCAATCCAAAACAAGAAAATAAAATATTTCAAAAAAAAAAAGAAAATAAAATAAAAATCTGTTAGGTAAGGATCTATACACTTTAATGAATAAGCTATCCAAAGTAAAATTTGATTTAAAAAGAAACAAAAAAGCTTTTTAAGCCAATGAATATCAATTTGGAAGCATATATATTTTTTAGTTTCTTTCTTTCTTTCATTTTTTTTTTCTTTAAGTGAACCTTAATTAAAGAAGGATGGGGTGGGTTTGGAAGACTATTAGCATATTACTGGTTCTCAAATCAATGAATTATCGAGTAAGTTAAAAAGAAATTGTTATCCAAAAAAAAAAAAAAAAAGTAAGTTAAAAAGAATTTTGCACCATGAGGTTTTCATGACAGATTAGATCCACTTAACAATTTGAATCCTTGATTGCCTAAATACGAAGTTTTGAGGCCCAAAATTGAACGGTCAAACTAAGATCTTTCCAATGTTCAAAGCAAGAAAAGGTACAAATTACTTTAGTTTATTTTTTCAAAAAAGAAGTAGCAATAGGTAATCCCTACATGGATAATATTGGCATAACAAGCAGTGACTATAATCTTAAGTAGATGGAAAAAAAAAAAAAAAAAGGAAAAAATAAAAGACTAATGGCCTTTTACTAAGAACTTACTTTCAAGTGATTTAGTAGGGGAAATGATACGTTCAAGATTTCTTTTTTTTTTTTTTGGGTGAATATTCGATCAAGATTGCTTACGTATAATGTGGATTTTACTTGTATATAAAATATATTATGTCCTTTTTTTTTTTTTTTGCACATATGATAAATTGGTTTTTTTTTTTTTTTTTTTTTTTTAATACTCCAGTCACGGTCAAATCCAGGTCATTGATATACATCTAAAGCTGTCCTAAAGGGACAAAGACCTAAAAGGTAGAGGTGCAAGGATTAAAAAGTAGAGTGCAACATGAGGAGTTTATACATTACATTAATTCGTCGCATATGTGAGGAATTAATTTAAATGATTCAAAGTTCAACTTTAGAGAGAGTTGAGCTTTCATCAAATTCCTATTTTAGGCAGTTATATATAAATTTTAGGCAGTTGTTTGTAGGGCAAGAAAAGAGTTTCTTCCATGCATGTTTTCAATAAATTTTAGGCAGTTATATATAAAATTCTAAAAGTTGCAGCTTTGATATAGAAGGTGGGCGAGAAAATAAATTATATAATTTAACAAATTAACATTTTATTGACACATTTGCCTTTTTTTTTTTTAGGGTGAAGATACATATACCTCTTGATTAGATCTGCATATGGAAAAAGCGAGCCCTAAACCAACAATATTTTCATCCTTTATATATATACACCTCCCTTCTCCACCTCATGAGTACTTTCTTTACCCTATTCTCCAATGGCCTGAAAGAAAGAAATCGACCATGCATGATCTGCAACTCCTCACACCTGCCTTGATCAATAATAACAACAAATATTCATAACTAAGAGTACTTAATGGGAAATTTCATAGAGTAATTGATTTTATTATAAGATGTTATCATTAATTGTTTTGAAATTTCATCAATATTATTGTTTATTTTACCATTAAATTGGAGGCAAATATATCTAGGTATATTAATATTTAATTAGATACAATTTGACAAATAATAATAATAAAAGATCTAACTTTGGAAGTTAACAGCTACATTAGGTCTAATTCATCAACTTTGATTTCTTACAATCCAATTCATACCAAATTGATAGATATGATGGTCTTAGTATTAGATTTTTTTTATTAACTTTTCTATTATTTTAAAACTTGAGATTTAAAAATCAACTAACAATTTAATTTTTATTTAAAAACTGAATCCTATAAAGATTAGATGAATCATAAATATATTTTTAAATTTTAATTATTAAAACAATATAAAAATATTAAAAAATATCCTAATGATAAATCTACTAGATCTGAATCTAGTTATATATATATATATATATATATATATGTATATAGAAGGGCTCTTTATATATGAATATATAAGCCATTCATGTTACACTTTAGTTGTCAAATTAATGCACAAGTAAATGCCTAATACAACTCTATTCATGGTCTCCTTGTTTCTAATTCTATTACATATAATAATTATAAAATTATACGCTTTTTGTATATGTATATATATTGTTATCTTGGCAATCATAAACAGCTAATCCTACGTATGTAAAAGGACCCACCCATAGATTCTTCTCTAACATAACTTCTTCTACCGGACTTGTCGTTTCCCTACGTTTGTGTAAATATATATTTTATACAAAATCAATTTCGTAGGAGATAGTTAATAGATTTCAATTTAAAAGGGATTTACAAAGATTTTTTTTTAAAAATCCTAATTAATTAATAATACATTTATTTTTCTTTTTTCTTTTTTTCCCCTTTAAAAGAAAGATTTTGTTTTTTAGGAAGGCTAATTTTGTTTTCTTTTATGTTATCATTAACAACAATTCTTCTCCCCAATCCATGATCTCACATGTCAGATGTTACATACTAAGCTCAAGGCTAATCTTTAAACATTTGTTGACTCTAATAAATCCTCAAAAAATAGGATGTTGTTTATAATATTTTTTGCTACAGTAACTTATAAACATTTTAAACTCGATTATAAATATTTTTTAAAATAATTATTTATATGATTATGTTCAAATTAAATCCTTAATATTAAAATTAATATTAAATTTTTTTTTAACTATTAGATTACATTAAAAATTAATATATAAAATTATATTATAAATTATCAATAATTTTTTTAAAATAAAATTTTAATATATTATTAAATTTAAATTAATTTTTTAAAATTTAAAATTTTAATTTTTAATATAATTAAATAATTAACAAATTAAAATTATCGTAATTGTCTTGTTATGGGAGGTAGATTGATTGTTCATATTTTATGTGCTAAAAAATTTTAACGATTTACACGACAGCCATTAAAGCTGCTCCAACTGGGAGAACAGAAAAATAGTCAACTCCTGACACAAAAACAGGCGGTCTGACAGGGTGAGTGAAGGTGAGACTCTGTCTATGTGCTCACGACTTACGTCACTGCCACCGGCCTTCTATTTTTGGAATAAAAAGTATGCAGGTCTCCACAATAATTTAATAACAACTTGTTTGTTTTAACTTCTAAATAGTAATTGTTTTAAGTTTCATAAAATCAATAAAATCAATACGTAGGAATATTAAAAATTTAAAATATAAATTTTTTATAAAAATATTAAAAAATATTAAATATCGATAAAAAGTTATAAAAAATAATAAAAATTTATTTAAAAAATAAAATTTTTTATTAAAATTTTAAAATTAATTTATTTAAATTATTAATTATCAAATTGATTATAAAATTTATTAAAATATTAAATAGATATTATATTTTTTTTAATGAATTGATTTATAATAAGCATTAATGATTATAGATAAATTATTATTAATAAAAATATATCAAAAATATATATATATATATATATATATATATATGATATAATTATTTATTAAATAAAATATATAAAATGATTATTATAATTACATTGTAGTTCATAAATATCATCTTAATATCATATAGAACTTCTGAGTAGTTGAAAATCATCGATTTCTTCCTCATTTTGATTTTGAGATATGAAATATGAGAAGTAGTTAAGAAAATATGTATTTTCCTTATAATTTTACATATAATTATTAATTTGCCAACCATATGGATGTTGCATTATTAGTTGATTATGTGCATAACTACTATTCTTTGATTGTTAAGTTTGAAATGATAACCATGAGTTGCTAATTGATGACATTCCATACATATCAATTGAATAAGGATTATGAAAATGACTTCCAACCTTCATAGATTCAAAATTCATACAAATTGAATATTTTTTTTTTGTTGTGACATCTCCATTATAGATTTTTCTTTACGTATATAGTCTTTTCTAACAGCATCGAATCCTTGACTTGCATCTCTACTCCCATGATTTTTATCTTGTGTTGCATGTGTGTAATATTGTTCACCAGTAAATGGGCTTAATCCAACTTCTTAACTTGATGATTCCCTTTGGCCACTATCTTTTCTAACTTCTAATTCAGATAATTTATTAAAGTTATCTTCATCATCACTGGAGCTAGAGTGACTACTAAAAGTCTCAAATTGTGAATGTGTACCACCTGATGAAGCTGAAGTACTAATAATTCTAGTTGGCTCTCTCATAAACTTTTGAAATGAATCACCACTACTAGAATTTACTTATTCAGCAATCACTTTTCGAACATTTATTCCCTCTTTTTCAACTTGTTGAGCAATTTTTGGTTCAGGATTTCTTGAATCTCAAATTGTGAATGTATACCACCTAATAGAGCTGAAGCACTAGTAGTTCTAGTTGACTCTCTCATAAGCCTTTGAAATGAATCACCACTAATAGAATTTACTTCTTCAGCAATTATTTTTTGAACATTTATTCCCTCTTTTTCAGCTTATTGAGTAATCTTTAGATCAGGATCTCCTCCATATTCATCCATTGGTATATTTGATTGCCCTCTTCATCATCATCTTCCATTATAGTTTCAAATGTTAAAATTTTCAATGTTCAAAAATATAATCCATAATTTTTGTATTTTTGCTTTATCGATATTCAATAAATAAATAGAACTTATTAATGTTATTCAATTCAATTCATTCTATTTTGCTTATATTATTAAATATCTAAAAAGAAATTAAAGGGTAAAAAAATTATCAATGAAGTTAATTTGATAAAAAAGTTTTACTAAATATCAATAATATTAATGATTTTTTTAAAAAAAATTAAAAAAATGTCTGATATTTTCAAAATTTCAGTAGAAATTCCATGGAAAATTTCAAAATTTTCATGGAAATTATAGATTTTTTAACCAAATCGTTAAAAATTTGATGTAGATATTTTATGGAAATTTTACCGAAAATTTCAAAGGATATTATAGAAATTCTCTCAATTTTTATGTCGAACTTAAATTTTATTTCGATTCTTTCAAAAAATGGAAATATTGAAAAAATATTGAATATTTTAAACCTTGGTTTTATCTTTTTTTTTTTTTTGGGGGTAAATGTAGTTTTACCTTATTTGTTATAACCTTTAAGTAGAGCTCTTTTTTCTTTTTTTTTATTCTGATGCCAATATCAATGCCAATATCAATGAGCTATGTAATTGGAAAATTTCAAACTTGATTGTATAAAGGAAGGATCGAGAGTACCCCATTATTAAATAATTTAAATATAAAAATTTGGTTGGATAAATGACAATTTTTAGTAATTTACAAAAACAATAATAATCTTAGTTTTTATCATGTTAATAAATTTTCAACATAGCAATTAGGTATTCAACTAATTTAAATTTAAATTTTAACATATATGGTTTATATATATCTCCATATGGTGTAAATTAAGCATTACTTGTTATCTATAAAAAAATCTAACATATTAAATTTCTTAATACATATTACATTATGTCTATCAAAATACGATTTATTCTCTCAAACATATCATTTATCACATTATATTTATCAAAGTACGATTTATTTTCTTAACTATGTCATTTGCTGATGAGTATCATTTGTTAAGGAGTGTTAGACATTGTATAAATTGTAAATGGCCTATAATTCCATCTAATTTTGTCATATCTATCATAATATTCGTTACCCTATCAAACTTCCCAGCCATCAACATCTTAATCATCTAAAGATCTTTAAATGCAACCACAATGTTAGGGCTGGATAGTAAAATTGGGTTGAGATTTTCGTACAACGGGTGCATTTCTCAATAGATATTTTAATTATTTTTAATGAATATATATTATATATACCGCATGATCAACCACATTTGAATAATTAATTATAATACCATTTACTAAATTTTACTTATTAGTTTTTTGGTGTTATGAAATAGTTAACATAAATGTCTTCTGGGATTTCCCAACAGCTTTTTCCCAAGTAATAAGGAGCCAAAAGTATCCCAACTTTTTAAAAACAATGAACATTTTTTTTTTATAATAATATAAAACATTTTAAACATAAACTATGCAACGTAAAAAGGTTCTTTTCTTTATTAAATCACTACTTTTTTTTTTTTTTTGAACGAAATTTAGTTAGTTACGCTTTAAAACATTTATATAATTTAATTAGTTATTAGGAGCTTCAAAATTGGCATAATTTAGGGAAATAGGCGGTAGCTAATAAGTATGCATGATAATGATAGTCATAGCTGCTGGCATAATTGTCATCTGGGTAATAATAGTAGCATATATATTACTTTAATTTGCTAATTTGTTTCAATAATACATGCAAATGTGCACGGCACAAATAGCAACAACTTTCTCCTCAATCTTCTCGTTCTCGAGTAACTCAAAACCAACACCACATCATCATTCTAAGCATATTCATTACCATCACCATCCTTCTTAATTATTATGGCATAAAAAAAGATTAGAAATATTAAATAAATTTAGGATGGTTATACGAGGAACTAATGATTTCCTCATTAAACTTCCAACTATTGAAGTTTGATGAGATATTTCTAATCTATTTAGAATTTATTTGTAGGATTTTATTATGATTATTTGTTTAGTTTTCATTTTTTTTTTAATTTGTTTAGTTGTCTATTTCTAGTTAAATTAGGACTTTGCCTATAAATAGGATTCTAAGCCTATTTGATGTTTCATTCAGAATTCAAACTATTATTTCAATAATATAATTTTTATAATTCTTCTTCTTTTTCTTTAATTTTTTCTAATTTTCTATTTTCTTCAAAATTTAACAAACTTTGAAATTTCATTTTAATTTTTTCCCAGTTTAACATAACTTTAGAATTTTATTTTAATTTCTTCAAATTTAACATGACATTGAAATTTTATTTTCAATTTAATTACTTTAGAATTTTTTATTTTTATTTTGCTGCTGCAACTTTGTTTTCAACAGCAGTGATAAAGCTTATTTTCAATTTAAAGCCCGTTTTCAATAGTGATATCGGAGCATAGTTCTTTATTAAAGCCAGTTTGCTATCAGAGCTTTAGATTTAAGGGCCAGTAATTTTTGTTTTAGAGAAGATTTTCTTTCACCATGTCTTCAAATTATGGTGTTTCTTCTTCCCTTCAATTTTATTGTGAACACTATCAATTTTGGGTTGTTAAGATACAATCCTATTTCAAGGCACTTGGTCTTTGGGAATTTGTGATGAATGAAATTGAGACCGATTCCTTGCCTGCAAATAAATTTCTAAATTAGATTAGGCAACATGAAGATGAGAAATCAAAGAGACCAAAGGCTTTATATTGCAGTCATGTGGCTATCTATGATTCAATTTTTTCAAGGACCATAAGTTGTTATATAGCCAAAGAGTGGGACCAGTTGAAAGAGGAATTCGAGGGGAATGCCATAAAGCAGTTAACCTGATCCTAACATTTAATAGAGAATTTGAGATGTTAAGGATGGTGGAATTTGAGATCGTCAAAGCCTATGCAACTAAGGTGATGACGATTGTTAATCTAATTTGGCTTGCTGGAGATCAACTCCCTGATCAAAGGGTTGTGGATAAGATTATGTTAAGTGCCACAAATAAATTTGAAACCAAGATTTCAGCTGTTAAGAAATCTTGTGATTTGACTACTTTGTCAGTTGCTGAGTTGATCATCAAACTCCAAGCTCATGAGCAAAGAAATGCAATCCATAATTCTAAACAAATTTAAGGAATGTTTCAGCCAAGTCTAAAGGTAAGAAGCTAGCCTCAAAATTTGATTCTTAATCAATTGTAGAAGACGGGAGCAAGAGGAAAAGAGAAGCATCAAACAAGGGCAAGTTTCTTCCATGCCATCATTGTAAGAAAACCAACCATGTGGAGAAGTAATGCCACTTCAAGAACAAGCAAATCTATCATTGCAACTTTTGCAATAGGAATGGTCATAAAAAAAAAAAAAGTTTATTATGTAAAAAAAGCTCAAGAAACTCAACAAGTCCCGCAACAAGCCAATTCAGTTGATGAACAAAAACAAGATACATAATACTTATTTATGGCCTCGCGGATTGATAGTGAAGCAGATTCTTATACATAGTCGATTGATAGTGGCTACACTTCACACACAGCTAAAGTTTTGCATTTTTTTATCGGTAGTGATAAAATCATTCGGACTAAAGTGGTATTTGGATATGAAGAGAGTTTTTACAGAAGAACAAGGTACAGTAACCAATGCACACTAAGTAAGGACAAAAACATATTGTTAATATTTTATTTGTTTCAAGATTATCACAAAATTTGTTGAATATTGCTCAGTTACTGCATAACAAAATTTCTCCGTTAATTTTAAAGATTCTATTTGTACCATTTGTGATCCACATGTAATTGAGATTGTTATGATCAAAATGGTTGGAAATTCATTTTATTTGAAAGGTGATTCTCTACATCACCATACCTTAATTGCTAGAGTTTATGAGAATAGGAGATGACATCAACGATTTGGTCACTACAATGACAAGGCATTAAAGTTTTTACATACTACAAATATGGTTGATGATTATTCACAGATTTGACTTCTCTGATGAAATATGTGAAAGTTCTCAAGAAGGCAAATGATTCAATAAGTGTAATTTTTTGCAATAAGATTGGCCGTTTTGAAAGATTTTGTTGAGCCAAGCAAAATTAAACAACTCAAACACCTCCACAACATGTCAACCATGTGGATGAGCAAAATGATGCTACAGAGTGTTTGTTTATGGCTTCTCATGTTAAAGATAAACTTGATCTAGTTTTAATTGATAACGGATGAAGCAAGTTGGATTTAATTAAGAAAAATCTCAAGATGAGTTTTGGAGCTATAAGATTTTTCTATTCTTTTTAGAATTTATTTTTTGGATTTTATCATGATTATTTGTTTATTTGTTTATTTTTGTGTGTGTTTAGTTTCCTATTTCTAGTTAAATTAGGATTTTATGCTTATAAATAGAACTCTAAACCTATTTGATGTTTCATAAGCCTATTTGATGTTTCATTCAGATTATCATTTCAATATTACAAAATTTGTCATTCTTCTCCTTCTCTAATTTTCTAATTTTCTATTTTCTTCAACGTTTAACAAACATTGAAATTTTATTTTAATTTCTTTCAAGTTTAACATAACTTTAGAAGTTTATTTTAATTTCTTCAAAGTTTAACATCACTTTGAAATTTTAGTTTCAATTTAATTACATTACAATTTTAATTTTCTTTTATTGCTACAACTCTGTTTTCAACAGTAGTGACAAAGCCTACTTTCAACACCAACATAGTATAGATAACTTTTCATACTTTGTTTTTAATTTTGATGTCCGATTGGTTTTTGGCAATTATAGAGTATAAGCAGAGTGGTGTAAACCCTCTAGTTGATTAATGTATTTCCAATTGAAACAATAATCATCTTATTCTGTCTGTGTAAGCTAGAAAAAGAAAGTGGTTTTCAATATATATTTGCATACAATGAAAGACCTGTCTGATGATGATAGACTTTGATTTTGCATGTGGGCTCGCACAATCAGATTTTCTGCCATTGTTCAATCAAGACAGGTAGGACCTCCAACAAAGACACAAGAGTTTTCCATGTTATAAGAGAAAAAGCTCCTTACTTTATGATCAAAAAGTTTATTAATTTAATAGGGGACAAAAAAAAAAAAACCTGGAGTCTAAGACAACACAAAACTTGATCTTGTAGCAATTTTGATCTTGTAGCAATAGAGAGTGTGTATAATATTTTTTATTTGTTTTTATATTATTATTTATTCATTTATTATTTTAGAATCCACCAAAACGAAAAAAAAATAATAATTAAGAGCTGTTTGAGCTGTCATTATTCTGCACCCTTTCAAGGAGACCTTTCCAAGCCCAATGCCAAACAATCAAGCAACCTGTGTGTATGTGTGCGTGTCATCTTATTGTATAAAATAAAACCCCTATCAACCCCATTAGAAAACAAAATTTTCTACATCACACTCTTCCAACAATTTTTTTACAATAAAATAAACCAAAAGACATACTTAAGAGTGTTTAATATTATAAATCCAATTAAGTTTACCAAGTATACTAGTGTAATGTAATTAAAGCTGTTCCTTGTCTTATTCTCATATTATACATATACACATATATATATATATATATATATATTTTTTTTTTTATATACACTCTAGTTTCTTGAACAGCTAAGTATGAGATAGACCGTCTTGTGCTTAAATGAAAAACAAAAGAGAGCTTCTTCACGAAGTGGGAGGAAAGATCATATCGATCTAATTCTAACCGGTTTAACACCGCATAAGTCCTAGAAACGGCATTAACTTTACAGCTTTGGAACACCCAGGTGATCACATATAATTGTCTATAAGTCTTCCAAAGTTTCAATGCAATATATGTGTTAAAAGAGAATCACAAAACCCATATAATTAAGCAGACAAAGTTATAGCTAGGCAAACTTTCACGAATATTATAGCTAGCATTGTCTGAATTCCTGTTCTCTTATATTGTCCATATTTGCAAATTGAACTTACAATATTGTAGCTACAGATATATACTCAGAAAGAACTAATAATATATATATATATATATATATATTAAAGCTGATTGCATATAATTGTGGATTTGTGGTTCACAGTGACCTCCACCTAGCTAATATTGTGGTAGTTGTTGCAGGGCCAAGACAGCGGCTCATTAGACCCGTGGGGGCGGTGCTCTATGTGTGTGGAAAATTGGGTTAATTAACTTAATCGTCATAATGAAACTACCTAAAATAGTTAATCCAAAAAAAAAAAAAAAAACAAAAAATGAAAATTTACACAGAAATGATAACACAAAAAAAATTAGGGTAGTAGTTGCATGAATATATCTATAGAACAATGATCCATTACCAAAATCACCAGTGATGTATGCATTAAGATTGAGAAGTTGAAGTTGGATAATATTATTTTCTTTATAGTATATATTTGTTTATATATATATATATATATGTATATGATTACAGCCAAAGGAGATCTAGGAAAAGATTTTATTCTGAAAAACAAGGAAAACAAGAAAGTAAACAGAAGAACAAACATGTGTATGTTAGTTAGCATGTCATAGATATCGGAGAGTATTTATCATAGATATTGTTCAGATTTTCATAAGATTGGCCAAAAGAGGGAAAAACCCACTTAGATTTTTTATAGAATTTTTACAGTATAACGATCCAATGAAATTTTGTTTCAGATGCTTAAGTTTGGTCAGACAGATACTTTGAACCTCTATCTTTTCAAATCTAGGGTAGAGTATTCTCTTATTACCTGCAAGATCTCCTTAAAAAAGGCCAAAATCCAGCCTCGTGCTTTCTTTAGGAAATTCCTTGGTACATAATATACATGCATATAAATATAAATATATAAATTTCTTTTTTTTTGAAACTTATATTAATTTCTAATTAATAATCTTTTAATTAGCCAGCTCTAACCAAACATCATCCACCAAGAAAAGAGGAAGCATCGTGGTGAGCTTCATAGTCATGCAAGGCTCTCTCTTAACACAATTTTAGAGGCCGTTGACAAAAAACATATATCTATTATATATATATATATATATATATAATTGTACGTCTAGACAGGGAATTATCCTAAGCTATTCTATTCTATCTCTAACTACTTGTACAGCTTTTTTTGAGCAACCAACTTCAGAGAAAACCCACCCCAAAAAAATATTAATATTATTTTCCTTGTTTAAGTACTAGTTATTTATGAATTCCAAGCTTCTCTATTTAAGAAGATCTCGAAATGCTTGCTGAGATACATGCCAGCACTTTCTTCTCCTTCTTGTCTTCTTCTTCTCCACACGTTTTCACCTCAACTTTCTTCTTTCATATTCCTAGTGTTTCTCAACTCTGTTTCTAAATTTTTCTTTTTTCTGACAAAAAAAACTAATACAGCATTATATAACTCTTTTTCCTCAAGTTCCAAATCTTCTTTAAGAAACTATTTATAGGGAAAAAAAAATGTGGGTTCTGTGCATTGGAGCTCTAGTTATCATATGCATCACACATTGGGTTTACAGATGGAAAAATCCCAGATGCAATGGAAAACTACCTCCTGGTTCAATGGGTTTTCCACTTCTTGGAGAGACACTTCAGTTTTTCAGTCCCAATACTTCTTCTGATATTCCTCCTTTCATTAAGAAAAGGATGAAAAGGTAAAAATCTTTTGATAATATTTCAAAAACCCAGTTTGTTTTCCTTTTCAAACGTTTCATTTTTATTTGTTCTTAAACAATGTTTGTTTTCAAATTTATTACCTTTTCAGATATGGGCCTATATTCAAGACCAATTTGGTTGGTCGACCGGTTGTAGTATCAACAGACCCGGATCTAAATTACTTCATTTTCCAACAAGAGGGACATTTGTTTCAGAGCTGGTATCCAGACACATTTACAGAGATCTTTGGAAGACAAAATGTGGGTTCGTTACATGGTTTCATGTATAAGTACCTTAAGAATATGGTTCTGAACCTTTTTGGTCCTGAAAGCCTTAAGAAGATGGTTCCTCAAATTGAGCAAGCTGCAACTAGAAGATTACAACAATGGTCAAATCAGAATAGTGTGGAATTAAAAGAGGCCACTGCAAGTGTAATTATTTTCAGGCCAAAACTATTGCTTATTTTCTCTGATTGATTAATAAGTGAAAGAATTTTATTTTATTTTATTTATTTATTTTTTTTAAAAGTCTGATTATAACTTGGTTTATGCAGATGATATTTGACTTGACTGCAAAGAAACTGATCAGTTATGATCAAAATAACTCCTCTGAGAATCTAAGGCAAAACTTCGTTGCATTCATTCAGGGGTTAATCTCCTTCCCTCTGGACATTCCTGGAACAGCTTATCATAAATGTTTACAGGTAAGCCTGCATTTTCTTCCTCACACACTAGGTCAATGTGGAAAGTAGGAAATCAGGTCAAGAAGAACATAGATATATATATATATATATATATGTATATACAAAGCTGATACCAAGTAGACTTGATTATATATATCAAGCATCAAATCAAATTTCTCAGGGTGCAAAAGATGTAGTAAACCTTTTATATAGAGGTTTGCAAAACGATTTTGTCTCTCCTCTTGGTCTTAACTCTTCTAAGCTGTTGACAGGGTAGGAAAAGAGCAATGAACATGCTGAAGAATCTGCTACAAGAAAGAAGGGAAAATACCAAGAAGCAACAGAGTGATTTTTTCGATTTCGTCCTCGAAGAACTTCAGAAAGAAGGAACTATCCTAACAGAGGCAATTGCCTTGGATCTTATGTTTGTGTTACTGTTTGCCAGCTTTGAAACAACTTCCCTAGCTATAACTTTAGCCGTTAAGTTTCTTTCAGACCATCCTCTGGTGCTAAGCCAATTAAGGGTATGGGGAAATAACTTAAAAACCATTTGTTTTGACAATATTTCCTTTTGGTACCAGAAACTAACAAATTCTTCGATGTGTCTATTTTCTACCCTATACCAGGAGGAGCATGAATCCATTGTAAAACAAAGGGAAAATCCTGATTCTGGACTCACATGGAAAGAATACAAATCAATGACATTCACATTTCAGGTGGGTCAGAAACTTTTTTCAAAGCTTAATAAATTTTCTAGGTGTAGCCCTTTTTTTTATTTTTTATTTTTTATTTTTTATTTTTTCAATAAACTGATAGGTTCAACTTGCAGTTCATCAGTGAAACAGTCAGACTCGCTAATATTGTCCCAGGTATCTTCCGGAGAGCACTTAGAGATATCCAGTTTAAAGGTGTGTAATAAAGCTATTCGCTAAATTGACAATTATAGTTAATCAAGAACTAATCAGGCATAGAATATTGGTTTTGACATATGATAAAATTTTGATTTTTCATGCAGATTATACCATTCCAGCAGGTTGGGCAGTCATGGTGTGTCCCCCAGCCGTACACTTAAACCCTGCAAAATATGAAGATCCTCTGGCGTTCAATCCTTCGAGATGGAAGGTAAGCTGTTCTACTTTACCCACAAGCTGCTAATTTTACCATAAATGAAATGTTGTATGACATAAACCTTTTGACTAGTTTTATTATTTCTGATTGTATTTTAAAACTGGTGACATACAGGGAATGGAATCAAATGGTGCATCCAAACATTTCATGGCTTTCGGTGGCGGTATGAGATTCTGTGTTGGAACAGATTTTACTAAAGTGCAGATGGCAGTATTCCTCCATTGCTTAGTTACCAAGTACAGGTAAGCATGTCCTGAGAAAGAGAGAGAGAGAGAGAGAGAGAGAGAGAGTCAAAGACAAAGAGAAACAGAGCAACAGAGATTAACATGTTTCAAACTGAACTTTTCAGGTGGGATGCAATCAGAGGAGGGAATATACTCCGAACTCCTGGTTTACAATTTCCAAATGGTTTCCACGTTCAGATAATGGAGAATGAGACAAGGAAAGATGGGAAGGACATATAAACTTTACGGATGGTGGTACAAGAGATTCAAAACTTTTGGTCTGTTACCAAGAAGAATTACTATTCACAGCTGCAAAGAAGGATAGTAATCAGCAATATACTCAATGCGCAAAATGGAGAAGCACTTGTCATTGTTACTCCAAAAACGACAATGACCTATAATTTTAATGGTCATAAAGTTTTGTGCCTTTTTTTTTTTTTTTTTTTTTTTTGGGGTTCTCTACATATATTTTATGAAGAAAAATCAGCTCAACGGCATCTTGTAAGCTCGAGCATATAACATAGTTTTATCAAAATTATCATTTGTAACCATCATTGTAAATTACATTACTACATCTTTTTTTCTTTTTTCTTTTTTTTAAATCATTATTATTTCCAAAAGAACCGATACAAAGTATTGAGTACTACTTCAAATAAACTGAGACTTCTTTGTTGCCCTGAAATGAGAAGATAGCCATCAAATAGTATCATAGTAAGTTCAGATACTCTTTCCACTTAACATGCACCTTACATCATTTCCCTTAGAAGCCTATGTCTCTGCTTGTCAAATTCATCTTCCTTCTCTTCGTATCTAGTCATGTTAAATAATCCTTCATTCATTTCTCTTTCCTTTCTCCGTTTGCAGTAACAAATATTGTCACCAACTTACTGC
The DNA here is from genome assembly GCF_031755915.1 of Ziziphus jujuba. NCBI lineage: Eukaryota > Viridiplantae > Streptophyta > Magnoliopsida > Rosales > Rhamnaceae > Ziziphus > Ziziphus jujuba. Next base: position 26,533,389 of record NC_083384.1, read on the forward strand.
ATGACACTTGAATGCCTACTTCGCCTACGCTTGTGCTTTTCCTTGTGAATTTGATGGAGATAGAAATTATAATCATTTCCTCTTTCAGAATGGTTATGCAAATGATTGTTGTGAATGCTTCTTCGCCTATATTGAGCACTATACTTCTGGCGCCTCACTTTCTGTTGGTGATGCTTGTTAACATGAATGTGGTGATGGTCAATGTCAATTCTGTGCCTTCGAGTATTCCTGACACTCTCATTATCAGTCCAACAATGATCTTCCCACCAATCATAAATAGGATCAAAGAGTCCCTTCTGATGTAAAAGCCATAACAGAACAAGTACTGCAATTCAAAGTACATTGCACAATTTAATCCTTGTACCTGTAAAATTATCCACCTAAAAATTCATTTTTCTGTTGAAAAAGTAGATTTACCTGTTGGGAAAATGGCCAAAAGTAGACCAAACATCACAATCCACCCCATACATATATACTGAATGTGGCATTTGAAGTCAAAAAACCCATAGCATTTCCTTCTGAAATAAAAACACAGAAGGAATATTAAAAGCCAAAGCCAGAACATAATGATCAAGCAAGGAAAACCATCCATATTGCAAAGTTGGAAGCACTTAGAGAGTCCAATAAAAGAATATTCCAATGGAAGTAGCACCCATGTTGAATTTAATAATAAAATTTAAAGCAAAGAGAAAAATACAATGGAAAAAAAAAAAGGATTTTGAAATATTTTAAATATTGTTCCTTTCTTAAACAAACCTGCAAGTTTTTCCAGTAATGAAGTCTGCTAAGCCATTCCATAGCTTGTACCAAATGCTTTCAATAGACTCAAAGAAACCATTTATACTGGTCTTTGGAGCATTAAAGGGTGTACTCTGCACCAAATTAAAGACTTGGTTCAGACAAGCATATGGATCAACTGGAAGAAGACACATGATCATTCTCAAGCATCACTTGTTATATCTAAGTTTAGTATCTGACATCTGAAATGAAACAATTTTTAAGTAAGCATCTTTACTTTGAATGCAACGAAGTATAATTTCCATCAATCTAAAGCAAGTCCACACATCGTCATTCTCACTCCTCAGTTCACATTTTCTTATGATCTGACAAAATTTGGGATCTAGCCTCCTCTTAAGTGAGAGTGGAAACCATATCTTATTCATATACTAGTATTTTCCTTCCCAAAAAAAAAAAAAATATATATATATATATATATATTCATCCACCACTGTTCAGACTATTAGGTGCATAAGATCCGTGTGTAGTTGCATCTTGTATTCAGCAGTTTCAAACAAAATAAAGGTGGGTAAAGGTGCTGGTTCCCAGAATGTTCACATCCAAACTGGCATCTTGAGCTAGCTTACTACAGTATATCAGAATCTATAATTGATACAACCAGCTAAATATATCAATTGTGGAGAAGGGTTTAATTCTCCTATGGCTTCAAACTTGTGCTTCTTCACAGTACAATCTTAAAATGCAATGGGTGGCTTGTCGTCAAGGACAATTACTTTCAACTTTTCTTTTTATTTTTAATTTTTTTAATTTTTATTTTATTATTATTTTTTTTAAAGAGCTTTATCTTTTTCAAATACAGAAGCCATCCAGTCTCCAAACTTCCAAAGCAATGTCCTCGATAATGCTCCCCATCCTAGCATGCCAGGACGATTTCATCTTCAAGACCTTACACTCCTAAGTCAAGAGCTTGACAAAATAAGGAACAGAAGTACACTACGCATATGCTTCCAAACTACATATAAGCCATTTCATTAATTTTTTTTATAAGTGCAACTTTTAGAAATCCTGATTATGTTTCAGCTTCAGAAAAGCTATTATTCAAAGAGTAGATAAACGTATATCTATTATCTTTAAAATGAAACTATTTTACCCATCTGGAGCTGTTAGGTACAGATATCTGAACAAAAACAATTAATTATATGCCTTTAAAGGATCAGCCCTGATAATGTTTCAGCCAAATAAAGGTATTAAGCAAAGAGTAGACTAACCTATTTCTCTAATTAATAATTGTTCCTTTCTTTTATCTCTTATGCATGGCCTCTTTCGATCAAACTTTCAAGATGTAATGAGAAGTATAGGGTAGATCATAATTTCAAAGCTGCACCAAACCTGTGAACCATTGTCAAGGACAGTAGCAGTTGTACTAAATTGGCACTCAGCTCTGTCTGCTTCATTATAATCAGAATCCTTTAGTATAGCTGCAGTCAAACTCAACCATTAGTCAGAGATTCATTTTTGCTGCCACCTCATCAGACATTCGGAGGAATCTATCTTACCAGCACATACATATTTTGCAGCTTGATCAGTAGCTGGGTAGAGTTTAAATGATCGGGTTATCTCTTCTTTCGGCTTCATGATAAAGAATTGCTCCTGAAAAAGTCTCCATCAGGGAAACGATAACAGATGTTCTAATGTAAAATTAAAAGTATGACAGGGGACATTAGAATACCTCCATGAGGGTCACATCTCTTGAGCAATCAAACTGCAAGATACAAAAAATTCATTACAGCTGAAATGATGCATCATATCAGCCATTCATTAAGTATGACTTAATCCAGCTACTTATAAACTCTCTCTAAGCATACTTCAACTTATTGCTATTTTCTGGAAATCTTAATGACTATATTGCATTAAAAGATAAATAAATAAATAAAATAAAATAAATTCAACAGAGATACCGTTAAGCTATAGGATGCTTCCACTTCACCGGTATTCTTTGTTGTAATTGTAGCAACTCCAAATTGAGCAAGGGCTTCAAATGTTGGGATGTTAATGCTTAAGATTTTTCCAGGGCTTCTACAAAAAGATACAAAAAGATAAAGTTCTGTCTGAAATGGATAAATATACAAAACATTTGGAAATGGTTACACTCTTAACATGTCGAGTGAAAAAAAAAAAAAAAAAAAAAGGGGAAAAAATGTTCAGCATTGCCATAAATCTTATGGCATTCTGTATGATTACTCATAAACACACATTTTATATAATTGTAAAAAGATCTCTTCAGTTATATTTGTATTGTGGCAAGAATCTACATATGTAAAATTATAATTACGAATAAACCTGACACCTAAAATCTTGTGCTAGAGAAATAATCAAGTGCTTATGCAAAGAAAGTCAACAAACGCATAATCCATGTTCACGAAGTCAGTTAGAGAAGACAGAGAAGCTACCCTAATAGAACTAAGACTGGGAAACATTTATGTAAAAATAGACAAATAAATAAAAAGTCGTATTCATCAAAAAAGGGAATCCCCTTTTGCACGATATAGTTCCATGTTCAAGCATAATTATCTACAGGCTATATTTTGGCATGAAGTATAGGGTGAAGAATAGGAAATCAACCTTTGGTAAACATATTCAACATCATCAGCTCTTAGTTCTATCAAGAGATTGGTATTAAGAACTTCTGTAACTCCTATCGAAAATGAGTGAGTTCCTGCATTCTGTAGAAAAGTCAAACCGAACTAAGTCCAAAAACTTAATTGACATCCTAATGAATATAATTCAACAATTGCTGAAACATAACTGGATGCTGGTTTATCCTTTCGAACCTTCCTTCCACACCATATAATGGCGACTGATTCCTTCTAATCCTGTTTTGGTCAGCCTGTCGAAACATCACAGTTTTTTCTCAATACAAAACAAAAATTCAAAAACTATGCTTAAACTTCTTCTGAATTATTTAATAATCATAAATCTTCTCAGATAGCTCATTCTACAAATGGAAAGCAGAATTCTGCACTTATTATATAGGAACATGTATGTGAGGAGTGTTCCATTATCAACCAAACCATTGAAGCAAAAGGGAGTTGATGCTGATCCTCAATTAAATGGTTTTTGGAAGTTACAATCCATTAAATTAAAGCAGTCATGCATGACGTACCGCAGGATTAATTCCATTCAAGGGTTAGGATGGTTTGAAAATGTTTATCAAATCCAATGGAACACAGGATGGGTCCCCTATATAATTTAACAAGATATATATTCCAATGCAGTTAAAGAAATTCCAAAGCAAATACAAAAAATAAAAATCAGATTAAAGGTGACAGAGTCCATTTTTGATAATTAACATCAGATGCAACAGCAGGGGGGACGTTGTGTGGGTGTGCTTCTAATAATAGTTTGTAAAAATGAAAACCAGGTAAACAAGAGAAAAGGGAAAAATCAAATGAGGAACACAAACTAAAGATGTTGGATTTTCCAACTTGAAATGCTAACCTCCCAGAAATTCCACAACTGATTATGCAAGCAACTCCAAAATGGTGAAGAGCAGAAGTTCGGCTGTCCATTGAAGGCCTCATAACTGACACCAATTTTGTTACATTCAAGCCCATCTAACGTAAATCTGACTCTCTCAAGCAGCATCCACATGGAAAAGTTCCCTCCCAGAGTCTGTGGTTGACCAGAACCTCCCTTAACAAGAGCCAAAGAAAACTCTCAGCACTTCAAGACCAAATAATCATAGCATGCTAGAATAAACAAAAATAAATTAGGCATTCTCTATTAGCCTACACTACTATCGATTAGAGGAATTGGTCAATTATCACAGCCACAAATCAAAAGCACAAAATTTAAAAACACCAGGCTTCTCTATATTATGCGTAGCTGGCCCACTCATAAGCAGCCAGATTTGCTTAGGTGAACAAGCCAACTGATGAGGGGCCACAATAGAGAGGACTGTTAGAAATACAAAGAAAATTTAGTTCAAGAAAGTAATTAGTTTTCACAAACATGGAAGAAGTAACTAATACATTAAAAATTAGCATAGTTATATGCACCATAGTCAGCTCCAATGTTGGAAAGACAGAGAAAAACAAATGACATACAATAAAATATGTTGATATTCTACTTGATAAATCTTGTGATTTCTAAAGAACCACAAGTTACAAGTTCAGCAATTTGACCAATAGCTGGATATTGAAGTGTTTTCTTTATAACTTGCAATTTCAAATAGATGGATTGTCAAATTTCTCTTGTCCAATTATGAATTATAATACAAAAGTGCAAATTCTTTCTTCAGTTGGCATGATAGGATTTGTTATGAATACAACAATTAAAGAACAAACGTTATTTCTTTTTCGGACTATCTGCAAAAAAATGATCTTATACTACAAAGGGTACCATGACAAAGTTCATGCCACATCAATATTAGCATCTCAGATATATGGGTAAGCAAGATTGGATAAGAGAAGAAAATTCTGCCAGCATTTAACTCATGATACATTGTCAATGGATTATAGTGGCAACCATATAAGGAGTCCAAGCATACCTGCCTTGGAATTACAAGATAGAAGTCCTCAAATGATGGAATATTTGTGTATCCAACAAAATCTCCAATCAGATTAACTCTTAAAAAGTTGTCAGTGGATGCCACCGTTCTATTTTCAGGACCCACAACCACTTCCTGATATCAAAAAATGGTTGAAAAGTTATTTTTTGCAATTTAAAACTTCTGTTTCCCATTTTAGTATGATAAAGCCAAAAACACAAAAGAAAATCGAACTAATCACAGTTTCTACCAAAGTGAACAACGTCTAACGACTTTATATGAGTAGAAGAAATAAAAGGTTAAAAAAAAAAAAAAAAAGGACTTCATCTCATGATAGAAAAACAACAGTACTTTCATCCTGTCCCTATACTAGGACTGATTTATTTAAACAGTTTTATTTTAAAGAAAGCAGTTAATACTATTTGAAAAACATGCCGTCTTCCAAGAAATTAAAGTAGTTTCCAACTTCAATAAAAAATAGAATATCAGCAGATGAGAAAAGTTAAACTTCCTTCAAGGACTACCAAAGGAAACTTTGAAAGCTCGAAGATTAAATTCCTATCTTTTTGTTTCTTAATTTACTATGAAAATAAAAATGAAAAACAGAAACCTCATCTAAAGGGGAATGCATTGAGGGTGCATCGTCCACACTTGCCAATACACAACAGACATACAATAATACAACACCCAATGAAAAAGCCCCATCACTCTACCATCAAATATACAGAAAAGCCACAAATTCAAACTTTTCAACATGATGTAAAGCTTCTATTATGCTTCAATAAGATCATGTTGTAAGCTTCCTCGCCCTTTGAAAGACAATCGAGCAACCTGAAACAACTCAATACATGTAGACTTCTGTATTGGGTACCAACATACCGATATTGTAGATCCTGTCTTCACCTGAATCTGAACACTGAATCCGATTGACCGCTGTCCAATACCAAAAACGTGGAACCTAGGTGGATTCAAATACTAGTTATGGGATAAAAAAGAATGAGTTAATTTTCAAGGAAAAAATAAAGCAGAAATTCAAATAAGCTGAAGCCTGCTGTGCTCTGGGTCTAAGTAAAAATAACCAGTAAAATAGTAGTACACTTAATGAACTCAGTTACAAGCTTCCTCACATAATGTGAAACTTCAAAAGTTGAAAAGACATTTAAAGTCAAAAACCACTACCAATCATATAATTGATGAAGATCACAAATATCTTATTCAATGATTATGTTTTATTTTACAATTTTATGGTAACTTTTAAGTTTATTTGTTTGTCACTAGTTTTAGGTATTATGGCTTAGTTGCACTTTTGTGCTAGTTAAGGTTTTTAGCGGGTTTTATTTATGGTAATCCAATTTCCTAGACTTGATTATGAATTGACTATTGAAATCCGGCCTCCTGCTTTTATGTTGTTTCCTCCTTCATCTTGTCCTTTTTCTTCCCCTCATTGCTTTTTCTATTATTTCCATTTGATCTTCTACTATGCACATTATACCAGAACAAGCTTATATAACTAAATTTCTTATTTATAAAGATGCAGGATCTGTAAAACTACTACCAACTATGAAAAGAGTTATAATATTGAATATACAACAATGACTTCCAGAAAATTGATTCTCAATCTCCCCATCAAACGATAGTCATTATAAAGTGTGTGTCAAGAATCATACCATTCACCAGGGAAGCGGACACAATGTGCAGTATTAGCCTTTCCCCTCATCCACTTATCAACTAGTAAAAAAAAATCATAATCACTAGTCACATAACAGTAAGAGTCATCCTGCAATAAAATTTACAATAGCTGCATGGTCTGAAAAGCACTTACAAACATTTCCACATGATGAAGGAACCCGTCGCTGTGGCCCACAGGGACAACAGGTTGGCTAAAAAGAGAAAAATATGAAAGGATTACAACAGATACACATTAAAAATATTAATAAGGTAGATGAAAAATAATAAGTACATGCATGCACAAAATTCTTCAGTACAAGAAGTGAAAATACTTTGAGTGCTTGAAAAGGCATAAGTTAAAGAGCAAGAGAAGTTCAACTAGTAAGAGAAAAAAAAAATGGTACATAAAATTATAATTGAAAATACATGAATAGATAACAAGATCACCATAGGTTAGATGATATTGACAGTCTAGTTACACATCAAAATTTTGATGATGGAATCTAGGGAAAGCAACCTATTCCTAAGTCCAGGTTATTTATGTGATATAAGTGACAAAAAAATTCCATGAATTGCGTTTAAGTCTAAGTATTTGTCATGCATCTCCTGCCAAATAATCAAATTTGCTAAAAGAATATATAACAATATAAAGAGTAAGATGCTATTAAAATAGATACTAACAGTTCGAATCAAATTAAGTACGGTAGAAAAAGGAAAGACAAATCTGAAAGCAAAAGAAGTGAAATATTAAAAAAGCCATACCTGAGTGTGCTCGACAATGTGGCCATCTTGATCTCGCAACCTAGTGACATATGATGGAAATCAACCATTCACATTGACATGCATCGCAAATAACAAAGTCAAAATCCATGCGTACATAATATTAACCATAAAATAGCCTGTTAAAGAAACAAAAATAACTACATTGATATAAGAAACATTTCAAGGATGCATTTTCCCACTACTTGAGACATCATTCACCTCAAAAAGCTGAGATTAATAAAATATTTCCAACCTTTCACATATCTTCACAACCTTTTCACTTGCATCCGGCTCACATTTTCGTGTCTTCACATAGTACTCTTCAGGTTTATATGAGACATCCTAGGAAATTGATGTATTTGCACATGTCAAAGAGAGTCAGTCAATTATGAATCCAAATATTTGAAACTTTTAAGCTTTACCGAAACAAAACATCAAATATAGGCAGAATTTGCAAATAACATAAATGCCAAAATCCCATCAAACTTTTGTTTGCCAGATAAATTTCTGTACCCGTATGTAAGTAAGCTCGTAGAGGGCATAAGCAGCAGATTTATTGACTGTAAGCACCGGCGGTACTCGCAAAGTTTGCATCTTTTGGGTTGAATTCTCTTCAACTTCTACTAACTCTGCAACCAAGGATGCCTCTCCCCCACTCTGTAAAAAAAAATAAAAAAAAATAAAAAAAAATCATTACATCACAGCACATGATATTTAAATACATTTTGTTTGAACAAAGTGGTTAATAAAATACAATACTACCAGTCACTAACACTCTCTATTTTCTTTTTCCCAAGAACAAATCGTTTATATATACAACCCAATTCACTCAAAATTCTTTCACTGAAGCTCTATTCACAAGGGCCCCTGAACAAATTCTTCATCGTTTTTACCACCATCACTCTTCTTTCTCACTCTACCAAATCAAAATTTTTCAAAATTTTTTTTTTTAACATAGATTTCAAAAATTGAGAAAAAAATCATATTAATTAATTTTCACAGAAAAATTGACAAAAAAAAGAAAAAATAAAAAAGAAAAAAAAAGAAAAAAGAAGAGCTCGCTTTAGTGTTTACCGAACCGCTTGGAACAGCCATGTTAAGAACGATTTTCTTGGTGCAATTCAAGTCGTCAGAGTCGTCGGAATTCCTCTGGCACTTCTCGAGCTTCGATTTGGAAAGGATCTCAATGCCCATCACATTTCGACCAGCCACCAAACCGAAAAGACAAAACACCAATACATAATTTTCCCCTAATTTGTGTGTTTCGCTTCTCATTTTTTTTCTTTTTTTTTTTTTCCAATCGCTTTCTCTTTCAAATCTTTCTCGGCAAAAAATCTGTGTTTCTGATCCTGCTACTAACTGAATTTGAGAGAGAGATTAGAGAAGCTGAAGAAAGTTTGGTTTTTTTTTTTTGGCGGGGTAAAGTCAGTTTTAAAAACCGTTTTTTCCCCATTCTTTTTCAAAATTTATTTATTTTCTCTATTAACCGTTGTGATTATAAGTCTTTTCAATTATTATTATTATTATTTTAGCTTAAACATAGAATTTCCCTACGACTGTAAATAAAATAAAATTAGTTTTTTTTTTCTAAAGCAAGTTACATAAAATTATTTATGGTTAATTTTGATTTAATTAGTTTATATATATATATAATATTAGATTTTGTAAATTTTTTTAAGAAAAAAAATAATATTCATCACAATTTTTAAAGTATTATTAAAAATTTATTATTAAAATTATAAAATAAAAAACCATAAAATTAAATATTTAAATTAAAATATCATTTTATCATTGATAATAATAAATAATAGAAAATTATTTTTTACAATTTCAGTCATACTTCTTGAAAAATAATATTTTATGAGAAAAAAAAAATCTCAAAGAAAAAAGGTAATGGAACGTGAAGAAAACTTAAATCCATACAAGTAATATCTAAGGTAACAACGTTCCATTTAATCCTAATGGAAGAAAGTCTTAAGGCATTTGTTCAAAAAACACCCCTCCTGGCTTTAACCCTGTAGTCCTTAAAGATATCCAAATCTTCGCCAGAGCACATTTGTTTCCATATCTGGCCAAAATTATGCAATGAAATAAGATGATGAATATTGTTTTGGATCCTCTTGTTGTTCTTTCTTCCATACAGTCTTCAACCCAAGTTGTATATCATGCCTTTGTTTTTCAAACCTTTAGAACTTCTAGAATATATAGAAGATAACTCCAAGGCTAATTCTCTCATATGGACCTTTCTTGATTAGTTCAATCCTATATCATGGTGGAAACATGAAGCCTTAAGAATTATTAGACAAAACAACTTATGGAAAATGACTTTTGAGTAGGCAAAACAAGTCACTTCCATCTTCATGGTTAAAAGGCCATATCTCTACAATGCTAATGCTATTTTGTTTTGGATTCAAAACACAACATTTGAGTGAATGATAATCTTTGAGGCCCTATCTCCAAATGTTAAGTTAGAACTGGTCAAACATATATTAAGTCTGAATAATTATGATCCTCTAAAAGGGGACATAATTATTACATCGACGGGAGATCTCCGTGATGAGATGCTGCTCCAAGAATCCCTAGATAAATCCTTTAGCCAATATACAAACTCGAAGCTATGGAAATTCCCATGGAAAAAGATCTCTTACATCAGCTCTAGGATGCCCAAGATCCTCTTAAGATGTCCTAAAGACACTTGGATTGGAAGACTCCATAGATCCAAAGATTGAATATCTCATGAAGCAGCAGGACATAGAAAAGAGGAACCCATTAATCCTTGGCGGAAACACGTAATTGGATAGGAGATTACATCAGTTTTAGGATGCCCAAGATCCCATTAAGATGCAGATGTACTAAAGACATTTAGATTGGGGGTCTCATAGATCTAGAGATTGAATATCTCATGAAGCAGTAGGACCTAGAAAAGAGGAACCCACTAATACTTGGTGGAAACATGTAATTGGATAGGAGATTGATGACTATGACTATGACTGCTTTAATCTATCTCAATCCTAAAATAGTTTGTGAAAATGACAGGTTTGGCCCATTTATAAATAATTTTATTTGCTTTGTTAGGTGTGCTTTGTCCTAGTGTGCTTTTCCATTTGTGCTTTGTAAAAGCAGAATCTTTGGCTTTATTGTGTTTATGAAAAGTAGATTCCTGCTTATCCTTTCTTTCTTTATTAGTTGTAAAGGTAGCCACATCTACCTCTGTGTGTCAAGATTCTCTCTCATTCACCTATATAAAGAGAAGAGTTTTCAATTTATAAGCAAGTAGTTTGTAAAACAAGATCTTATCTTATTATAGTAAGAGTGTTTTGATAAATGGTTTTCTGAGTTCTTTCTTTCTTCCTGAAAACCGATATCTTCTTTATGTGATCAAATATGCTCTGAATGTTAGTATGCTTTAGACTTGCCCTTTGAGGATCTTATCAATCAAAAAACATGAGATGCTTTTATTGATCCAATCAATGCTTTTATTGATCCAGTCATTCTTTCTAAGGGAATTATGGTTAGACTCTATGAATTGGGTAAGGAGACCAAAGATAGAGTGTCTCTACCAAATGATTGTAATAGTTCTGTCTATGATTCCTTGTTAAAGCTCTTTCGGTACAAAAGCCTAGTTAATTATTTAGTTTTTCTAGTTGAGCTATTTGAGATCATAAATAGGTGATGACAAGTAAGGAAGAAAACTTTTTTTAACATGGAAACCCTATCTCTTGAACCCCATTGAATCTCTTATTCTCTTTCTTTACCCCGTATTAAATCTGAGAAAATAGATCATCTTGTACAATATCAGCATGATCCTGGATCCCTACCTACTCATCTTCCATTACTTGATCCTTACCAAGTCTTTCAAAATGATCTTTTGGGTTTAAGGGCATTAAGACCCTCATGAAGTCTAGTTCTCCTGTAGTCAAAGAATATGTCCAATCTTGTAAGATAGAGAGTTGTCTGATCCCTGTGACATCTCAGGAACAACACATAGACCTCACTATATCGTCTTCTTTAATTAACAACTGGTTAAGTGTAAAGTATACCCACATCCACTTTGGAGCAATTAGAATATTTCTATCTCTCCATGGCAGGTATGGTTTATCTATCACTGCAAGAATGGCTTTATTAAGCCATACATTTGTTCAATACAAGCATGTTGTAATCGGAATAGTTCTTACCACTCTGAATGCTAGAAGCATTATTCTCAATTTCAGTGTTCCAATTAAAGAGCTTAATCTTTTGAATCTTCTGAAGACCAATTACAACTCCATGGTGCAGAATAAATTGCTGGTGCTTTTGATACTACACCTCATTATCAGCTGGCATATCGATTGCAGAACCATGTGTTAAATCTGCAAATTCAAGGTTTATTTGCTAATCTTGTTTTCATAAACATAGAAACAAATACAAAAGGAGTATCTATATTTCAATTCCCTAGGCAGATTCCCAGAGAAAAATTAGAGAAGATAATTCCGCTAAAATAGATAATGAACTATGAGAGACTACAACAACAATCCAAACAGTCTCGACCATTAGTCTCTACTAATCCAACATTCTTGAGAAAAGAAGATGGATTTATAGAAACCACATTCTTGCAACCAAACATCTCTTCCTCATCAAAAAGGTTTTTCCAAGCAATGATGATATTTGTACATAACATAAAATATCATGGTGAATCATCTTATGACCAAATCTCCGTCCAGCACTTTTAACCAAATGAAATTAAACTCCATGTTAGCAACATTAATGGACATTTCATATAGGATTGCTACCCTTTTATATGTGAAATTGGATGTGATTATGATCTAGACTATTTTTCTGATAAAGAGATCACATTAAGAGCCTGCGAAAAGAAGAAGAAACATGTACCTAAATGCAAGCCTTATAAGCATTGTCATGAACATGATGATGATCATCACTCTGATCATAAAAGATAAGGTAAAAGACAGGATTGGATAAGTTTACATCAATCTTTAAAATCCCTTGAACAATATTCTCCTATAGAAACATTAGAGTTACTTAGTAGTCTTAATACCAAGCATCATAATATTATGTAGGATTCAGTCAAAGGCAGTTATCCTTCTAAAGAGAGATGAAGAGGTAATTATCACAAACCTTTATTCATCTACAAAAAAGAATTAGGGATTATTCACAATGAGAAAAAGGAGATATCTAAAGCAAAAGAGTATATGATGTTCTCTCCAACATCATATGATGAAGAATTCTCCAACTCAGAAAAGCAAAATCATTCAGGATACAAGGCCCAAGGGACACCTTTCATTTAGTCAAAAGAAAGAAATATCCTCAACTCCTATCACGCAAGTAGAAGAACTGCTGAATTGGCAATTGATGAATGCTAGCGCTCAAGACTATGTCTTTGAAAGGTAGCGAATAAGCTCGATAAGGTTGTAACATAGATGACCCTAATAGATGCTAGATTTTCAAATCTATCTTTGCAAGTTAGATAATTAAAAGATGGACTAGTATCTTTAATCTCAACATTAGATCATCAACTAATGCAAATGCTATCACAAAAATATTTGGACTTGAGTTCTTAGAAAAAGATAAAGAAATTAGAGATGTCAATTCTAGATTAAAACAGATAGATGGTGATCTCAACAGGCCATAAACCATGCCTTTTAATACTCTATTTCTCTCACCTCCTCAATAAACTCTAGCCACAGATTATTCCATAGTTTTCAAGATGACACATGAACTTTTCAACAAGGCCTTACCTAGCAAGTCTTCAAATTCATCTCCTTCTCACAAAAGTACCTTAGAGCCTCCTTCACTATCTACGTCTTCTGATCCTCCAAAGACTCTTAGGATTATGAAGCAGAAAGCAAAGAAGAAGATTTTTTTTTGATTCCTCTACGGAGTTCATTGAATCAGAGGAACTAGAAGATGATAAGTAAGAAACTAATGATGAGCAGATGGACATCTCCACTTTCTTGATGGCACAATCATCCACCACATACGAACTACCATCATAATAAATAGAACCCATGGTTTCTGAGCCTAAAACTAAAGGAGAAAGCAGTTAAGGACAAAAATTCCTTCCCTCTTGTACACATAACAATCTGAAATCTACCACATGACATAGTTCATATTTGATGACTTTGATCCATCTTAATGGTAAGAAAGGATGCATGAATTTGGTACTTGAATAGAGAGCCAGATGAATAGACCTGATCTAAAACTCATGAATGTACTAGGAGATTCACCTTCAAATTCACTACCAGACTAAGGGAGCAGTTTCAACAACTTGGAGAGTCCAAATAGTTACAACTTCTTCAAGTCTGTATAGCAATAGAAGTTGTTGGAGCTATATATTTAAAATTCCTAAAGACCACTATCTCCTATCTTTCTAGACCCAAAGAGAATACTTCACGAGTACTGCTTCTTAAAAACAAAGGACATTAACGCCCATTATAATTGAATGTTAGTCAGATACTATTTGATTAATAAGATAAATGATCCTAATCTAAAGTAGGTCTACATCTCATCTCTTCTAGAAGAGCTGCACCCTAAAATATATAAGATCTACATCTCATCTCTTTTAAAAGAACTACACCCTGAAATACATATGTCAATCTTGGATATTAAATTATCTATGGATTGAATTTTCATAGATCAGATTCATTAGATGGCTTGGAAGCCTTAGATAAATTTTATAAGCAACACCAATACTTTTAGAACCTTATGAAGAAGTAGCCACTTTGTAAATTTGTCTATTAAGAGACTTGACTTAGAGATATGTGACTGCAAAACCAATAAACAGAAGCATTTCCAAAATTAGCCTAAAAAGAAAAAAATATGGAAAGAAGAAAAAGTTCAGGTATTTCAGGAAAAAAAAAATAAAGCAAGCACATTAATAAAAAAATGGACAAGTGCTACCTCTATGGATGAAAAGGACATTATACAAGGTGATGTCCCATGAAGTAAAGAAAGACAATCAAGCTTCTACAACAATTACAAATTGATAGTCTAGGATTTGAGACAAAAGATGTTGATATTGAATCAATCTTCGTAGAGAAAAACCAAGAAGATGAAGAGACAATCTTTGCTTTACTAATAAAAGATAGTAGCAGTGAAGAAGATTGGTATGAATCTTTCATGGTTATCAATCAACAGGCTCTTCAAGTATCCACACAGCAAGTACAACATATTTATAAAGTAGAAGAATTCTAGTGCTCAATGTTCCAATACAAATTCTTACTATACTAGTGCCTAGAAGAGCATAATGAATCGTGAAAATCTCCTAAAAGAATATTGGATCCCACATGAAGAATGTTTCAAAATGATGATAAACTATTTTGAATAGAATGGATTACAAAGGAGCTAATTGGAATCAAATTCTTTCTTGACTGGATAGTTTGGATGAAAGTTTTAGGAAGCAAACTTCCTAATAAAGATATTCTCATTGGAATGGATAAATATCAGAATGCTTCCTTAGGGAATCAAGCTGCACAATTTGTTCAAAGCTTTCATCCTTCCTAAGCTTTATGCTCTGTGACAAGAAATGTCCCTAGGTTATAGAGATTTATAGAACAAGTTTCATTCTTTATGTACAGATAGTCACGAATCTTTCCAGCATGATCATCCTTATGAGAAAATGAGTAGTTTTTTGTTAGGTTACCCTTCAAGCTCAGTGAAAACAACCCTACCAGAGTAACACACTTAGGGATGATCCTAAATGATCTTGATATGCAAGAGAAGAATACACAACATTACACAACAAGGGGTAATTGAGCCAACCTAATATCTTTTTTTGCTCGTACAATATAAAAATGTAAAAGCATAATTTTGTCTGTGACAAACCAATTGACTTACAAATGAAAAAAACTAACCCAATATGGTTACTGTTATTTCTCCAAATTTCGCACAACTTTTTGGAGGTACTATGGAGTTTAACAATGGCACTCATTATTTGAATCAATTTCTTCTCTCTCAAATGAAAGATACAATTAAAGATAATTTCTTCTTGCCCAGGGTTAGAGTAGCTTCTTCTTTAAAGAAATATTTGAAAAGGGTTTCTTGTATGGGTAAAACCTTTATTACTGGGTTTAATTTCCTTTTTATTTTTTATTTTTTTCATTTTGTATGAATTTATCAATTTTATTTTATTTTATTTTTGGCGAAAAACTATAGAGGACTTGTTGGCTTTGGATGGGCCATCCTTACTATTTCCATAGGATAGAGTAGCATATTTAATCATAATGGGAGCACTTCGCTGGATATGAAAGAACCTAATAAGGCCTTGAAGATATTCATGGAACCATATCATTTATGCAAACCAAATTTTAAAATAATGGTGTCTCCTAACTACTCATTTATTTACTTGCATGTTATTTTATCTATTTCCGTTGATAACTGTTCATCCTTAATTAGATATCTAGTACATTCAAATTCATGTTTTTTGGTTGGAAAATTGGTGATAGTAAAGCAAAGCTACAACATTATGCTAGGGTTAGGATATACTGTGAGGACTTATACTCTCCCAAATTTAATGAAAAATTATTTTCCATTCAAGCACTTTAAATTGCTTTGTGTCTGTTGTAAATTTGTTTCCTTATATATATATATATATATATATATATATATAAATTGACTAAGAAACTTATCTTTGCAACATGAGTATCTTTGGCACTTTTTCTTTACTTGAAGACTAATTTTTACAATATAATTTGTAAGTAGCTTTTTCTCTTCTTTTTACTTTCTATTGCTTTGCACCCTTATTCTTTATTTATTTATTATATACTAGGAGTTTTATTATGGACTCATAAAATATCTAATATATTTTTTTGCTGGAACAATATAAAAATGTAAAAGTATAACTTTATATATGACAAACAAATTGAATTACTAGTGAAAAAAACTCACCCAATATAACTACTATTATTTCTTTGAATTTCACATTCTACCTCTCTGTTCTCATTCTTTCCATTTCCAAACATGCTTATTTTCATTCTTGCTCTATTATATTTCCTTTGAAAAATGTCCCAATGAAACTCTAGAAATCCTTATGACATTCTGCTCTTTTCAAAGTTGAAAGGGAAATAAAATTATGCTCAATGGGTTTTTTTGATTTTACTATATGTTAGGAATGAGGATTTTATACACTATCTTTTTAGAGATACAATGGACTTCAATGATGACACCCATTATTTGAATCAATTTTTTCTCTCTCAAATGAGAGGTGTAATTGAAGGTAGTGTCTTCTTACCCAGGGTTAGATTGGTTTCTTTTTTGTAGAAATATTTGAAAGGTTTATTACAACCATTGCAGTATACATAATTGTTCTATATAAGATTTTATTTATTTATTTATTTTTACTCTCTTCTTATATGGGTAAAACTCTTATAATTGGGTTTAAATTTTTTCATTTTGTATGAATATATTACTTTATATTATTTCATTTTGGGTGAAAAACTATAGAGAACTTGTTGACCTTGGATGGGTTGTTCTTACTGTTTCTACAGAATAGAGTAACATAACTTATCATAATGGAAAACACTCTACTGGATATGAAAAAACCTAATAGGAATTTGAAGATATTATCAGAAGCACATCAGTTATGCAAACCAAATTTTAAAATGATGGTGTTGATGTATCCTAACTACTAACTTACTTACTTGTATTTATTTCAATGGATCTCATTTTATCCTTAATTAGATATTTAATACACTTAAAATTCATTTGTTATGGTTGGAAAATGGTGATACTAAAGCAGTGCTACAACATTGTGATAGGGTTAGGATATACTGTGAGGATTTATGCCTCCCCAAATTCAACAAAAAAAATATTTTTCATTTTAGCACTTTAAATTGTTTTGTATCTTTTATAATATTTGTTATGATATATATTTTTATATATTTATTTTTTAAAAAAAATTGACTAAGAAACTTGCATTTGCAGAATGAGTATCTTTGGCAAGTTTTCCTTAGTTGAAAATTTGTTTACGACAATACTATTTGTAAGTAGCTTTTCCTCTTCTTTCTACTTTCCATTGCATTGCACCTTTATTCTTTTTTTGTTTATTATATGCTATGAGTTTTGTCATGGACTCATAAAATATTTTATATATTTTTTTGTTAGGACAATGCAAAAATGTAAAAAACATAACTTTGTACATGACAAACAAATTGAATTACCAACTGAAAAAAACACTTACCCAATACGGCTACTACTGTCTCTCCAAAGTTCACACTCTTCCTCTCTATTCCCTTTCCTTCCACTTTTAGGCAATCTTATTTTCATCTTGTTCTATTGAATTCCCTTCAAAAAAATGTCCCAAAGACACCCCAAATATCCTTCTGAATTTCCTTTTCCTTTAAAGTTGAAGGGGAATGAAAAATATGTTCAATGGGCCTTTTCATTCTTATGTATGTTAGAAAGGAAGGTTTTACACACTATCTTTTTGAAGGTGTTATGGAGTTCGATGATGCCACTCATTATTTGAATCAATTTCTTCTCTCTGCAATGAGATATGCAATTGAAGATAGTGTCTTCTTGCCTTGGATTGGACTGGCTTCTTCTTTGTGAAAATATTTGAAAGGAGTTTATTACAACCACTACAGTTTACATAATTGTTTTATATAAGATTTTATTTTTAATTTTATTTTAACTTTCTTTTTGTATGGGTAAAAACTTTATTGTTGGGTTTGATTTCCTTATTTTTTTATTTTTTTATTTTTTTATTTTTTATTTTTTATGAATTTTATTTAATTTTCTTTTTAGTGAAAAGCTGTAGAGGACTTGTTGGCTTTAGATGGGCTACTCTTACTGTCTCCACAGAATAGAGTAGCACATCTTATCATAATGGGAAATACTCTATAGGATATGAAAAAACCCTAATGAGGCCTTGAAAATATTCTTGGAAGCATATCATTTTGTGCAATCTAAATTTTTAAATGATTGTGTTGATGTATTCTAACTATTAATTTAGTTACTTGCATGTTATTTTATGTGTTTCAATTAATCTTTGTTTATCTTTGATTAGATACTGAGTACACTTAAAATTCATTTGTTGTGATTGCAAAATGGGTGACACTAAAGCAAAGCTACAACATTATGACAGGGTTAGGATATACTGTGAGGATTTATGCTCTCTCAAATTCAACGACAAAATATTTCCCCATTCTAACATTTTAAATTGCTTTGTGTCTTTTATAATATTGATTATATATATATATATATATATATTTCTTAAAAAAAAAATTGACAGAGAAACTTACATTTGCAAAATGAGTATCTTTGGCATTTTTTCCTTAGTTGAAGACTTGTTTTCAACAATATAATTTGTAAGCAACTTTTTCTCTTCCTTCTACTTCCCATTGCTTTGTACCCTTATTGTTTCTTTGTTTAGTATATGCTAGGAGCTTTGTCATGGACACATAAAATATTTGATATATTTTTTGGCTGGGACAATGTAAAAATGTAAAAACATAACTTTGTTTATTACAAACAAATTGAATTACTAATGAAAAAAAAGTTACCTAATATGGCTGCTATTATTTCTCCAAAGTTCACACTCTTCTTTTTTGTTCCATTTCCCTCAATTTTTTGGCAATCATATTTTCATTCTTGCTCTATTGTATTTCCCTCAAAAAAATTTCCTAAAGGAACAATAGAAATCCTTTCGAATTTTCTTTCATTTCAAAGTTCAAGGAGAATGAAAACTATGTTCAATGGGCCTTTTCATTCTTACTATATGTAAAGAAGTAAGGTTTTACACATTATCTTTTGGAGGTACTATAGAGTTCAATAATGACACTTGTTATTTGAATCAATTTCTTCTCTCTTAAATGAGAGACGTAATGATGATAGTGTTTTATTGCCTTGGATTAGACTGGTTTCTTATTTGTGAAAATATTTGAAAAGGGTTTATTATGATCATTGCAATATATATAATTATTTTATATAACATTTTAATTTTACATATTTTTTTGCTCTCTTCTTATATTGGAAAAACCTTTATTGTTGGGTTTGATTTCCTTTTTTTTTTTCTTTAATTTCATATAAATTTATAATTTTTTTTATTTTACTTTATTTTGGTGAAAAACTGTAGATGACCTGTTGGCCTTGGATGGGCTATTCTTACTGTCTCCATGGAATAGAGTAACATATCTTATCATAATGAAAAATATTCTGTGGGATATGGAAAAACCTAATAAGGTCTTGAGGATATTCTTAGAAGTATATCAGTTATGCAAACCAAATTTCAAAATGATGGTGTTGATGTATCCTAACTACTCATTTACTTACATGCATGTTATTTTATTTATTCCAACTGATCTTTGTTTATCCTTAATTAGATTTTTTGTACACTTAAATTCATTTGTTGTGGTTGGAAAATGGATTATACTAAAGCAGTGCTACAAAATTATGATAGGGTTGGGATATCCTATGAGAATTTATGCCCTCCCAAATTCAATGAAAAAATATTTCCCATTCTAGCACTTTAAATTATTTTATATTTTTGTAATATTTTTCATTACATATATATATATATTTATATTTTTTTAAAAAAAAAATTAACTAAGAAATTTATCGTTGTACAATGAGTATCTTTAAAAAATTTTATTTTAAGCGCTTTTTTTTGACAATACTATTTATAAGTAGATTTTCATCTTCTTTCTACTTCCTATTGCTTTGCATCCTATTCTTTCTTTGTTTATTATATGCTAGGAATTCTATCATGGGCTCATAAAATATTTAATATATTTTTGTGCTCGGACAATGTAAAAATGTAAAAATATAATTTTGTATATGATAAACCAATTGAATTACCAATGAAAAACAACTCACTTAATGGGGCTACTGTTATTTCTCCAAATTTCACACGCTTTGTCTCTATTCCCTTTCCTTCTATTTTAGGCAATCTTATTTTTGTTCTTGCTCTATTGTTTTTCCTTCAAAAAAAATATTCCAAAGAAACCTCATAAATCCTTTCGAATTTTCATTCCCTGTAAAGTTGAAGGGGAATGAAAACTATGCTCACTGAGCTTTTTCATTCTTACTGTATGTTAGAAAAGAAGGCTTTACACATGATCTTTTTAAAGGTACTATGGAGTTCAATGATGATACCTATTATTTGAATCAATTTCTTCTCTCTCAAATGGGAGATACAATTGAAGATAGTGTCTTCTTACCTCGGATTAGATTGATTTCTTCTTTGTGGAAATATTTGAAAAGGGTTTATTATAACCATTGCAGTATACGTAATTGTTTTATATAAGATTTTTTTTATATACTTTTTTTACTCTCGTCTTGTATGGGAAAAATTTTTATTGTTGGGTTTGATTTCCTTATTTTTAATTTTTTTTCCATTTTTGTATGAACTGCTTAATTTTATTTTATTTTATTTTTGATGAAAAACAGTAGGACTTCTTGGCCTTGGATGGGCTGTTCTTACTATCTCCACGGGATAGAGTAGCATATTTTATCATAATATATAAGACTATACTGGATATGGAAAATCCTAATGAGGTCTTGAAGGTATTCTTGGAAGCATATTTATGCAAACCAAATTTTAGAATGATGGTATTGATGTATTCTAACTACTCATTTATTTATTTGCATATTATTGTATCTATTTCAAATTATCTCTGTCTATCCTTAATTAGATATTTAGTACACTTAGATTTATTTGTTGTGCTTGGAAAATGGATGACACTAAAGCAAAGCTACAACATTATGATATGGTTAGGATATACTGGGAGGATTTATACTCTCCCAAAGTCAATATAAAAATATATTTCATTCTAGCATTTTACATTATTTTGTTTCTTTTATAATATATATATTTTTATATATATAAACCTTTTAAAAAATTGACTAAGAAACTTACCTTTGCAAAATGAGTATCTTTAGCACCTTTTCTTTAGTTGAAGATTTGTTTTCAACAATACTATTTGTAAGTATCTTTTCCTATTCTTTCTACTTTCAATTGCTTTGCACTCTTATCCTTTCTTTATATATTATATGCTAGGAGTTTTTGATATATTTTTTGCTGAAACAATATAAAAATGTAAAAGCATAACTTTGTATACAAACCAATTAAACTACCAAGACAAAAAAACTCACCCAATATGGGCTACTATTATTTCTCTGAATTTCATATTCTATGTCTTTATTATCTTTATTTCCATTTTCAGGCACTCTTAGTTTCATTCTTTACTCCTCTATTTCCTTTAAAAATTATCCCAAAGAAACTCTAGAAATCCTTTTGACTTTCTGTACCATTCAAAGTTGAAGGGGAAAGAAAATTATGCTCAATAGGCTTTTTTGTTTTTATTGTATGTTAGGAAGGAGGATTTAATTTACTATCTTTTTGGAGGTATTATGTAGTTCAATGATGACATCCCATTTTTTGAATCAATTTCTTCATCTCAAATGAGATATGCAATTAAAGATTGTGTTTTCTTGCTCAGGATTAGACTGGCTTTATATTTATGGAAAATTTTTGAAAGGGTTTATTATAATCATTGCAGTATATGTGATTGTTTTATATAAGATTTTATTTTTATTTTTTTTTTCACTTTTTTCTTGTATAGGTAAAACTTTTATCGTTAGGTTTAATTCATTATTTTTTATTTTTTTCCATTTTGTATGACTTTATCAATTTTATTTTATTTTATTTTGGGTGCAAAACTCTAAATGACTTGTTGGCCTTGGATAGGTTGTTCTTACTCTCTCCAAGGAATATAGTAACATATCTTATCATAATGGAAAAAACTCTACCGGAGATGGAAAATCCTAATGAGGCATCGAAGATATTCTTAGAAGCGTATCAGTTATGCAAACCCAATTTTAAAATGATGGTGTTGATGTATCCTAACTACTCATTTACTTAATTGAATGTTATTTTGTTTATTCCAACTGATCTTTGTTTATCCTTAATTAGATATTTAGTACACTTAAATTCATTTGTTGTGGTTGGAAAACGGGTGACATAAAACAGCGCTACAACATTGTAATAGAATTAGGATATACTGTGAGAATTTATACCCTCCCAAATTCAACAAAAAATATTTTCAATTCTAACACTTCAAAATTGTTTTGTGTCTTTTTCAATATTTGTTGTTATTTATATAAATATATATATATATATATATTAAAATAATTCACTAAGAAACTTACCTTTACAGAATGAGTATCTTTGGCACCTTTTCCTTAGTTGAAGACTTGTTTTCAACAATACTACTTGTAAGTAGCTTGTACTTTTCTTTCTACTTCCCATTGCTTTGCACCCCTAGTTTTTCTTTGTTTATTATAGGCTAGAAGTTTTGTCATGGACTAATAAAATATTTAATATAACTTTTTCTGGGACAATATAAAAATGTAAAAACATAATTTCTTATATGACAAACTAGTTGAATTACAAATGAAAAACAACTCACCAAATACAGCTTCAATTATTTCTCTGAAGTTCATACCCTTCCTCTCTGCTCCCTTTCCTTCTATTTTTAGGCAATCTTATTTTTATTCTTTCTCTAATATATTTCCTTTAAAAGAATGTCCTAAGAAAACCCTAGAAATCATTTTAAATATCCTTTCCCTTCAAATTTAAAGGAGAATTAAAACCATGCTCAATGGGCCTTTTCATTCCTATTGTATGTTAGGAAGAAAGGTTTTACACACTATCTTTTTGGAGATATTATGGAGTTCTACGATGACACTCATTATTTGAATCAATTTCTTCTGTCTCAAATGAGAGATGCAATTGAGATAGTGTCTTCTTGCCTTGGATTATACTGGCTACTTATTTATGAAAATATTTTAAAAGGGTTTATTACAACCATTGCAGTATACACAAATGTTTTATATAAGATTTTATTTTTAATTTTATTTAACTCTCTTCTTGTATGGGTAAAACCTTTATTGTTGGGTTTGATTTCCTTATTTTTAATTTTTTTTTAATTTTGTATGAATTTATCAATTTCATTTAATTTCATTTTTGGTGAAAAACTTTAGAGGACTTGTTGGCCTCTTACTATCTCCATAGAATCAAGTAGCACATCTTCTCATAATGAAAAATACTCTACAGGATATGAGAAAAACCTAATGAGACCTTGAAGATATTTTTGGAAGCATATCGGTCATGCAATCCATATTTTTAAATGATGGTGTTGATGTATTCTAACTACTCATTTATTTACTTACATGTTTTTTTATTTACAACATTACAACATTATGATAGGGTTACGATATAGTGTGAGGATTTATGCTCTCCCAAAATTCAACGAAAAAATATTTCTGATTCTTAGGATTTTATATTGTTTTGTATCTTTTGTAATATCTCTTTATATAGAAACTTGCATTTGTAAAATGTGTATCTTCAGCATGGTTTCCTTAGTGGAAGACATGTTTTCAATAATATTATTTCCAAGTAGCTTTTCCTTTTTTTTTCTACTTCCCATTGTTTTGCACTTATTCTTTCTTAGTTTATTGTATGTTAGGAGTTTTTCATGGACTTATAAAATATTTAATATATTTTTTTTTTGCTAGGACAATATAAAAACGTAAAATTTTAACTTTGTATATGAAAAACCAATTGGACTACTAATAAAAACAACTTATCCAATATGACTTCTGTTATTACTCCAAAGTTCATACTCTTCCTCTTTCTTCCCTTTCCTTCCATTTTTACGCAATCTTATTTTCATTCTTGCTCCATTGTATTTTCTTCAAAAAAAATGTCCCAAGGAAACCCCGGAAATCCTTTCGCATTTCCTTTCCCTTCAAAGTTGAAAGGAAATAAAAACTATGCTTAATGGGCCTTTCTGTTCTTATTGTATGTTAAGAAGAAATGTTTTACACACTATCTTTTTAAAGGTACTATGTAGTTCAACGATAACACCTATTATTTGAATCAATTTTCTCTCTCTCAAATGAGAGATACATTTGAAAATAATGTCTTCTTGCCTTGGATTAGATTGGCTTTTTCTTTATGGAAATATTTGAAAAGTTATTATTACAACCATAGCATACGTAATTGTTTTATATAAGATTTTATTTTTGAGTTTTATTGACTTACTTCTTGTATGGGTAATGCCTTTATTATTGGGTTTGATTTTCTTTAATTCTTTTATTTATTATGAATTTAAAATTTTTATCTTATTTTGTTCTTGGTAAAAAACTGTAGAGGTATTGGCCTTGGATAGGCTATTCTTAGTGTCTGCATGGAATAGAGTAGCACACTTTATCATAATGGAAAATACTCTACTAGATATGCAAAAACCTAATGAGGCCTTGAGGATATTCTTAGAAGCATATCATTTATGCAAATCGAATTTTAAAATGATGGTATTGATGTATCCTAACTACTCATTTATTTACTTGCATGCTATTTTAAAGTAATACTAGGGATACCAATAATTTGTACCAAAAGCTATACCAAGATGAGATGGAATTTAAGTTGGCAACTAACTCAAATTCCTATATCATTGCCATGTCATCACTAATTTATTAACAAATTTAATCAATGTTAATATTTTATTAGATTATTTTGAATAAATTTTATGGCATTATATGTTCTCTTCTTCCCATCTCACAAGCAACCATTTTTGCATTCTCCACTGGTAAACTTCATCTCTATCGATAGCTTTGATGCTTCATCCATCACCTAACTGTAGGAAGAAAAAGGGGGGGGGGGGGGGGGGGAACCTCCATCTTTCATTCTATTTTTTTCCCTCAAATTTGAACAAAAAGTGATGAGTATGTTGGATTCCAAGCCAAATCAACAGCAACAATAAACTTCTCCAAGAGTGTGGCAACGGTATTGAACCCAATATTTTCGGTAATGATTTTCTTTATTTTTATTTTTTCAAACATGAGAAAACACTATTAATATGTGCTGACCCAAGTTTTATTAAGATTGGTTAGCACTTACAATACTAATGAAGAGAGTGGTGGATTAAGGTATTGCCTTTTATTTTTTCCTCGATAGGATTGTGGTTACCAATTTAGAGGGCATCTATACTAGGAATATCTTTAAACTAATAGAAACTTTTAAATGTTATAAGCAAAAGCATGGTAACACCATCAACCCGATATTGTATCTGTAAATATGGTGCGGGAAGCCAAGATTGAGGGTGGCCGCTTGTGAGAATAGGGTAAAGAGAAACCTTAGAATTTGTTCAAAATAATCTAAAAAAATAATAATAATAATTAATTGTTTTAATAAACCAATGGTGACTTAGCAATAATGTGAATTTAAGTTGGATGTCACATCAAGTTTTACCTTATCTTAGTACAACTTTTGGTACAAATTATTAGTATCCCTAGTATTACTCATTATTTTATTTATTTCAATTGATCTTTATTTATCCTTGATTAGATGTTTAGTCCACTTAAATTTAATTTTGTCATTTTTGGAGTATGGGTGACACTAAAGTTGCACTCCAACATTGATAGGGTTAGGGTATAGTGTGAGGATTTGTGTTTTCCCTAATTCAACGAAAAAATATTTCCCACTCGAGCATTTTAAATTGTTGTGTATTTTGTAATATTGCTTTTATATATATATATATATATATATAGATGTTTATATACTTCCAAAAAATTGACAAAGATACTTACAATTGCAAAATAAGCATCTTTAGAACCTTTTCCTTTGTTGACGACTTGTTTTCAACAATACTATTTGTAAGTGGCTTTTCATCTTCTTTCGACTTGCTATTGCTTTGTAACCATATGTTTTCTTTATTTATTACATGCTAGCATTTTTGTCATTGACTTATAAAATATTTGATATATTTTTTTCATAGGACAATGTAAAAACATAACTTTGTATATGACAAACCAATTGAATTACCAATGAAAAAAAAAAAAACTCACCCAACACAGCTATTGTCATTTCTCCAAAGTTCACATTTGTCCTCTCTATTCCCATTCTTTTCATTTTTAGGAAATCTTATTTTCATTCTTGGTCTATTGTATTGCCTAAAAAAAAAAAAAGTCCCGAAGAAATCTTAAAAATCCTTTTGAATTTCCCTTCCCATCAAAGTTGAAGGGGAATGAAAACTATGCTTAATGGGCCTTTTCATTCTTATTTTATGTTACGAAGGAAGGTTTTATACACAAGCTTTTTGGCGGTACTATGGAGTTCAACGATGATATCCATTATTTGAATCAATTTCTTCTCTCTCAAATGAGAGATGCAATTGAAGATAGTATCTTCTTGCCTTGGATTAGACTGGTTTCTTCTTTGTGAAAATATTTTAAAATTGTTTATTACAACCATTGTATTATATGTAGTTGCTTTATGTAAGATTTTATTTTTAAATATTTTTTTACTCTCTTCATGTATGGGAAAAACCTTTATTGTTGGGATTGATTTCCTTATTTTTTAATTTTTTTCCTTTCTATGAATTTATCAAATTTATTTTATTTTGTTTTTGGTGAAAAACTGTAGAGGATTGTTTTTCTTTTTGTATGAATTTATCAAATTTATTTTCATTCTTACTATCTCGACGAAATAGAGTAGCATATCTTATTATAATAGAAAACTCTCTATTGGTTATGGAAAAACCTAATGAGGCCTTGAAGATATTCTTGGAAGCATATCATTAATGCAACTCAAATTTTAAAATGATGATATTGATCTGTCATAACTACTCATTTATTTACTTGCATGTTATTTTAAAGTAATGCTAGGGATACCAATAATTTGTACAAAAACCCATATGAAGATGAGATAAAATTTGAGTTGGCATCCAACTCAAATTCCCATATCATTTCCATGTCATCACTAATTTATTAACAAATTTAATCAACATTAATATTTTATTAGGCTATGTTGAATAAATTTTACAGCATTATACATTCTCTTTTTCTCATCTCACAAGGAACCATTGTTGCATCCTCCATCGGTAAACTTCATCTCTATTAATAGCTAGACATTCCATCCATCACATAATTGAAGGGAGAAAGGGAAAAAAAAAAGAAAAAAAGAAAAAAAGAAACTATCTTTCCTTCTATTTTTTTATTTTTCCAAATTTGAACAAAAAGCAATTAGTATGTTGGATTTAAAGCCAAATCAACAACAATGATAAACTTCTCCAAAAGTGCAGCAACAGTATTAAACCCAATATTTTTTATAATTATTTTATTATTTTATTTTTTTACACATGAGAAAACACTATCAATGTGTGTATGATACAAGTTCTTTTGGGATTGATTAGTATTTGCAACTCTGAGGAAGAGTTTGTGGATTGAGATACTGCCTCTTTTTTTTTTTTTTTTTTTTCAATTGGATTGTTATTACCAATTTAGGTGGCATCTATACTATATAAACGTATAAAAAAAACATTGTTAGTTTAGGATTTTACTATATAGATTCTCAACATTAGGAATATATTTAGCCTAATAGAAACTTTTAGTTGTTATAAGCGAAAGTATGGAAACCCCATCGACCCGATACTATCTCTGTAGATATGGTGTAGGAAGCCAAGATTGAAGGTGGCTACTCGTGATAATGGGGTAAAGAGAAACACTAAAATTTGTTCAAAAAAAATATCTCAAAGAAATCCCAATAATCCTTTTGAATTTACATTCCCATAAAAGTTGAACGGGAATGAAAAGTATGCTCAGCGGGCCTTTTCATTCTTATTTTATGTTATAAAGGAAGGTTTTACACACTAACTTTTTGGAGATACTATGAAGTTCAATGATGATATATATTATTTGAATCAATTTCTTCTCTCTCAAATGAAAGATCCCACTACAGATAGTATCTTCTTGATTTGGATTAGATTGGTTTCTTCTTTATGGAAATATTTTAAAATTATTTATTTCAACCATTACATCATACGTAATTGTTTTATGTAAGATTTTATTTTTCTATAATTTTTAACTCTCCTTTTGTATGGGAAAAACCTTTATTGTCGGGTTGGATTTCCTTATTTTTAAATTTTTTTTTCATTTGGTATGAATTTATCAATTTTATTTTATTTTGTTTTTGGTGAAAAAATATAAAGGGCTTGTTGGCTTTTGATGGGCTATTCTTACTATCTTGACGAAATAGAATAGCATATATTATTACAATAGAAAACTCGATGTTGGATAATTGAAGATATTCTTAGAAGCATATCATTTATGCAAACTTAATTTTAGAATGATGGTATTGATGTGTCCTAACTACTCATTTATATACTTATATGTTATTTTAAAGTAATGCTAGGGATGCCAATAATTTGTACCAAAACCTATACCAAGATGATATGGAATTTGAGTTGGCATTCAACTCAAGTTCCCATACCATTGCCATGTCATCACTAATTTATTAACAAATTTAATCAATGTTAATATTTTATTAGATTATTTTGAATAAATTTTACGACATTATACGTTCTCTTTTTCCCATCTCACAACCAATCATTATTGCATTCTCCACCCGTAAACTTCATCTCTATTGACAGCTTGATGCTCCATCCATCACATAATTGTAGGGAGAAAGGGGGAAAAAAAGAAAACCACCATCTTCCCTTCTATTTTTTTTCCAAATTTGATCAAAAAGTGATTAGTATGTTGGATTTAAAGCCAAATTAACAGCAACGATAAATTTCTCCAAGAGTGCAGCAACGATATTGAACCCAATATTTTCAATAATTATTTTCTTTTTAAAATTTTTTTAAACATGAGAAAACAATATTAAGATGTGTATGACACAAGTTCGATTGGGTTTGGTTAGCACTTACAACTCTGATGAAGAGGTGGTGGATTGAGCTATTGCCTTTTATTTATTTATTTATTTTTTGAATGGATTATTGTTACCCACTTAGGTGACATCTATACTACATGAACGCATAAAAAAAACATTGTTACTTTAGGATTTTACTGTATGGATTCTCAATACTAGGCATATCTTTAAGCTAATAGAAACTTTTAAATATTATAAGCAAAAGCATGGAAACCCTATCGATCAAATACTATCTCTGTAAATATGGTGCAAAAGGCCAAGATTGAGGATGGCTGCTTATGAGAATGGGGTGAAGAAAAACCCTCAAATTTATTCAAAATTATCTAATAAAATATTAAAAATAATTAATTATGTTAATAAACCAATGGTGACATGGTAATAATGTGTATTTGAGTTGGATGCCACATTAGGCTTTGCATAATCTTAGTACAACTTTTGGTACAAATTATTAGTTTTCCTAGCATTACTTGTTATTTTATTTATTTCAATTGATCTCTATTTATCCTTGATTAGATATTTACAACACTTAAATTCATTTATCGTTTTGGGAAAATGGGTGACATTAAAGCTGCGCTCAAACATTGTGATAGGGTTAGGATATAGTGTGAGGAATGATGTTCTCCCAAATTCATTGAAAAAATATTTCTGACTCTAGCACTTTAAATTGTTTTGTGTCTTTTATAATATTGCTATTATATATATATGTATTTCAAAAAAGTTGACAAAGAAATTTATAATTGCAAAATGAGCATCTTTGGCACATTTTCCTTTGTCGAAAAGTTGTTTTCAACAAAACTATTTGTAAGTAGTTTTTCATCATCTTTCGACTTGGTATTGCTTTGTATCCTTAGGCTTTCTTTGTTTCTTACATGCTAGCAGTTTTGTCATTGACTCATAAAATATTTGATATATTTTTTTGATGGGACAATATAAAACATAACTTTGTATATGACAAACCAATTGAATTATCAATAAAAAATAAAATAAAAAAAAACTCACTCAACACAACTACTGTTATTTCTTCAAAGTTCACACTTTTTTGGTCTATTCCTTGTCTTTCTATTTTTAGGCAATCATATTTTCATTTTTGCTCTACTGTATTTCCTTAAAAAAAAATATGTCTCGAAGAAATCCCAAAAATTCTTCTGAATTTCCTTTCCCGTCAAAATTGAAAGGGAATGAAAACTATGATCAATTGTCCTTTTCATTCTTCTTTTATGTTAAATGGAAGGTTTTACACACTAAACTTTTTGGAGGTACTATGGAGTTCAACGATGATATCCATCATTTGAATCAATTTCTTCTCTCTAAAATGAGAGATGTAATTGAACATAATATCTTCTTGCCTTGGGTTAGACTGGTTTCTTTTTAGTAGAAATATTTTTAAATTGTTTGTTACAACGATTGCATCATACATAATTGCTTTATGTAACATTTTATTTTCTATATTACTCTCTCGTTGTATGGAAAAAACCTTTATTGTTGGGTTGGATTTTCTTATTTTTAATTTTTTTTCATTTTGTATGAATTTATCAATTTTATTTTATTTTGTTTTTGGTGAAAATTTGTAGGAGACTTGTTTGCTTTCGATGGGCTGTCCTTACTATTTCAATGAAATCGAATAGCATATTTTATCACAATAGAAAACTCTCTGTTGGATAATGGAAAAACCTAAAGAGGCCTTAAAGATATTATTAGAAGCATGTCATTTATGCAAACTAAATTTTAAAATGATGGTATTGATGTGTCCTAACTACTCATTTTTTTACTTGCATGTTATTTTAAAGTAATGTTGAGATACCAATAATTTGTACCAAAACCTATACCAAGATGATATGGAGTTTGAGTTGGCATCCAACTCAAATTCCTATATTTTTGCCATATCATCACTAATTTATTAACAAATTTAATCAATATTAATATGTTATTCAATTGTTTTGAATAAATTTTATGACATTATACATTCTCTTTTTCCAATCCCACAAGCAATGTTTGTTGCATCCTCCACCTATAAGCTTCATCTCTATCGATAGCTTGATGTTCCATCCATCACATAATTGTTGGGAGAAAAGGGAAAAAAGGAAAAAGAGAAAAAAAAAAAAAAAAGGAAAAAAAGAAAGCCTCCATCTTTCATTCTATTTTTTTTTTTTCAAATTTGAACAAAAAGCGATGACTATGTTGGATTTAAAGCCAAATCAACAGCAACGATAAACTTATCCAATAGTGTAGCAACGGTATTAAACCTAATATTTTTAGTAATTATTTTCTTTTTTTCTTTTTTTAAACATGAGGAAATAATATTAATATGTGTATGACACAAGTTCGATTGGATTTTGTTAGCACTTACAACTCTAATGAAGAGGTGGTGGATTGAGCTATGGCCTTTTTTTTTTTTTTTCTGATTGGATTGTTGTTACCAATTTAGGTGGTATCTATACTACATTAACGCATAAAAAAAACATCATCAGTTTAGGATTTTACTATATGGATTCTCAACACTAGGAATATTTTTAAGCTAATAGAAACTTTTAAGTGTTATAAGCATAGGCATGGAAATCCCATTGATCAGATACTGTCTCTGTAGGTATGGTACAAGAAGCTAACATTGAGGGTGGCTGCTCATGAGAAAGGGATAAAGAGAAACACTAAAATTTGTTAAAAATAATCTAATAAAATATTAATAATAATCTAATAAAATATTAATAATAATTAATTATGTTAATAAACCAATGGTGACATGGCAATAATGGAAATTCGAGTTGGATGCCACATCGGATTTTACGTCATCTTAGTACAACTTTTGGTACAAATTAGGTTTCCTAGCATTACTCCTTAATTTATTTATTTCAATTGATCTCAATTTATCCTTGATTAGATATTTACAAAACTTAAATTCATTTATCATTTTGGGAGAATGGATGATACTAAAATTGCACTTAAACCTTGTGATAGGGTTAGGATATAGTGTGATGATTGGTGTTATCCCAAATTCAACGAAAAAAATTTCCAACTCTAGTACTTTAAATTGTTTTGTGTCTTCTGTAATATTGCTATTATATATATATATATATATAAATATATGTATATATATTTCAAAAAAATTGACAAAGAAACTTACATTTGCAAAATGAGCATCTTTGGCACCTTTTCCTTTGTTGAAGACTTATTTTCAACAATATTATTTGTAAGTAGCTTTTCATCTTCTTTTGACTTGCCATTGCTTTGTACTCGTATGTTTTTTTTGTTTCTTACATGCTATCAATTTTGTCATTAACTCATAAAATATTTGATATATTTTTTTGATGGGACAATATAAAAACATAACTTTGTATATGACAAACCAATTGAATTATCAATGAAAAAAACTCACCCAATATAGCTATTGTTATTTCTCCAAAGTTCACACTTTTCCTCTCTATTCCCTTTCTTTCTATTTCTAGGCAATCTTATTTTTATTTTTACTATATTGTATTTCTTTCAAAAAAATGTCTCGAAGAAATCCAAGAAATCCTTCTGAATTTCCTTTCCCATCACAATTGAAGGGGAATGAAAACTATGTTCAGTGGGTCATTTCATTCTTATTTTATGTCACGAAGGAAAGTTTTATACAGTAACTTTTTGGAGATACTATGAAGTTCAGTGATGATATCTATCATTTGAATTAATTTCTTCTCTCTCAAATGAGAGATGCAATTAAAGATAGTATTTTCTTGCCTTGAATTAGATCAGTTTCTTCTTTGTCGAAATATTTTAAAATTGTTTATTACAACCATTGCATCATACGTAGTTGTTTTATGTAAGATTTTATTTTTATAAATTTTTTTACTCTCTTATTGTATGGGAAAAACCTTTATAGTTGGGTTGGATTTCCTTATTTTTAATTTTTTTTCATTTTGTATGAATTTATCAATTTTATTTTATTTTGTTTTTTGTGAAAAACTGTAGGGGACTTGCTCGTTTTCGATGGGCTATTCTTACTTTCTTGACAAAATAGAGTAGCATATCTTATCATAATAGAAAACTCCTTGTTGGATAATGGAAAAGCTTAATGAGGCATTGAAGATATTCTTGGAAGCATATCATTTGTGCAAACCAAATTTTAAAATAATGGTATTGATGTGTCCTAACTACTTATGTATTTAATTGCATGTTATTTTAAAGTAATACTAGGAATACTAATAATTTGTACCAAAACCAAGACCAAAATGATATGGAATTTAAGTTGGCATCCAACTCAAATTCCCATACCATTACCATGTCAGCACTAATTTAGTAACAAATTTAATCAATATTAGTATTTTATGCGATTATTTTGAATAAATTTTATGACATTATACATTCTTTTTTTACCATCTCACAAGCAACCATTGTTGCATCCTCCACTTGTAAACTTCCTCTCTATCGATAGATTAATGCTCCATCCATCACATAATTGTTAGGAGAAAGGGAAAAACAAAAAAGAAAAAAGAGAAAAAAAAAAGAAAAAAGAAAAAAAGAGAAAACTCCATCTTTCATTCTATTTTTTTTTTCTTTCGAAATTTGAACAAAAAGCATGAGTATTTAAGCAACTTGTCCAAGAGTGTGGCAACAATATGGAACCCAATATTTTTAGTAATATTTAGACAATTTTATTTTCATTCTTGCTTTATTGTATTTCCTACAAAAACAAATGTCTCGAAGAAATCCCAGGAATCCTTCTGAATTTTCTATTCATCAAAGTTGAAAGGGAATGAAAACTATGCTCAATGGGCCTTTTCATTCTTATTTTATGTTACGAAAGAAGGTTTTACAAGATAACTTTTTGGAAGTACTATGAAGTTCAACGATTATACCCATTATTTGAATCAATTTCTTCTCTCTCAAATGAAAGATGAAATTGAAGATAGTATCTTCTTGTCTTGGATTAGACTGGTTTCTTCTTTGTGGAAATATTTGAAAATTGCTTATTACAACCATTGCATTATACGTAATTGTTTTATGTAAGACTTTATTTTATATATTTTGTTTACTCTCTTCTTGTATGGGAAAAAACTTTATTGTAGGGTTTGATTTCTTTTTTTTTTTTTCGTTTTGTATGAATTTATTAATTTTATTTTATTTTGTATTTGTTGGAAAACTATAGATGACTTGTTGGCTTTGGATGAGTTGTTATCACTGTCTCAATCAAACAAAATAGCACATCTTATCATAATAGAAAACTCCCTATTGGATATGGAAAAACTTTATGAGGACATGAAGATATTTGTGGAACCATATCATTTATGCAAACCAAATTTTAAAATGATGGCATTGATCTAATTACTCATTTATTTACTTGCATGTTATTTTAATGTGATGCTAGGATACCAATAATTTGTACCAAAAGCTATACCAAGATGAGATGGATTTTGGGCTGTCATCTAACTCAAATTCCTATATCATCACTAATTTATTAACAATTTCAATCAATGTTAATATTTTATTAGATTATTTTGAATAAAATTTTCAGCATTATATGTTCTCTTTTTCTCATCTCACAAACAACCACCGTAAACTTCATCTTTATTGATAGCTAGACACTCCATCCATCGCATAATTGATGGGAGAAAGGGAAAAAAAAAAAAAACCTTCATCTTTCATTCTATTTTTTCCCTCAAATTTGAACAAAAAGTTATAAGTATGTTGAAATAATGGTGTTAATGTATCCTAACTAGTCATTAATTTACTTGCATGTTATTTTATTTATTTCAATTGATCTCTATTTATCCTTAATTATATATTTATTACAGCTAAATTCATTTGATGTGGTTGAAAAATGAGTGATACTTAAGTAGCACTACAACATTGTGATAGAGTTAGCTTACCCAAATTCATTGAAAAAATATTTCACATTCTAACATTTTAAATTGTTTTATGTCTTCTGTAAAATTTGTTGTCATATATATATATATATAGAGAGAAAGGCTATTGTCAGAATCGCCCTGACTGTTTTGTATCTGGATAAAAAAACATGTCTATATTGTTGAGTATTGGATTAAAATTGACAGTCCAAATTTCACTCTACTCCCTTTCTTTCCCACCCATCTCCCACCATGTTTGAGCAAGCACCCATCCATCTCCCTTCCTTTCCCACCCATCTCCCACCTTCTAGCCACAAAGTCATGTCCATTTGACAGCCAGAGCCACTACCGTTCAGCCCGACTCAGGGGGTAGAGTAAGTATCGAGCCAGATCTGATTATTCTTCTCTTCCTCTTTCCATCACAACTAGTCTCTCGTCTATACAAAAACAAGAACTAGATGTCCTTTGCTGCTTTTTCTTCTCCCTCCATCCTTAAAAATAAATAAATAAATAAAAATAAAAATAAAAAATAATTAAAAAAAAAAAGAAAAGAAAACCTCCTTCTAAACTTCAACAATGGCAAGCTGAAGAAAGACCCTCGTTTGTAATTTTTGTTGACGAAGGGAGTTGGGTGCTCCAAATTTCTGATTGTGGTGTAAAAGAGAAAAAAATGGTTGAAAAAATTTGTTCGATGCTGAAGGAGAGGAGGTTTGCAGACCCATCCATATGTGAGAGAAACAAAAAGAGAATGAGAGAGAGGAAAAAGTGCTAATGTGTTATTTGAAAGTCTCACATATTGGACAACTAGGCAAGACAGAGAGAAAAAAAATTGGCTCGGATAGTTTTTCCTACTCTTTCTACTTTCCATTGCTTTACACATTTATTCTTTCTTTGTTTATGATATGCTAAGAGTTTTGTTATGGACTCATAAAATATTTGCTATATTTTTTTGCCGGAATAATGTAAAAATGTAAGACCATAACTTTGTATATGACAAACCAATTGAATTACTAATGAAAAAATACTCACCTAACATGGCTGTTGTTATTTCTTCGAAGTTCACACTCTTCCTCTCTAATCCCTTTATTTCCATTTTCAAATAATCTTATTTTCGTTCTTGGTCAATTGTATTTCTTTCAGAAAAATATCCCAAAGAAGCCCTAGAGATCCTTTTGAAGCTCCTTTCCCTTCAAAGTTGAAGGGAAATGAAAACTATGCTGATTAGCCCTTTTTGTTCTTAGCGTAGGTTAAGAAAAAAGTTTTACACACTATCGTTTTAGAGGTATTATAGAATTCAACGATGACACCTATTATTTGAATCAATTTCTTCTCTCTCAAATGGGAGATGCAGTTGAAGATAGTGCCTTCTTGCCTTCAATTAGATTGGTTTCTTCCTTATGTGAATATTTGAAAGGGTTTATTACAATCATTGCAGTATACGTAATTGTTGTATATGAGATTTTATTTTATATATATATATATATATTTTTTTTTTACTCTCCTCTTGTATGAGGAAAAACCTTTATTGTTGGGTTTGATTTCCATATTTTTATTTTTTTTGTTTTGTACGAAGTTATTAATTTTTTTTTTTTTTTTTTTTGTGGTGAAAAAGTCTAAAGGACTTATTGGCCTTGGATGGGCTATTCTTACTGTCTTCAAGGAATAAAGTAGCATATCTTATCATAATGAGAAACACTTTTGCTGATATGGAAAATCCTAATAAGGCGTTGAAGATATTCTTGGCAGTATGTCATTTATGCCAACCAAATTTTGAAATAATGGTGTTAATGTATCTTAACTACTCATTTAGTTACTTAAATGTTATTTTATTTACTTCAATTGATCTATGTTTATCTTTAATTATATATTGGGCATGCTTAAATTCATTTGCCATGGTCAGAAAATGGGTGACACTAAAGCAGCACTGCAACATTGCAATAGGGTTCGGTTTATTGTGAAGATATATGCTCTCCGAAATTCAACAAAAAGATATTTCCCATTTAGCACTTTAAATTGTTTTTTGTCTTTTGTAATATTTGTTGTTTATATATATATATATATATATAATTTATTAAGAAACTTACCTTTGCATAATAAGTATTTTTAGCACCGTTTCCTTGGTTGAAAACTTGTTTTTCATAATACTATTTGTAAGTAGCTTTTCCTCTTCTTTCTACTTCACATTGCTTTGCACATTTATTCTTTTTTTGTTTATTATATGCTAGGAGTTTTTCACCAACTTGGAAAGTATTTGATATTTTTGTTGCTGGTGTAATATTAAAATATAAAAGCATGACATTGTATATGACAAACTAATTGAATTACCAATGGAAAAACTCACCCAATATGGCTACTATTATTTCTTCGAATTTCACACTCTGGCTCTCTATTCCTTTTCCTTTCATTTTCAAGCACTTTTATTTTCGTTCTTACTTTATTTTGTTTCTTTCAAAAGGTGTCCCAAAGAAACCTCAAAAATACTTTCGAATTTCCTTTCCCTTCAAAGTTGAAGGGAAAAAAAAATAATGCTCAATGTGC
Source organism: Ziziphus jujuba (assembly GCF_031755915.1). Lineage (NCBI taxonomy): Eukaryota > Viridiplantae > Streptophyta > Magnoliopsida > Rosales > Rhamnaceae > Ziziphus > Ziziphus jujuba. The sequence goes on from NC_083384.1 coordinate 26,571,166, forward strand.
CTTTTCGTTCTTCTTGTATGTTAGGAAGGAGGATTTTAAAAGCTATCTTTTTGGAGGTATCATGGAGTTCAATGATGAAATCCATTATTTGAATCAATTTTTTCTCTTTCAAATGAGATGCAATTGAAAATAGTCTCTATGCAATTGAAGATAGAATCTTTTTGTCCAGGATTAAACTAGCTTCTTCTCTGTGGAAATATTTGAAAATGGTTTATTACCACCATTACAATATATGTAATTGTTTTATATAAGCTTTTTTTTCTTTAACTCTCTCCTTATATGGGTATAACCTTTATTGTCGGTTTGGATTTCCTTATTTTTAATATTTTTCATTTTCTGTTAATTTATCAATATATTTTATTTTATTTTTGGTGAAAAACTATAAAGGACTTGTTAGCCTTGGATGGACAGTTCTTACTATATTAAAAGACTTGTTAGCCTTGGATGGACAGTTCTTACTGTCTCTAAGGGATAAAGTAACATATCTTGTCATAATAGGAAATACTTTGCTAGATATTGAAAATCCTAATAAGGCCTTGAAGATATTCTTTGAAGCATGTCAGTTATGCCAACCAAATTTTGAAATGATGGTGTTGATGTATCATAACTATTCATTTATTTACTTTCATGTTGTTTTATACATTTCAATTTATCTTTGTTTAAGAATTCTTTTCGATAATACTATTCATAAGTAGCTATTTCCTTTCTTTCTACTTCCCATTGATTTGCACCCTTATTCTCCTTCTGTTTATTAAATGATAGGAGTTTTGTTCATTAAATATTTCATATATTTTTTTACTGAGACAATATAAAAATATAAAGGCATAACTTTTTATAAGACAAACCAATTGAATTACCAATGAAAAAACTCATCCAATATAGCTACTATTATTTTTCCGAATTTCACACTTTGCCTCTCTGTTCCCTTTACTTCCATTTTTCAGGTACTCTTGTTTTCATTCTTGCTCTATTCTATTTCCTTAAAAAATTGTCCTAAAGAAACCCTAGAAATCCTTCCGAGTTTCCTTTCTCTTCAAAGTTGAAGGGAAAAACCTATGCTCAATGTGCTTTTTATTCTTTCTGTTTGTTAGGAATGAGGGTTTTATACACTATCTTTTTCGAGGTATTATGAAATTCAACGATGACACTCATTTTTTGAATCAATTTCTTCTCTCTCAAATGACAGATGCAATTGAAAATAGTGTCTATGTAATTGAAGATAGTGTCTTCTTGCCCAGGGTTAAAATGGCTTCTTCTATGTAGAAATATTTGAAAAAAGATGTTTATTATAACAATTGCAATATATGTAATTGTTTTATATAAGATTTTATTTTTATTTTTATTTTTTGACTCTTTTCTCTTATGGGTATAACCTTTATTGTTGGGTTTGATTTCCTTATTTTTAATTTTTATTTTGTATGAATTTATCGATTTTATTTTACTTTAATTTTGGTGAAAAACTGTAAATGACTTGTTGGTCTTAGATAGGCTATTCTTACTGTCTCCCTGGTATAGAATAACATATCGTTTCATAATAGAAAATACTATGCTGGATATGGAAAAAGGAGCTCTTGAGATATTCTTGGAAGCATATCAATTATGCAAATTAAATTTTAAAATGATAGTGTTGATGTATCATAACTACTCATTTATTTACTTGCATTTTGTTTTATCTATTTCAGTTGATCTTTGTCTATCTTTAATTAAATATTTAGTACACTTAAATTCATTTATTGGGGTTGGAAAATGGATAATACTAAAACAACACTACAATATTATGATAAGGTTAGGATATACTGAGAGGATTTTATGCTCTCCCAAATTCAATGAAATAATATTTCCTATTTTAGCAATTTAAATTGTTTTGTGTCTTTTGTAATATTTGTTGTTATATATATATATATATATATATATATATATATATATATATATATATTTTAAAAAATTAACTAAAAAACTTACATTTGCAAAATGTATCTTTGGCACCGTTTCCTTAGTTGAAGACTTATTATCTACAATGCTATTTGTAAGTAGCTTTTCTTCTTATTTCTACTTCCCATTGTTTTGCACCCTTATTCTTTCTTTGTTTATTATATGCTAGGAGTTTTGTCATGGACTCATAAAATATATAAGTTTTCATTGTTTATGTTGTTAGAATTATATTAATCTTTGGTATTGTTTAGATAAATAATTAAGCTTGTCTTCTAGGTAAATGAAATTTCAATTTACATGTTTCAATTGGTCCAATTACAACATTAACTTTGCTTTAGTGTCTTCAATTTGTGTTTAATAACAACCCAAAACTTCAAGACGATATGTTTCGTCATAATTACAGACTTTCCATAAAGAAGCAAACTAGACTTTTAGTGACTTTTATTGATAAAAGCTTGGTGTTTCTTGTATTTAGAATGTGATTAAAGATATTATGATTCTTTCTTTTATTATATACATGAGTTTTGTTGTGGACTTTTTTAAACAAAGAACCACCCATGATGGATCACAACCTGGATATCGAACCAAAGAAATATGATATCAAGAGGAATGTGCTTTTTGTGTTTATCTATGTGTGACAAAGAGAGTCCACTAAATACATGTTGAATTACAATCTATTTATGGTCAAATTCATCCCCTGGAAGGAGTGAGCAAAATAATTGGCAATCAATAGCTATTTGTTAATATGTGTTATGTGAGAAATTTCTTTGTGCTAGTTTTGCATGTTCAGAGTACTAATGAGAAAAATTTTGGGATGAATATTAATTTGTTTTAACAAAGATAAAATTTGTTTACTTGCATATACACAGCACAGATAGATATATATAAAGTATATTTGGAACCTTGTTTAGAGTGGGGCAAGAGTATAGACTTAATGGACTTTAATAGTTTTAGATTGTTTATGGAGTGTAGCACATCATAATTTGTAGATCTTTTTTATACATTCTAGGATGGGCTTTAAGAATGTATTCTAAAGTTCAAAAATATATTATGACAAGTCTATTCATGGAAAGTGGGGAAACTGCAATGTTTTCTGAGCTTCTGATGGTGAAAATAAAATACCAAAGATGTAAAGGCAATACATAGAGGTATTTGCTAAAAAATAATGAGACCCAAGTTTTGGGATATGAGAAAGCAGATCCCACCTTTAAGAAACATACTTTTATATATTGGATTTACAAAAGAATACATTAGAGGTGTCCACTCAGATGGAAATATCTGTCTAGTAATTGTAATAAATCACCTTTTCATTTCTACCTAGACCTCTTCCCCTTCTTCGGCCTTGTGAGTTAGATGACCTAAGTCCTCCTTAGTTTCCTTGGCCTCATGATATCCACCTCTATTTCCACATCATCCTTGTGGGTTACCATTGTTGTTAATGGCATTATTGCCAAGACTTAGATTTACAGTGACACCATTAAGTTGTGTAATATTGGACACACTCAGTTGTTCAAGCCTATTTACTTTTCATAGAAGCAAAGCCAAAACTTCCTAAAGTGAAAGATTTTCTAGGTGAAAGGTAATGTTCATAACAACTAGATCATATTTTGATCCAAGACCAACCAAAAAATAAAGAATATGGTCTTCTTCCATAACTGGGTGACCTATAGTAGCTAAACTGTCGGCTGTATTTTTCATTTTAGAAAGGTAGTCACACATAGTCATACATTAGATATTTTGTGTGAACTAGTCATAATCATGTGACTCACTTATAGAGCTTATTTATACTAGTAATGGGATTGTCTTATTTATTGAACTTTTTAGTAGAGTTTTTGGGTATACACTATCTGTAATATTTCAGTTGGCCTATTGGACTGAATATCTATTCTCTTTAGAAGCCCAATTGACTTATTCCCTGTTTATTATTATATTATTATTATTTATTATATATACTATAATATTATTATTACCATTATTATTTTATTACTTATTTTGTAAATATATATATATATATATATATATATATATATCTTAATAAATTGGGAATAAGTCATCATTAAGAATAGTACGATATATACAATTGAGATTAGGGTTTTGGGATGTTTATGATACCTATAAGGTGAAAACCTAAAGGAGAAAGGTTAGAGAGTAGTGTGTATATTAGGTATTGCATCTGTCATTCTGCTTTTTCTGTTTTGCAAATCAAAGAATTTATTTTATTCATGATTCAATGGCTACATTTAAAAGGTTAATAATTTAATTAAATGTCGTTCTGTAATTATGTATAGATCTTGGGTTTTACAGTGCTACAATTAATGTATGTTTAATTGTTCATGTTTGATAGTACTAAAATAATAATAAAAATTAAAAAATTAAAACTTTTTTTTTTGTTAATTTTATATATGTTTTTGTTATTATTATTTTTATTCTTATTTAATTTTATTTAAAAAAATTATTTATTTATTTAATTTATTCTAAAATGGTTTTTTTATTTATCAAAAATTACTCTATTCTCAATTTCTCATTTTATTTATTTATTTAATTAAAATGCCTAATGTCCAAATTAAATAGTTTTTCAGTTAAATTGCCCATTTAAAAGCTTTATGCTATGTTTGACATAGTGGTAAGAATTAAATAAGTGCTTGCTTGTTGCAAGATTTGGTATGTCCAAGCCATGAATTGTCATGAGGCTTAATGCCTAGTTGGCATAGTGGTGTAGAATTTTAAGTATTCATCTATTGTGAAACTTAATTTGTCCATAATATGAAATTGCCAATGTAATAGAAGTTGATATAGTAAATGTAATTTTACGTACTCAACCTATAATGGGGTTTAATTTATTTAATTTATGGGTGTCAACTTGTAGTTGGCGAAGTGGATAGAATGCTAAGTATATACCTATCATAAAAACCTAGCTTGCCTATTTCATGAAATTGCCAATGTAACTTATTCTCTCCCACTTATGAATCAAAGTCCATATGAGTGATTAAGCTGCCTGGTCGATGGTTTAATTGCTTGGTAGGATGCTTGGATTAGCAGTAGAAGTTGATTGAATACCATGAATCGCGGGTTCTGAGTTGCCCTGTTGATGACTTAGTGCAATGCATTTCACTATGGTGGTTTGGTTGACTGTCCTTGGCCAGCTTATGGGTATCCTTTGTGCTACAAGGACTCTGGTGATACTATGTATTTTAATGTGATTGAAACACTGAGAAGATAGTATTTACATAGTCCTTGTGATGTATTGCATTCTTGTTATTTGTTATTACACCGTTGGGTGCATCCTTAGTACTCTGCCTATGAATGCCTTGATAAAATAAAATAAACTAACTATCAAAAGCTGCTAAAGATTTTAAAAAAAATGTTTGACTTTTGTAAAGCTAAATTTAGCTTTATATTTTGGTCCATTGGAGATACCAAATAATTATAATACTGTTGAAGTTAAATGTTGTATAAGGACCTTAAGCATTTGTATAAATGTTATGTGATGGTCATGGAGAATTACATGCATGATTCTATATTTTATATATTATGTTCTATGAATATTGTTCATAAGCTCTTTGAAATTAGTAGGAAATTTATCAATTTTGATAAATTGAGAAATATCACTATTTGGACTTATTAAACTCTATGTGTATGATGGAGTTAGTGGTGTGAATGTGCTTATTTTGAAATTTTTCTCTTATTATATCTGTAACATCCCACATCGGTTGAAGAGGGGCACAAAGCGGTCTTTATAAGGCTGTGGATACCTCTCTCCTTCAAAACGTGTTTTGACAAAACCTTGAGGCCAGGGGGGAGAGAGGGAGTGAAACCTGGGCCAAAGAGGACAATATCTTGATGCGGGTGGTACTGGGCTGTTACAGTGGTATCAGAGCCGGACCCGGATCGGTGTGCTAGCGAGGACGTTGGGCCCCAAAGGGGGAGGATTGTAACATCCCACATCGGTTGGAGAGGGGCACGAAGCGGTCTTTATAAGGCTATGCATACCTCTCCCTTCAAGACGCATTTTGACAAAACTTTGAGGCCAGAGGGGAGAGAGGGAGTGAACCCTGGACCAAAGAGGACAATATCTCGATGCGGGTGGTACTGGGCTGTTACAATATCAATCCCATGGACCTTGATAAGGAATGGTAAGTTGCTTGAGACTTAATGTGGCATTTTATGGTAATTTGGCTTCTAAGTTACTGTTTATATTAATTTCCTTGTTTTATTGTTGTTACTCCTATAGTTGCACTAGCATATACCAGAATTTGTAATAATTCTTTATGTTATGGCTATGGGTATTTAATTACCCTTTTGATAACTTCTATTATTATAGATATACTGAGATTATTAGTAAGAAGTTAGACTTTTGGTTGTCTTTAAGGAGTTCAAGGTGAAAGTGAAGCTATAGAAGAATAAGAAGTTGAAAGCTGTGAGGTTTGATAGGGTGATGAATATTATGGTAGATATGACAGGATTGGACAGAACCCAATGTCATTTGTAATTTATTTGTTTGAATGTGGCATTGATGCATAGTTTACAATATCAGGTACTCCTTAGCAAGTGGCATAGTTCAGAGGAGGAACCACAATGTTGATCGATATAGTGCAATGTGTTGGCAAATTTTAATTTGCCATTGTGTTTGTGGGTTGTTATGCCGAGTTTACACATTTTCTTATGTATGTATGAGGTTATAAAGCTGAGATTGTGATGTATAATTCAAATATTAAGAAGTTAGACTCGAAATCCTTTAACTATTATTATTATTATTATTATTATTTTTGTTATTAAAAAAAAATAGAGATCCAGGGGTTCTAGATTTCGTTGTTCATCTTAAACCATTAGGGTTGTTAAACTAAATATGGCTATTTATTTTGAGAATGTTTTAATTTTTTGTAAGAGCAAAGGTCCAAAGATTCTTGTTTTTTTAGAGAAGAAAGTTTATTGATTCCCAATGTTGATGTTCCTATCAGAGATTTTGTTCTTCAATAATTGTGGAAGTAATAGTCAGTTAGTATTGAACTCGTTGACATAGAATGAAATATTTTGGTTACAGCTGATGCTGAGATGTATTTTTTTAGAAGGTCATAGAGGGTTCAAAAATTTATTATATTTGATCACTATAAGATTTATTTGCAAGAACATGAGTTTAATATAAATGATGAATTGGATTTAGTCACTTATGAAGAAGAAAATAAGCAGTTCAGTGTCTATTTTGGTTTAGTTGCCTAAAGGTAGCAAACTTATTGAATACAAATAGATTTATAAGACCAAGAGAGACTCCAATAGTCAAATGAATAGGTACAAACTGGACTCATTACTGAAGGGTTTAGCCAAAAGGAGGAAATTAACTATAAAGAAACATTCTATCATATATCCACAAAAGGTTCTCTTAGAATCATTAAGGCAATTGTTGTTAATTTGATTTAGAGTTGTATTATATAGAAGTTAGAATTGCTTTGTTAAATGGATTTTGTATTTGAATGTGTATGTATATGATCCAACCAATTGGCTTCCGAGCAATGGGGGAATGAAAATTTGCTTTGTAAATATAATATGTCTATTTATGATTTTAAGTAAGCCTCGTGCAGTGATATCTCATTTTTTTTTTTTATAAAGTTGACACCTAAAATAGTTTTAGGGAGAATGTTGTTAATCTATGCATATTTTTAAGGGTTAGTTGGAGCAATGTAATATTTATAGTATTGTATATTGAAAACATACTGTTAGCTTTCATTGATACTAATATATTGAAACTGTTGTTGTGTAGCTATTTTGAAATGAAAGATCTTAGAGAAATTTTATTGGTACTAAAAACAAAGATTCTTCAAGATAAGGCTAATTGTGTATTGTAATTATCTTAGTTAGAGCCTATGTTGATTGGATTGTATTATGTTTTAATATGAAAAAATATTCTCCTAATATGGTATTAGTGGTATCCATGATAAGCTCTCTAGGGATTTGTGTCCCAAGAATGAGAAAGTGATATAATGAACTAATAATAATAGTCCAGTATTCTTTTGTATTTAGCAGTTTGTTATTCATTTAAAATTGCACACTATTGGATATTGTTTGTGTTGTGGGTATGTTCTTGTAAATGCTTAAATAGTCTCGATTATGTGTACTATGCAATAGCTATTTTTGTTTTGAGATTAGCACACCACTACTTTGTTGCAGTGGGGTTTTCTGAGCTGATTTAATGTATATATATAGATGTTTAAATGTTTAACATGGGGAATGTTATTTATCATGGTAGTTGAAGCTCTTTTATAAATCAATGTTGGACAAACATTTATAGCTTCATTGATTGTACAGGCAGAATATATGGCTTATTTTGAGACTATGATCCATGCTTTTGGGAGCATTTTTGTTATATGGCCTATAATGTTATTTTGTAGTAATTCTACAGTTGTATCATTTTAAAGAGAGTCTCATTTTGTTGTGTACACGTCTACTACAATATGGTAGTAGACTCACTAATAAAGGCTAGCCTATACACTTGTTTGAGGAGCATATGTCTCTGTATGAGTGTGTAGTAGTTGAAACTGCTATAACTTAGTGGGAGTTTTGTAATTAATAATCATTTCCATGTTTTATGTAGTATATATTGACTATTGCCTTGTGAGCAATATATGTATGTATGTAGATCATTATAATGTGATATTTATTACACATATTGTTATTCCTTATACTAACAGGCCTATATGAGACTTTAGTCTCTGTGTATATATGTATGTTGATCCATAGGTACCACTGTGAATCCCTACTACTTGGTTTAAGTATGTTGTTGCACCCTGTTGGTACGCAACGTGCTTGAATGAAATAGTATCATATGTTGAGGGATTGCATGTGGTAAGGTAACTCTCTATTACCTAAACTGAGTTTATAGCATGTAAAGTACTTAGTTGAAATGGTATCTAATTTTTTTTTGTGAGATTTACTAAGAGGATCTCTACCACCTAGTCTGGTATATTATTGTGCCCTGTCGGCAAGCTATATACTTAGATGAAATGACATTTTGATTTGAGAGATTGTGTAGTAAGTGAGTTTGTTGTTATTTATGATGATTATGCAGTTCAAGTAGGAGACTGTTAGATATTTTGTGTCGATTAGTTATAATCATGTGACATACTTACAGGGCTTGTTTTTACCAGTAATGGGACTGGTTTATTTATTGATCATTTTAGTAGAGCCCTTGGATACACACTCATTGTAATACTTCAGTTGGTCCATTGGACTGAATAACCTGTTCTCTCTAGAAACCCATTTGACTTATTCACTGCTTTATTATTATATTATTATTATTTATTACATATAAATTATATTATATTATTATTATTACTATTATTATTTTATTAATTATTTTTTAAATATTTATATTTATATATATAAATTGGGAAAAAGTCATCATTAAGAATAATATGATACATATAATTGAGATTAGGGTTTTGAGGCATCTAAGATGTCTACTAGGTGAAAATTTGAGGAGAAGTGTTAGAGAGTAGTGTGTCCATTAGACATTGTTTTTACTTTTTCTGTTTTATAGATCAAAAAAAATATTTTATCTATGATTCAATGACTGCATTTAAAAGGTTAGTAATTTAATTAAATACAATTCTGTAATTGTGTATAAATCTTGGGTTTACAATACTACAATTGATGTATGTTTAATTGTTCATGTTTGATAGTATTAACCCATGCCACCTTTTTTAATGGATTTCAACTGCATTTTGTGTTGAAGGATGCATGCTTTAAACTGTGAGCCATAAATGTGCTTAAGGGGCTTGCCAGACTTCAAAAGAGGTTTGAAGCCCAACAACGAAGCCAAGAATCTTTGCACTCATAGAAGACCTCATCCAGTCAAAAAGAAACTGATCTCCCTGGACCCAGCTAAAATATTCTAGGTTTTCTTTAAGGGCCTGGTCTAAAGATATAGCATCGACAGTAGTAAAGCTACCATCAATGGGAATGAACTCTGAAGGGCATTTGCAAGTGCCATAGAGTATTCCTTCTAGCCTCTATCTACGAATAGTAGGGATGACCTACTACTTCACAGTAGGTAGTTATCTTTTTTGAGGTGAATAGAAAGAGAGTGGCTTAGCAAGGTAGTTATAGGTGTGGAAAGAGTATTCTGAAAAGGAAAGGCTCCAATTGTGTTTGAAATAATTGATATCAAATTTGTCTTTACGGCTTTGATACCATGAAAATATTTTATGCAAGCTTCTGATGGTGATAATAAAATATCAAAGATGTATGGGCAATACACAGAGGTATTTGCTCAAGAATAATGAGACCCAAGTCTTGGGATACGAGAGAGCAGATCCCAACTTTAGGCAACATACTACCATATAACGTATTCACAAAAGAATACATTAGAGGTGCCCACTTAAAGGGAAACATTATACATTAGAGTTGCCACTCTAAGGGAAACACTTGTCCTTTATGCAATACAGAGGATAAGAATGAAAATTGTAGGAAATATTTGGAGACTAGTGTCACGTCCCGTGCAAAAGGAGTAGAACCCTTGAGGTTTAACCGAAAGACTCTACACTCTCCATGAAGATACCAGAGAAGCCCGGAATATTCTAGAAGATTCAAGAGAAACCTAGATTAATGAAGATGAGAATCTCTCTAGAATACTCCATGTAAATATCTTGTACATAACCCTAGAATAATCTAGAACCCTAACTAGATAGGTGACATGTGTACATATCTAGAACCTTATAGTTTTGTGATACGTGCCAAGCCCTCTATATAAAAGGTTGGACTCTCATTTGTAACACATCCAAGAATTCTAGCAATACAAGTATGGTCCACATTCTCTCAAACTCTCCTACTTCCTACTCTCTTACTCTTAGCTTCCGCATTGTGATAGCTTGTGAGCAAGGCTTACTTAGCAAAGAAGGTGCTAAGTGCCGCACGGGAGTATTGGAAAAGTTAGGCCCGTGACATTAGGCTAGTTATCATCACTTGAAATATGCCAAAGTATATTTTGTATATGCCTTATCATTTTCAATGGATCAAAGAACATTTTAATGGCCCTAATGTCCTTTTATTGTAATACGAGATGGATTGGGGGAGTGCGAAACTGATGAATTCATGCCCTGGCCAATGGTCATTCATTAAAATTAATCAACGACCAGGCTACCCTTACAGGTTTCTAGGTGGATGCTATTTTTCTATTGCAAATGAAAATCCTTATTCAGAAAATGAGAAGGGAAAAATCATTTACAATATGTATTCATAGTATTTCTATACATGCAAAAAGTCTGCATTTTGATGGAAGTTACATGCAAATCCAATTTATACGGCTAGACAGATTGAGCACAAATTGATCTATTATTGAAAGAAATTTCCACTTTTCTTTTTCTTGTTTGATGTTTGTTCCTTTTCTTTAACAAATGATGTTCACATGTACTACTTTCATTTTTCTTGGGTAGTTAACTTGGATTGCGTTATGCATATTGAATAGATTATGATTGAACTTAAATACAATTATTTATACTAAACATTGGAATTTGTGTCTTTTATTTTTGGGCAACAAATGAAAATTCATGATGATGAGTGCAAAGTTATAGCATTGGATTCTTCATATTCAATCAATACAGTTTTCATACGAGTTTACGTACTCTAACCCAATGGGCCCTTCTTAGTTTGTTTTTTTCATTGTAATTTTCAACATATATTGAAAGCTTATAAAACAGAGTATTTAGGTATTGAAAAACGAATTTGAACACTGCTAACGTTTATGTATGCATTACTTAAATATTTACAGCATTCCAGTCAATTTGTTTGGTTTGAAGTTATTGCCTTTCAGAGAATGTCCAAGTATAGTTAATGTAACGAGGTTGCTTATTATTTTTGTGTCAGAATTTGTCTTTGTCGTCTATAGAATTACTTCCTCCTTTGCCCCCATTCCTACTTTTTATCTTTCCCTTGTTTATACAAGCACATAGAAACGTCATTGGAATTTTCGAAAAGCTATTTGTGTTTTATCACATCGTTCTCGTAATTTTGTTTAATAAGAATTTTTATTCATCAAATTATATATATATATATATATATATATATATATATATATTATTCATATATAACCATCTGATGAATAAATTTGAGGATTCAGTTGTATAACGTGAGATGCTTCAAGATTTTCAATTTATGTATCTCTCTAAGTACCAATAACTTAACCCACATATTAAAAAAAAAAAAAAAAAAAAGGGTGTCAATATAACCAAGAGTGCTTGGTGTCAATATTAAGTAGAGCTAGCAGAACGTGGCTGTTATTTATTCCTTTTGTACAAAGCCACAAAATATTCAGTGTCAAATGGATCGTCCATGTTGATTGGTCTCTTAAGCTTCACAGCCTCCTTAGCCTTCACAGCATCAACCTTTTTTTCATCATTATTGCCCACCTCCTGCTCTTCACGCTTCTTCATCTTCTACTCTTTACTTTCCTATCCCTCCTTCTCCTGCCCATGCAACACCAAAAATCCAGATTTAACTACAGGCTACAGATAAAACAAACAAACAAAGCATAAAAAATAGAAGTTGCTCATAGCTCTAATTGACAAACCAAACACAAAAAAAATAAAAATAAAAAAAATTAGTAGTTCGTAGCCCTAATCGGAAACCCAAAATCCAAAATCAAACAATAGATGAATTAAAAAGGTAGTTCGTAGCTCTAATCCGAAACCCCCAAAATCTAAATTCTAACAACAGATGAATTAACAAAGTTGTTCGTAGCTCTAATCGGAAATCCCAAATCCAAATTTAACAACAGATGGTTATAAAAATTCAAAAAATAAAATAAAATTACATAAAAGCCTAGCAAGGTTGTTCGTTGCTCCAATCAAACCCCCAAATCCGAATTTAACAACAGATTTATTATAGAAACGAAAAAAAAATGAAAGAACAAAAAAAATCAAATCAAAACAACAGCAGAGATCTAATTAATAATATATATTAAAAACACCAAAGATATGTACCCCAAATCCAAATCGATGGCAACCAATTTGTGCGTAAATTAAAAACCTAACTATCAAAAATTAAAAAAAAAAAAATTAAAAAAGTCGAAACCTAACTTACCTAAATTCAGCGCGATGAGAATACAGCTTCAATTAAAAAAGAGCGGTCTGCGAAATATTGAAATATAAGAGCGGCGGGCTAGGTCTTATACAGGGGGGAGAAACGCGTTTCGCACGGGGATACGTTAGTAAATAAGTTTTTTTTTTTTTTGGGGGCTAATTACCGGGGTTTTTATTAATTATTTTTGTTTATTTATTCTAAATTCCTGTTTTCAATAGGCATCCACATATACCCTTTTATTAGGATCATACTTTGTATAGAATTTAATAGGCATTTTAATATATATATATATATATACTGCGTGTACTGATTCACTCATCAAATCTTACATTTTTCTTTCTTTGTTTTTTTTTTTTTTTCCTTCTGACTTTTTGCCCCATCCAAGTCAATTCGATAATTATATATATATTTTTATTGGAACCTTTACATTTGATATTTTAACACATATATTTCCTAAAATTAAAAAAAAAAAACAATATAAATAAAAATGCATACTTTTCCTTTAAATTATCCGTCATTATTTTCTTTCTTTTCTATTTATTTTAAGCTACAAACCAGTTTCCTCACTTAATCAATTTCAATGAATAAAAAAAAAAAAAACCCAATTCTAATTGTAATTAAATCATTAAATATAATAAATTATATATTGGTGGTAAATATAATAATATTGAAATTTATTTATATTTACAATAATATTATAGGTATCAAAATATTTATCAAATGATACGTGTTAAAATATTATTAGTAATAAATGAATTAAAAAATAAACCAATTAAATGTTTTTATATCATCTATTATAATTTTGATTAAATTTAATAAAAATTTTGGTTGTTGCATTTATTTTTCTTTAATATTCACTGCTATAATATGAAATCTTAAAATTAGATGAAAAACATGTAATTTAATTAATTAAATACAAAACTAATTCATTTATGACTTTATAATAATTGTTGTAAAAAATAGAAAACATATATAATGTAACTAACTTTAAATTTGCTACTCCTACTTTATTTTACATCAATTTTCATCAATATCTTATTCATTGAAGATGAAATATTTTAGGTTTTAGTTTTATATTACTAATATTGTTTAAATGTTAAGTAGAATATTCCAACACTACAGTATCGATAGTTCAGCATACTTCAAACCAAACAAACAATATAAATTTATTCAGCTAACCAAAAGTGAATGTACTTTTAATATTTAAAAATAAATTATCTTTTCATGACAAAAAAAAGAGAGCTTTTATTTGTTCAAAAAGATACAATATGATTCATAAACTTTTTCAAATTATTTTAAATATGATTATATGTGATAGAGAATGTCTAATTAACAAACTGTTTCAACCTTAAACATATCTGTTGGAAAAAAAAAAAAAAAAAAAAAGATTTTGATTTTCCTTTTATCAGCGACATGAGAATTCAAAATTGAGCAACTCCAGAATGAGCAAGGGCTTAAAATGTTGGGATGTTAATGCTTAAGATTTTTGCAGGGCTTCTACAAAGAGATGCAAAAAGATAGAGTTCTGTCTGAAATGGATAAATATACAAAACATTTGGGAATGGACATTTTATATATATATATATATATATATACGCACACACATTACGTGTAATTATTCACTCATCAAATCTTACGTTTTTCCTTTTTGTTTTTTTTTTTTTTTCTTGACCTTATTTCCCCTTCTCATCATATCGATAATTATTATTATTTTTCTTTTATTGGAAGCTTTACTTTTGGTATTCTAACACATATGTTTCCTAAAAATTTTTAAAAATAAAATAAAATAAAACAGCATAAACAAAAAAAAGCATACTTTTCCTTTAAATTATCCGTCATTACTTTCTTTCTTTTTTATTTATTTTAAGCTACAAACCAGTTTCCTCACTAAATCGATTTCAATGAAAAAAAAAAAAAAACAATTTCAATTGTAACTAAATCATTAAATATAATAAATTACATATTGGTGGTAAATGTAATACTATTGAAATTTATTTACACTTATAGTAATATTATAGATACTAAAATATTTACCAAATATGTATTAAAATATTATTGTTGATAAATAAATTAAAAAATAAACTAATTAAATATTATCATATCATTTGTTACAGAATAAATTGTAAACATTTTCATTATTATAAGAGTATTTTTGCATTTATCATTAAATCGAAGTTGTTCAAGTAAAAACAACATGTTTTATATTTTCAATAGTTAATTCAAGCTTCTAAAATTATAAATAAATTTACAAAATTCCAAATTAATGAATTATAACTTAAAAGAAAAGTATGAGAGTATGATTTTCAAAAATAATATACTCGAAGGTAAAAAAGAAATCAAGTTAATAAAACTAAAACCTTAAGTCTCTAAATCTGGTTCAAATTAAAGAATGATCATATTTGAAAAATCGTAATTAAATTTAAAAAAAGTATTTGAAAGTGATTCAAATTGAAGAGTGTTTGTTCATGAGTCTATTATCTACAATAAATCTAGTTTTAAGAAATGATTTTGTTATGAGATCAAAAAAGGGTTAAAACAGTTTCTATGTAAGACTGAAAGCTATTTTTCATTTAAAATTTTAAAATCGTAATCGATATTAAAATATCTAATATCAATATCATATTTAACATGATAAAAAATATAGTACGTACAATATTAGATGCAAACCAATTTAAGTACATTAGAAAACATTTTACAATAAATAAAATACATTAAATAAATAGATGATATTTTGTCGATACACCACTCTTCCACTTCTAGAAAAATTTCGTTCTTAAGTTGCAACCTTGAAATTGGAATCTTCAATTCCAAATTAAAAATATATGTATATATATATATATATATATTTGGAATATTTCATTATTTTTAAATCTAACACCATTGACTCCATGCTTAGAAACTTTTGAGATCTCGTTAATCAAACTTCATATAGGTCACCAGATCAACCCAATTGTTTAAAATTTTCAAACAATAAATCATAATTCCAAGAAAATAAATATTAGGAGAAAATTGGTTTTCTTCAGCTTGCTTCTCATCGAAAATCTGATCAGAATCAAAATCAACGGGTTGATCTTCTTCAAAAGCGCAAACGAAATTGAAAAAGCTCTAATTTGTAGGTTGGATCCATTCAGGTGGGGCAGCACCACATAAATCCATGTATTTTCACTTGATTTTGGCATGTTCGTACTTGTCGTCTGTCAACACATCGAAGTGTTTCCAAGGCAACATATCTTTATCCATAGGAAATGCCAATTAGGCTTTAATACCAATTCATGCAAAGCAAAAGCGTAAAAAACAATAACATCTTGCTAATACATGCAATGATAATATAAATATGTTGATTCGCTCAAAAATTGCCAGAATTAGATGTTTAAAAACTTGTTAATTCCGCATAATACTACGAATTTAATAGAAATTAAGAAAATTATTATTCATAAACCACTCCCATTTTACAATCTCCAAAGTCACCTTTATATAAGCAACATAATAAAACCATTAATCATAAAATATAAATTAAAATATTTCAAAAACAATAAAAAAGAAAAAAAATCATATTTTCCTAATTTGACTAACAGCTAATAAATTTAAATAAATAAGATTAAAGATAATATCTCCTTCCTAATTAAAATCAATTCAAATTTAAATACTAAAACATAGTATTTTACTATAAATAAAATACATCAAATGAAATATATAATATGTTGCCCCTACATCACTTATCCAACAAAATAATAGAGTTTGGTCATTTGTCATTAGTTATAGTGATAAGTGAGCACCCATGAGATCTATTGTTGAGATGATAAAAACTAAGAAAAATATTAGTTGTCATTATAAATGAATTATATATTAAATGGTAATTTAAATAATAACTATTAAAAAACTCAATTTCCAAATTTTAGTATAAAAAAATAATTAAATGCTCTAATAACAATTTACCATATAAAATAATGATCATTATCGATGATGATAAATAGCAATATTCAAAAACTAATTGGATATATTTATAAAACATAAACATTAGTGCATCATAAACTATGCACAATTGGATATTTTGTACCCTAAAATTTTTTCTGGCACCATATCCTTTGAATTTCACTTTTTATTACACCATTAATTGCATCCTCTTTCTGTTTTTTTTTTTTTTTTTTTTTTCTTTTTGCTTTTTAACAAAGATGCTGCATAAGTGGTATATGGGACAAAAAGTGAAAGTTTAAGGTGCAATTCTAGATAACTTAAGGGGCAACGGTATAAAATTTTTCAAATAAAAAAATTAATAAAAGTAAAAAAGAAATTATTAATAGGATTATTATTTTCGAAAAACGTTAGTAAAAGATAAAAAAATTACAAATGTGATTATTCCAAAATAAAAATATTTACATATAACAATATCCTTAAAAAATAAAGGCCAATAAAAAAAATTTGAACGCACATTAAAAATCAATTTTATTAAAAGTAAAAAATTTATAAGAAAATGCATATTAGAAAAAATATTTAAAAATACTTTTTTTTTTCAAAACAATAAATATAAATATGAAGAAAATGAATGTAATGCACAAAGGAATATATTTTTTAAAAATAAATTTTCATTTTTTTTTTTTGATTTTATAAATACTTGATCACTTTCTTTTTTAAAGGTCTATATTTTTTTTTTTTTAGAATCTTTATAATATGCACAGTTTATTTTTTGAAAAATTACACTTGCATGTTTTTAGTACTTTACTGTTTTATTAAATTCTCTCTAATAAAAAAGTGTAATGATTTTTCATTAATTTTTTATTTAAGAAAGTTGCACCATTGCCCTTTTAACCATACAAAATTGCATTTTGGATCGTAAGTTTATACCATATGTGTCAAATATGTGACAACTTTGTTAAAAAATTAACAAAAAATAAAAAATGTACTGGTGGAACAAAAAGTAAAGTTTAGGGGGCATAATGTTAAGGGAAAAAAAAAATTGTAGGATATAAAGAGCCAAATTGTGTATAATTTAAGGAGCATTGAAGCCACTATCTCTATATTTAATTATGTTTTGATTTTTTATATTAAAAATCTAATAAAAAATAAACTCATTTTAAAGAGGAATAATATCATTTAAATTCTTAAAGTTTAATTTTAAAATAATAAATTAAATTGTCATATAATATATTAATTTCAAATAATTATCATCGATGAAAATATACTATATTTTTCAAGAGCAAAATGTTGGATTTGTTTAACTTCAATCATGGTTAGGAAGATCATATAGTAGTGGTGTCACATTTAATGCAATCCATCAAACATATAATTCTTTAGCTAATTTAACTTTGAAAGACTTATGAGTAAGGTTGATCCAACAATGATTTGTTCCTCACATCTACCTTTTTGATTTTATCATCTAGTTTAAAATATTATTGATCCAGTTAAAAAAATAGTTTAGGCTAAATATTAAATAATAATTTTATATATTCAAAGGATGCAATAAATTTTACTTTTTGAAATCTAAAAATGGTTTGTAAAATACCAGTTTTTTTTTTATGGATTCTAAAAATTAGGAATATCTTTTATCAATTATTTTTTAAGAAGGGAAAGAAAATTTTTATCATACTTTTGAAATTCAAAAGAAATTTTTTTATGAGTAAAAATTATTAACACAGTTTTTTTTTTTTTTTTTTTTTTTTTTTGCTGAAAAAAAATATTAACAAGGTAATGGAAGTACAGTTGGCTATAATTATGAATCTTTACAAGAAGGGAAAGTCTGCATTTTGATGGAAGTTACATGCATTTTTCTATTGCATATGAAAATCCTTATTTAGAAAATGAGAAGGGCAAAATGATTTACAATATGTATTCATAGTATTTCTATACATGCAAAAAGTCTTCATTTTGTGGAAGTTACATGCAAATCCAATTTTATACGGCTAGCCAGATTGAACACAAATTGATCTATTATTGAAAGAAATTTCCACTTTTCTTTTTCTTGTTTGATGTTTGTTTCTTTTCTTTAACAAATGATGTTCACATGTACTACTTTTTTCTTGGGTAGTTAACTTGGATTGCGTTATGCATATTGAATAGATTATGATTGAACTTGAATACAATTATTTATACTAAACATTGGAATTTGTGTCTTTTATTTCTGGGCAACAAATGAAAATTCATGATGATGAGTGCAAAGTTATAGCATTGGATTCTTCATATTCAATCAATACAGTTTTCATGCGAGTTTACATACTCTAACCCAATGGCCCTTCTTACTTTGTTTTTTCATTGTAATTTTCTACATATATGGAAAAGCTTATAAAACAGAGTATTTAGGTATTGAAAAACGAATTTGAACACTGCTAATAATTATGCATACGTTACTTAAATATTTACAGCATTCCAGTCAATTTGTTTGGTTTGAAGTTATTGCCTTTCAGAGAATGTCCAATTGAAGTTTCAGATTTGTATAGTTAAGGTAGTGAGGGTGCTCATTATTTTCATGTCAGAATTTGTCTTTGTCGTCCATAGAATTACTTCCTCCTCTGCCCTCTTTCCTACTTTTTATCTTTCCCTTGTTTATACAAGCACATAGAAATGTCATTGGAGTTTTTAAAAAGCTATTTGTATTTAATCACATCGTTTTCGTAATTTTGTTTAATAAGAATTTTTATTCATCAATATATATATATATATTCATATATAACCATTTGATGAATAAATTTGAGGATTCAGTTGTATAACGTGAGGTGCTTCAAGATTTTCAATTTATGTATCTCTCTAAGTACCAATAACTTAGCCCACATATAAAAAAAAAAAAAAAAAAAAAAAAAAAAAAGGGTGTCAATATAACCAAGAGTGCTGGATGTCAATATAACCAAGAGTGGTTGACATATTAAGTAGAGTTAGCAGAACGTGGCTGTTATTTATTCCTTTTGTACAAAGCCACAAAATATTCAGTGTCAAATGGATCGTCCCTGTTGATTGGTCTGTTAAGCTTCAAAAGCTCCTTAGCCTTCTCCTTAGCCTTCTCCCTAGCAGCCTTCACAGCATCAACCTTCTTTTCATCATTATTGCCCACCTCCTGTTCTTCACACTTCTTCATCTTCTGCTCTTTACTTTCCTCTCCCTCCATCTTCTCCTCATCCCCACCCAACATGCTTGCTTCCTCAAACTGGATCGAATCTACAGACACACGCCCAAAAAAAAAAAAAATATATATATATATATATAAACTTATTTACAAACACAAAAATCCAGATTTAACAACAGGCTACAGATCAAACCAACAAACAAAACATAAAAATAGAAGTTGTTCGTAGATCTAAAATTGAGAAAACCCCCAAATCCAAAATTTAATTACAGAAACGAAAAAAAATTGAAAAAAAAATTTTGAATTTAGAATTGCAGCATATATCTAATTAATAAATATTACGAACACCAAAAATATTTACGCCAAATCCAAATCCAAATCCAAATCGATGGCAACCAATTTATGCGTAAATTAAAACCCTAACTATGAAAAAAAAAAAAAAAAAGGGTCGAAACCTGGCTTACCTGAATCCAGTGATGAGAAAAAAAAAGAAGTGGCTTTTGAAATATTGAAATAAGAATGGGGGGGCCAAGTTTAATATATATATATATATAGAAAGAGCGAGAGAGAGAGAGAGAGGGAGAAACGTGCTTCGCACGCATACCTTAGTAAATAAGGTTTTCTTTTAGCTAATTACTTGGAAATATATATATATATATATATATATTTTTCATTTATCCTAAACACGTACTTTTACTAGGCACCCAAATATATATACTTTTTATTTTTATTTTTTGTGAATATCCAAATATATATATATATATATATCCTCCTTTTAGTAGGATTATACTTTGTATAGAATTTAATAGACATTAAAAGAAAAGTCCACTTGTACTTATTCACTCATCAAATCTTACGTTTTTCTTCTTTTTTTTTTTTTTTTTTAATAGTTAGTTTTTTAGTTTACGCATAAATTTTATATATATATATATATATATATATAAATATATATATTTATATTTATATATATTTTGCTTTAAATATCGATAATTATATTTGTTATATTGGAAGCTTTACATTTGATATAAATTTTTAAAAAACAATATAAGGAAAAACCTCATACGTTTCCTTTAAATTAGCCATCATCATTTTCTTTCTTTTTTTATTTATTTTAGGAAAACATTGCCCACTAAATTGAGGCTAAGCTACAACCCAGTTTCCTCGCTAAATCAATTTCAATGGGGGAAAAAAATCAATTTCAATTGTAATTAAATCATTAAATATGATAAATTGTATACTGGTTGTAAATGTAATACTATTGAAATTTATTTATATAGCAATATTATAGGTATCAAAATATTTATTACATTTCTACCAATTAAAATATCATTTATTGATATATTTATGTAATATAACTATAAAAAAATAAATTTTTAAATAAATAAATAAATTAAAAAATAAATTTGGTAAATATTGTGGTAAGCATTTATTAGTTCTTAATATTCATTGCTATAAAAAGAAATCTTAAAATTAGATGCAAAAATATATAATTTAATTAATTACATACAAAAATAATTAATTTTATGTCTTTATAATAATTGTTGTAAAAAAAGAAAAAAAGAAAAATCATAATGTAACTAACTTTAAATTTACTCCTACTTCATTTACACAAATTTTCATAAATATCTTATCCATCAAAGATGAAATATTGGGTTTTAGTTTATATTACCAATATTGTTTAAATGTTGCGAAGAATACTCCAACACGACAGTATAGATCGCGCAGCTTACAACAACCAAACAAACAGTATAAATTTTTCAGCTAACCAAAAGTGAATGTGCTTTTAATATTTGAGAAGAGCTTTTATTGATTCAAAAAAATCCAATATAATTCATAAACTTCTTAAAATTATTTTAAATATGATTATATGTGATAGAGAATGTTTAATCAACAAATTGTTTCAAACTTAAACATATTTATTGGGAAAAAAAAAAAAACAAAGATTTTGATTTTTCTTTTATCAGGGACATAAGAATTCAAAATTGGGCATCAACGTCCGAGCAATAGCGTATTTACGGCAATAGCGTATTTACGACAATTAAAATATACTATATTATATTTTAATCAATTCAAGCTCTATGTTCTATATATATATATATACAAATATATTGGGATATTTTATGGTGCAGATTATCTGCATACGGATTGCATAAAAAATTAATAGTTTTTGAAAAAAAATTATCGATTTTGCTGTAAATATGTATACAGCTTATATGACTTTGCTGTAAATGTATACACAGCAAAGCAAACATTTTTTTTTCAAAAAAGCATCTGTTTTTTATGCGGTACACATACGGATCTGTTTTTAATCAATTCCCCTCTCAGAATGGTTATATGCAAATGATTTTTTGAGAACTTCTTCTTCGCTTATATATGAGCACCAGAATGGTTATACTTGTTGAACATGAATGTGGTGGTGGTCATTGGTCAATATCAATTATGTGCAGCGACTGAAGCTATTTATGCCTGGTTCGGTTCTTCCCTAAAAAAATGAAAGAAAGCAACTTAGCGGCTAATCCAAAAGCCTTCACTCCTACTTTTCTACTTAGCATCCCAAATAAAATACCCCTGCTTCCTTTTTAAGAGGCTGGTGCGCAAGCTACTAAGCTAGTATACACGTATTTGCCCGATCGCTTTAAGAGAATTACCTTAAGAGTTTCTCGTCCAAAATTATGAAACTCATCTGCAAAGTTGATTAGCATTCCTAATACTCTCATTATCTGCCCAACAATGGTTTGCCCACCAATCATAAACAGGATCAAAGAGTACCTTCAGATGTAAAAGTCTTAGCAGAAACGAGCAGTGAAATTCATAGTACATTGTACAATAAAATCCTTGTAAACCAAAATTATCCAACTAAAAAATTTCACTTTTTCTGTTGAACAAGTAAAGTTACCTGTTGGGAAAATGGCCAAAAGTAAACCAAACATAGCAATCCAGCCCATATCTATACACTGAATGCGGCATTTGAAGTAAAAAAAAAAAAAAAAAAAACCGTTGCTTTTGCTTCCGCATGTAAAAACAGAGTAATATTAAAAGCCAAAGCTAGAACATAATGGATCAAAGAAGGAAAATCATCCATATTGCAAAGTTGGAAGCACTTGGAGAATCCAATAAAAGAATATTCCATTGGAAGTAGCATCCATATTGATTTAATAATAAAATTTAAAGTAAAGAAAGAACAGAGCGGGGGAAAAAACAAACAAAGAAGATTCTGAAATATTTTAATATAGCTCTTTGCTTAAACAGACCTGCAAGTATTTCTAGTAAAGAAGTCCGTTAAACATTTCCACAGTTGTCCCAAATGTTTGGTGGGAAAAATTACCATGAATATATGTAAATACATGTGAACAATTTAATACAAACTAAATAAAATAAAATTAAATAAAGAATAATAATTAAAGCATTTTAGAACTTGTAGGTTTTTGAATTGATCTGCTTTCCAGAAGGTTGACCGAGATCTGTGTGATACCATAGTGTCTTTAAGACGTTTTATGCCCACCGGTGCAGGAGTTTTATGGCAAACGTCTCCCAGAATACAACGACTGCAAAAGCTTTCAAATTCAGCACTCTCGAAGTTTTTTCTTCGAACTATCTGTATACCTTCACTTTACCACTATCACTATTTTCTCTCTGGTTTTTCCCGTGAAACTCAAAAACCATTTTTTCTCTATATTTTCTGAAAAAACTGCTAGAACGTTGGAACAGAACGTGTGCCACACTAACTCTCAATACCAAAACTCTTTTCTTTAAAACTCTCAACTTCTAAAATATTTCTTTTATTTTATTCAAAAATATTGTTTTTTCCAAAAAGGTAGAGAAACAAAACCAAAGCCCAAAAACCTTTTAAGGCCTAAATAATTCATATTTTGGTTTTTTGGCCCAAAAATCTAACAATGTTTTCAATGGACTCAAAGAAACCATTTATGCTGGTCTTTGGTGTACTCTGCAGCCTTGACTTCTGGGAACCTCAACCTCATGAAACGCCAATTTGAATCCCTCCAGTCTATGTAAGCTAAAGCTTGGTTCAAGCATACCAAACAACTGGAAGAAGACACATGATGTTCTCAAGCATCACTTGTTGTATGTTGTTTATTCAGATGGTTTTCATACTCAAATATAATAAGATAAATTTAGTGTCTGATATCTGAAATGAAACAATTACAAGTAAGCAGCTCTACTGACGGTGCAACTAAGTATAATTTTCATCAATCTAAGGCAAGCCCGCACATAGTTATTCTTACTCCTTAGTCTACACATTTTTTCATGATCTGACAAAATTCGAGATCTAGCCTCCTCTTAAATGAGAATGGAAATCATAGTATTCATATACTGGCACTTTTCTTCCAAGATAAATTCATATGCCACTGTTCAGGCTGCTAGGTGCATAGGGTGTTCGTATGCTTGCATACTGTATGCAGCAGTTTCAAACAAAAAGTGGGTGAAGGACCAAACTTGTCCTTTCTTCCTGATCAGAACCAAACTGGCATCCGAGCTAGCATATTACTGTATATCAGAATCTATAATTGATATAACCAGCTAAATAAATCTATTATGGTTCTCTTATGGCTTCAAACTTGTCCTTTCTTCCTGTACAATCTGTTAAAAATTGAGATGCAATGGGGTGGGGTGGCCTGTTGTCAAGGACAATTACTTTCAACTCTTTTTTCTTTTTCTTTTTTTTTTTTTTTCAAAGTAATGTACTTGCTAATGCTTCCCATGGTAGCATAACTGGACTGTTTCATCTACAAGAACTTACATTCCTAAGTCAAGAGCTTCATCCTCTAAAACTATATACACGTCATTTCATTAATTTATTCATAATATGACTTCTGAATTCATTGACAATGATTCAGCTTCAAAAAAGGAATTATTCAAATAGTAGATAAACATTTATCTAATATTTTCAAGATAGAACTATTTTTTTTACCGATCTGGAGCTACAAAGTACACATATCCAAACAAATATTTAATTTATGCCATTGAAGGACCAGTTCTGATAATGTTTTAGCCAAATAAAGTTATTAAGCAAAAAGTAAACTAACCTATATCCTGTAATTATTATTGTTTGTTTCTTTTATCTCTTATATTTCAATTCCATGGCCTCTTTTGCATCATACTTTCAAGATGGAAAGAGATGCATAGGATAGATTATAATTTCAAAGATGCATCAAAGCTGTGAGCCATCGTCAAGGACCGTAGCAGTTGTACTAAAATGCCATTCTGCTTCATTAATATGAAAGTCATTTACTATGGCAGCATCAAAACTCAACATTTAGTCTGAGATTCGTTTTTGCTGCCACCTGATTAGCCATTCAGATTTCTGGCATCTATCTTACCTTCACATACATGTTTTTCAGCTTTATCCATTGCCAGATAGAGTTTAAATGATCGGGTTATCTCTGCAATTGGTTTCATCGTAAAGAATTGCTCCTGAAAAAAGTCTTCTTCAAGGAAACGATAGCCAATGTTCTAATGTAAAATAAACAGTATGACAGGGGACAAAGGATTACCTTCATGAGGGTCACATCTCCAGAGCAATCAAACTGCAACATCAAAAAAATTCATTACAGCTGAAATAATGAGTTGCATCAGCCATGCATTAAGTATGACTTAATTCAGCTACTTCATTTTGGTTTATATCTCTATCCAAGTATACCTCAAGTTATTGTTGTTTACTGGAAATCTTAATGACTAATAGCATTAAAAAAATTTTTCTAAAAAAATAATTAACATAGATACTGTTAAGCTATCTAGGATGCTTCCACTTTACCAGTAGCATTCTTTGTTATGATTGTAGTAACTCCAAATTGAACAAGGGCTTCAAATGATGGGATATTGATAGTTAATGTTTTTCCAGGGCTCCTACAAAAAGATGCAAAAAGATAAAGTGCCTTCTGAAACAGAAAAACATTTGGAAATAGTTTCCACTATAACATGTGAAGTGAAAAAAAGGAAAAAAGAAAAAAAAAAAAAAAGGTTCAACATTGCCAAAAAACTCATGATGTTCTATATGATTACTCATAAAAACGCACTATATATCATTATATAAAGATCTCTAAGCTTATATTTGTGGCAAGAATATGTATGTCAAACTATAATTGTATGAATAAATTCAAAACCTTACATCCTGTCCTAGAAAAATAAATCAAGTGCTTAAGAATAAAAAAGAGGTAGTAAAACTACAACCCATGTTCACAAAGTCAGTTAAAGAAAATTTTGAAGCAATCTTAGTAGAATTAAGTCTGGGAAACATCAATGTAAAAATAGACAAATAAATAAAAATCCCCTTGCATACAGTGCAGTTCCATGTTGGAGCATTATAATCTAGATGCTACAGTTTGGCATGAAGTTTAGTAGGAAGAACGGGAAATCCACCTTTGTTAAACACATCATTAGCCCCAAGTTCTATCAAGAGATTCGTTTTAAGAACTTCTGTGACTCCTATTGAAAATAAGCGAGTTAGATCAAACAGATAAATAAGTCCAAATACTTAATTGACATCCTAAAGAATAAAATTCTACAATTACTGAAACATAACTGGATGTTGGTTTATCGTTTTAAACCTTCGTTCCACGCCATACAATGGCAACTGGTTCCTTCTGATCCTCTTTTGGTCAGACTCTCACGACATCTAAGTTTCTGGTCAATTCAAAATAAAAATACAAAAAGACAAAATATGAGCTAACTTCTTCTCAAATGTTAAATAATCATAAACATTCTCAAATAGTTCATCCTAGTATTCTACAAATGGAAAGCATCATTCTGCCTTTATTCGTCCTTAATTATATATATATATATATATAAAGAAATTTTATGGTGCAGACCTATTAAGGATGACAGTTTTTCTTTTGATCGTGATAGATTCGCACCATAACAAAGTGTAAACGTAAACGTCTGCACTATAAAAGGTCTTTATACACACACACACACACACACACACACACACACACACACACACACACACACACGTATACAAACATATGTATATATACACATATACAAACATATGTATGGGTAGTGTTTCACATACCAATGGACTTGACAAACATTTTTGACAAACTATCCTAACAATCTAACGAGGTTAATCCAGAAGCGGATTGAAGCTTATACTCGATTAAAAAGCTATTAAATTTATTCATTTTTGGAACTTACAATTCATTAAAATAAAACACTAATGCACCGTTAGATTAACTTCATTCAATGGTTAGGATTATGTGTTAAAAATATTTGTCAAATACATTGTATGAGACCCTCCATATTTAACGAGATTTGTGTTCCATTGCAGTTAAAGAAATCCCAAAGCAAATACAAAAATGTAAATCAGATTACTGTGAAAAAGTCCATGTCAGATAATTAACATCTAATGCATCCGCTCTAATAAAACACAATTTCTTTTTAGCTGATGCCTTAGATTCCAGAGGAACCGGGAAACAAGAAAAATAAAATAAAATAATTCACCTAATGTGTGTGTGTGTGTGTGTGATACAAGTGACAAAAAAATACCATGAATTGCATCTTAGTCCTAGCTACCAAACATTTAAAACTTTTGAAAAGAACACCTCTTTTTTTAATGGAAAGGGCAATTTCTCTTTATTAAAATGCAATATAATATTCTCCCCCAAAAAAAAATTCCAATAACTCATTATTCGGTACTAATATTATAAATCTTACATAATATATTTTAACATTTTATAAAAAAAATTACCAACATGATGAAACCCTAAAGCATAAAATTTAAATTAAAATACCGAAAATAATAAAAAAGGAAAATATCTCCTCTTTTCCTAATTTAACTAATCGCTAATAAGTTAAAATAAATAAGATTAAATATAACATACCCAATATAGCATACCCCAGCCATACTCTTTAAGTCAAGTATAATAGAAATAACTATTATTTATTATTCACGAAAAATAATTAATAAGCTAAAGTAAATAAGATTAAATATAACATACTCCAACCATATCCCTTAAGTTGAAATTGAAGTGGTTATTATTTACTTATAAAAATGCTTAAAACTTTCATAGATAAATTAAAAGTTTTATTCAAGTCCAATAACTTGAAAGCAAAATAATATTTTCAAAATCAAATTTAAATTACACAATCAAATGACTCAAATAATTTAAAATATAAATAATCTAATATTTAACCTAACTAAAAATTTTAGACAAAATAGGAATTCAACTTAAAGCAACTTTATTTTTTGACATAAAATTATTAAGTATTTCTCATATGTTGCCAAGATGCTTCTTACGATCCACCAAGAAAAATAAATAAGGCTTACTTATTGTCATTATTTAAAAAAAAAAAAATGTTGCGATCAAAAGAGTATAATTAAATTCAATAATTTTATAAGCTATAAAAAATAGAAATGCATGTGCTTTCCATGCAAATATGCATAAAAGTAAACAACCTAATTTTTATCATATGATACATATATCATTAAATTAAAATACATTAATCATAGCAAACTTATTATTTGATTCATAACATAAATACAATACCATATGCATAAGGCATAACAAAATATATCATATAATAGAATACAAAAATTTAAAAATGGATTTTTCATAAGGTGTAAAATACTCACTTATCATATCATATTTTTATCATAGTGTAAATGACTTTTCATACTTGGATGCAAAACATCAAGGCTGCTCATAACCAACTTAGACAATAATACAGAAACTTTGCGTCTTGTGCTCGGTTTATTTTAACTTGTTAAATATATCATAATATCATATCACACGTTTACAAATGATAACAATAGATAATACAATCAATCATGTACATTTCATACCATTAAAATATCAAATATCATACACATTCATGCAAACTTTTGTATAGTCATAGTTTATAACAAAATAAATTCACTTGGCAAAAATAATATTATTCAACGAGATTTCCAAAATTGAAGTAAACATAATAGAGTATATGTAAATAAATTACTACACTAAGTAAAGTACAAAAATACACTCAACTCAATTTTTCAAAACATTAGTCAGAGTATGAAAATTATTTTTCAAAACAGGATACACATCAATCAAAATCTAATTACTCATAAAATACAAATGATCCAATGTTGAAAATTTATCACAAACTAATAGAGATAGTAACTTACATGAAAATTTTCAGAAATTAAGATGTTCATTTGTCCCATTAACAAAAATAAACAAAATATCGAGTTGCTGATCTAGTTGTAAATTTCCAACAGACAAACTCAAGATTATACAATTCATTAACAAATGAATATAAATATGAAATGAAATTATAAATTTTCTTAAGGATGTCTAGACTTATGCAGTAAAAATATCAAATAAAAACTAGTATTATAAGTATATAAAGGAGATCATAAAACACAAATTACTCAAGTAAAAACAATATTTTTCAGATTTTTCAATAATTAAGTCTAGTTCCAAGAATTTATTTATAAATTTAAAAAATTCCAAAATTAATGAATAATAACTTAAAAAAAAGTTATAAGAGTCTAATTTTTAAAATAATACACCCAAAGCCAATAATCAAGTTAATAAAACTGAAATTTTAGGTCTCTAAATCTAGTTTAAACTCGCAGCAGTGTAAAAGAGTAAGATTTCAAAAATCATAACTAAATCTAAAAAATTATTTGAAGATAATTTAAATTGAAGAATATTCATTGATGAGTTTATTTATTTTTTTACGAGATCAAAAACAGGTTAAAACATGTTCTCTTTGATAAGACCGAAAGCTGTTTTTTATTTAAAACTTTGAAACCTTAGCCCAAATTGAAACATATAATATAAATATCATATTTAGCATGAAAAAATATAGTATGTATAATATCAAATCCGTACCAATTTAAATACATCAAAAAAAACATTTTACTATAAATAAAATACATTAAATCAAATATATGATATTTTATCGATATATCATTCTCCCACTTTTGGAAAAAATTCGTTCTTAAGTTGCAGTCTTGAATTTGAAATCTTCAATTCCAAATAGAAAAAATATATATTTGGAATATTTCTTCTTTTCTTTTTTTAAATCTAACGCCATTGACTTCTTACTTAGAAATTTTTGAAATCGCACTAATTAAACTTCATATAGGTAATCAGATCAGCCCAATTGTTTGAAATTTTCAAACAATAAATCATAATTCCAAGGAAACTAATATTAGGAGAAAATTTATTTTCTTCAAATTTTTTCTCATTGAAAATCTAGTCAGAATCAAAATTAACGAGTTGATCTTCTTCAGAAGCACAAACCAATTGAAAAAGCTCCAATTTGTATTTTTGCAACACCAGATAAATCCATGTATTTTTGCAATCGATTTATTCTTTCATGTTCATACTCCTCGTCTATCAACACATCAAAGCGTTTCCGAGGCGATATATCTCTATGCTACAAGAAATGCCTATTAAGCTTTAATACCAATTAATGCAAAGTAGAAACGTAAAAAATGATAACATCTCACTAATACATACAATGATAATATAAATATGTTGATTCACTCACGAATGTTAGAATTAGATGTCTAAAATCTTATTGACTTTGCAGAACACTAAGAATTTCATAGAAATTAAGAAAAACTCAAATATTGTTCACAAACCACTCCCATTTTACAATCTTCAAAATAACCTATATATAGGCAACATAATAAAATCCTAAATCATAAAATTTAAATTTAAATATTTAAAAAATAAAAAAAATGAAAAAGATATTCTATTTTCCTAATTCGACTAACTACTAATAAATTAAAATAAATAAGATTAAATATAATATCTCCTTAATTCCTAACTATTTCAAATTTAAATACTTAAAAGTAGTAATTTACTATAAATAATACATCAAATCTATATATAATATGTTGCCGCTACATCACTTATCCAACAAAGTAGAATTTGGTTATTTGCCATCACTTATGGTAATAAATGAGCACCTATGAGATGATAAAATCTAAGAAAAATGTTATTTATCAGTATTAATAAATGATCATCAACAAAACATATATTTTAAATAATAATTTAAATTGTTACTATTAAAGGATTCAATTTTAGAATTTTTAGTATAAAAATAATACAATTAAATGCTCGAATTATAATCTATCATATAAGATTATCATCGTTATCCATTGCGATAAATGATGAGACTCAAAAACTAATTGGATGTACATTTGTGGAACATTGGCATCAATGCATCACAAACTCTACACAATTTGACATTTTATGCTCTAAAAATTTTTGTGGAACTACTTCCTTTGAATTTCACTTTTTATTGCACCATTGTATCCTCTTTCATTTTTTTCTTTTAACTTCTTAACAAAATTGTTACATGAGCGGCCCCTGGAACAAAAAGTGAAAGTTCAAAGTACAAATCTATATTAGTTTAAGGGGCAATGGTATAAAATTTTTCAAATAAAAAAGAAATTATTAAAGAGGATTATTATTTTTTCTAAGAAGTTACTAAAAAGCTAAAAAAATTACAAATGTGATTTTTCAAAAAAAAAAAAAAAATCTTTACATATAATAACTATCCTGAAAAAATAAAGGCCAACAAACATATTTGAACATGCATTAAAAATCAATTTATCCACAAAAAAAATTATAAAAAGATTGCATATTAGAAAATATTGAAAGTACTTTTTTTTAAAAATAATAAATAAAAATATGAAGAAAATGCATGTAATAAACAAGGGAAATTATTTTATAAAAATAATGTTTTATTTTTTTCAGATTTTATAAATACTTAATCACTTTCTTTTTTATAGGTCTTTATTTTATTATTTTATTTAGAATCTCTATTATATACACAGTTTATTTTTTGAAACATTACATTTAAATGTTTTTAGTACTTTACCGTTTTATTAAATTCTTTCTAATAAAAAAAGTATAAACTTTTTTTCATTAATTTTTTATTTAAGAATTTTTCACCACGGCCCCCTTAACCAAATAAAATTGCATTTTGAATAGTAAATTTCTACCATATATACAAACCATGTGATAACTTTGTTAAAAAATTAACAGAAAAAATATATATATAACGGTACAAGAAAGAGTGAAGTTTTGGGGGCATAATGTGGGGGTGGAGGAGGAATTAGGATATAAAATATCTAATTGTGTATAATTTAAGGTGCATTGAAGCCACTGTCTCTATATTTAAATATGTTTTGATTTTTTTTATATTAAAAATCTAGTAAAAAATTAATTCATTTTGAAAGGGAATAATATCATTTAAACTTTTAAAATTTAAATTTAAAATAGCAAATTAAATTTTCATATAATATATTGATTCCACCATTAATTATCATTGATGGAAACATATAATATTTTTCAAAAGCAAAATGTCGGATTTGTTTGACTTCAATCATGGTTAGGAAGATCAAATACTAGTGGTGTCACATTTAATTAAATTTATCAAACAAATAATTCTTTAGCTAATTTACCTGTGAAAGACTAATAAGGTTGATCCAACAATGATTTGCCCCTCAAATCTACCTGTTTGCTCGTACGATTTATTTTAGAATATTATTGAAATCTAATAAATAAAAATAGTTTGGGAAAATATTAAATAATTACATATATTCAAAGGATACAATAATTTTTACTTTTTGAAATACAAAAATGTTTTGTAAAATAAGATTTTTATTTTATGGATTCTCAGAATTAAGAATATCTTTTATGAATTATTTTTTAAGAAGGGAAAGAAAATTTTTATCATACTTTTGAAAAAGAAAATTTTTTATGAGGAAAAAAAATTATTAACAAGGTAATGGAAGTACAGTTGGCTATAATTATGAATCTTTACAAGAAGGGACAGACAAGACCTCAAATATTTTTTTAATTACATCCGGAATCATTATAATATTCGATCAACAGTCGTTTTTCGGCTTTTGGCTTACCACGTGATGAGCATCTAATCATATCATAGAAGCATCAAGACCGTTCAATTTGATGAAGCAGAGAAAACCAATTGTAGATAAAAGGAAAAGGCCGCATTGCTTATGGTGGTATCAACTGCATGTGATTTTAATCTCTTAGGTTTGACTGTTATCCACGTCATCCGGTTGTAAAATAATCGAAATATAGTTTGAGTGTAAGCAACCTAACCCATTCCACTTTGCTTCATTTAAACCAATGGCGGCAAGGTCATTGCGTAATTCAATGAACAATCCAGGGGCATTTAGGATCGAAAATCGAAGCCCAAATTGTCCAATAGGAAAACTTCAGCCTTCAACAAATTGAGGCGCGGCCAAAATCGTCTTTCCCGATTCGCTATTGTTCCCCACAATCATTACACCTGCTCGCACCTGATAGGTTCCTCAAGGCGGCAGTTGTACACGTGGCGAGCATTCTTTAGCACCAGGGTTCGTACACACACAATATTATAAAAATGGAAAAAAAAAAAAAATATATATATATATATATATATTTATAAAAGAAAACTTGGCGTTGTTGGCGACCACCTCGATATCAAAACTAAATTATCAAAAAATAATAATGATAAAATAAAAGAAGGAAAAAAGGATAGTATGCGCATTGCGCACCCTTCCTCCGGCAAGCCACCGGCGATGGCGAGAGCCGACGAGAAGTCACCGGTGCGTATTTACAGAGCATTAGAGGATCGATGCGAGAGCTTGGAGAAGAGCCACGAGAGACTCAAAGAGCAGCTCGATAAGTTGGTGAACGAGAAGAAGAAGGAAGAGGTGGCGGCGATGATGGAGTCAGATTCAGTCGGAGTGTCGTCGGAGTATCCATTTCCGGTACGTATTCGGGGATGCTTCGTGTCGGGAAGTCCGTACAGAAGCATTTTGGAATCTTTGGGTCACGCCGTTCATGTTTGCGAAGCTTCCACGGGAGAAATCATATACTGGTACTGTATCTGATTAGAAATCACAAAACTGCGTCGTTGGATCTTTTTTGTTTTTTTTGGATTAATTGATTTTTTTTTTTTTTTTTTTGAGTGTGATTGATGGTTTTGCTTTAATTGTGACGGATGAAACAGTAGCTTTGCTCTAAACAGTACATAAGCTAATTAATTAATTGGAGAGCACCGAAATGTTTAGTCAATTGGCTAATACTGAAAACATTTGAAGTTTGATAATTGGATAATGAAAGAAAGTTATAAATCTTATATAGAAATCTGATGAATTAATTAGCTTTTTGGGTCAATGTTCAGATTGATATATGCATCGTGCATGTACATTGACCTGAATTTACTGTTGAACCATCTTAGGAATAAAATTGATGAGACATGGTTAAAGCGGTTGACACATAGTAAGTATTTGAAGCTGACGAATTGCTTGGATCAGGTGGGGGATTGTAGGTTGCGTAGCTATATATATATATATATATATATGTATATAGTTTAAAGCAATATACATAATTTTTCTTCTACTAGGCGATGTCCCCCAGCTTATCCGGCCCATCGTGACGGGCAGGATAAGCTCCTGACGTTGGGCAATTGATGATCACTATATATGTATATTATATAGTTGCCCTTTTATCAGATCCGTAATATAACTGGAGATGTCGGAGAACGAATTTCTCAGGCATGGTGGGTTGGGAAGGTCATTTTGGATTGGGCCATTGATTAACAATGTAGCAAACGAAATAATTAGCACACGATATATAATTATTTTACCCAAAAAAAAAAAAAAAAAAACATACAGTATCTAAGTACTGGTTGATAATAAGAATTCGGTAGTCATTTTAATAATTACTTATGACCTCTTTGTTCCAACAATAGAATTGATAAAGTTTGAGGTAAATTGCAGGAGAGTTGTTGACTATCTTGAGAATTGTTTGGTAACACAGTTTACAAGTCTAGCAAGGCTCCACTTGATCCTAAAGTTTGGTTCAGATAATTTAACTTTTATCAGGGTTAACTGCAAAAAGGGCTTGCTTGGCATAGTATGATTGTCTCTCTCTGACTCTCATTTATCAACAAGGGTGGAGAATATTCATCTGCAATATATATATATATATATACATACATACATACATATTTAAATGAAACAGGATCAGTCATTTTTAAAAACAATATATGTGATTCAATGGTATAATGATTAGCTATAGATTGTTGTTGTTCAAGGTGGCCTTTACGATGTGTGACTTGGAAATGGAAATATATGTTTTTTACTTTAATGGGAGGACTGCTCTTTGTCCCCATCTTGCTCACGACATCTTCAACTATTTTGTAGCTAGACTGTTGTTAGAACTTTAGAAAGTTATTGATTGATATCACATGGCTCGTCTTTTTTAACTTGTTAGACAAATAAATGATTTTAATCATGCAGGAATCGCTCTGCTGAGAACCTCTATGGGTGGAAGAACTATGAAGTTGTTGGACATGGGGTTGGTGGTGAAATCCTTATCCCTGAAGAACATTTCGTAGCTCTACAGAAAATCATTGAAAGGTTGAGAAGAGGGCAGTCATGGTCAGGTCAGTTCCCTTTTAAGAAGAGGTCCGGTGAAATATTCATGGCTATAGCGACCAAAAGCCCATTATATGAGAATGGCGTGCTTGTTGGTTTTATCACTGTTGCCAATGATGCAGCAGCTTTTAATAGAATGGAAGCACGAAACAGGACACATGAAGATAGTGCCAATTCCCAACATAGAGGATCGCAGTCATACTTGAAAAGGATTCAGTGGCATGGACACCCACCTATTGCACCAGTTCCAGAGATAGCTTCATCTGTTTCCAATCTGGTGCTTATTTATCACTTTACTACATTTCTCTCTCTTCTTCATTCTGTGGTCTTTTCAGTTATATTTTCTCTAAATTTCTGAAGTATACCATAGACATTGTATTCTTGAACTAATCAGGCCTCAAAAATTTTTTTGCGGGGACATGGAGATGATGCATGTAACATATCCAAGGACAGAGAGGATTCTGTAACAGACACCAAAGATGCCAATGCCAAGAAAACTGGTATCCAAGTGAGTATCTGTAATGGATTATGCCATTTGAAATTTATTTATTTTTTGTAACAAGTACTTGAACATAAATACTTCAAAACTGAATATTTGATTTTAAGATCATTATGTTTGTTTGTATGTTTTTTAAGAATTTAGGGATACTTTTTCGAATAATACATTGAAATTGTTCAGTGCATGAAAAGTAAGTTGGAATCATTCTGTGAATAAAAATTATGCTAGATTATAATTTCCCAACTAGACCATCTTCTCTGAGCAATTTCATTCTTTTTTATGGAAAGCTGATTCCTTAATAAGCTATAGGTTTCTGAAATATATATTATTCTTTAGACAATATCCCTGTCATGTGAAAATTGTCTTCTTCCTTGTTTATTTTGAGTATAACATGTGTTAGTTTGATATATATAATAGGGCCCACTTCTTACAAACTTAAGCTTTTGGGTTAGATGGTAACTCAACATATTTATTTAGAGAGGGAAAGATATAGTTAAAGTTAATTGAAAAAGTTTAATTAATATAATCTTCCAAAGATACACACTTGGAGAACAATGTAAAGATGTACTGTGTATATCTCTAATGTAGGTTTTGCAAATACATTTTACTCAACTATATCATTGGGTGCACCGTAGGCAGCAAAATTCTTGGCAAAGCTGCATATCAAGGGAACCGACAATAGTGGAAAGAAAGATGATGGAACAACTGTACAAAATGGTTCAAGTGAGACTTTGTCTATGAGCAATGAGCCTAATTCTAAAAGCGATTCAAAAAAACCAACTTCATGTGGCTACATAGTTGATACAGATTATAAAGGAGATGGACACCACAGAAAAATCAAGATATCTCTAGCAGCTAAGCGATATGCACGTGGGCATGAAATACCAAATTCAACTGAAGATGGTTCTGTTCTAGCCTCTTCAAGGGAGTGCAAGGAGTGTTTGACAGGATTAGAGTGTGATGAGAATTCAAAGGA
Source organism: Ziziphus jujuba (assembly GCF_031755915.1). Taxonomy (NCBI): domain Eukaryota; kingdom Viridiplantae; phylum Streptophyta; class Magnoliopsida; order Rosales; family Rhamnaceae; genus Ziziphus; species Ziziphus jujuba. The sequence continues at coordinate 26,608,112 of NC_083384.1, forward strand.
AGCAGAACCAGAAGTAGCCAACTTGAATGCAGTTCAGATAGAAGATGGCAAACAATTCTCAAGTTTAGGGGGAAGCACTGACAGCAATGGAAGTTCATCAAGCAAAGGGGATAATGAATCTAACACCATAGTAGATTGTGAGATTCACTGGGAGGACCTGCATTTAAGGGAGGAGATTGGACAGGGTAAACTTGTGAGCTCAATTTATTTTGTAAATTAGTTCTTTCTTTTTCCTTTAGACTCTACACGTTGCTCATCTGATATAAGATTTTAGTATTATGATAGCTATTCTTACCTTCAACGATGAAGACTTGTGCTTGGATTCTGGGAAACAGGAAACTAGAAATGTTTATTAGAGGTTGTGGAATCATATTGAGCATACTTTTTCTTGCCTTACAGGTTCTTGTGCCATTGTTTATCACGGAATTTGGAATGGATCGGTAAATTTAAGCTAAAAGTACCCCTTTTTCTTAGTTCTTAACCCAAGTGGTAATGTGGTATCATATGTTTTAACCTTAAGATAACTTGGCTTCTCTTGAATAGGATGTTGCTATCAAGGTGTACCATGGGAATCAATATACTGAGGGAATTCTACAAGACTACAAAAAGGAGGTAGTTCAAACTCTCAACTTTATTTATTTATTTATTTATTTTTTTCCTAAACATTATTTGGAAAAGGAAGACACTTTATCCGTGGATCTTACTTGTGTATCCTTCAGATTGATATAATGAAGAGATTGAGACATCCAAATGTATTGTTGTTTATGGGAGCAGCATATTCACAAGAACGACTAGCCATTGTCACAGAGTTCTTACCCAGGTAAAAGGGACTGCATATTTTTCTAAGCCAAGTTAACAGATAATTGTAAGAGTCAATGTTCCAATCAAAGTAGGTTCCTTTTGTATTAAGTAAAATTATAAAATGCACTTATGATCTTTTATGCAACTTGGCATCATGGTTAAGAGTAAGAAGCTTTTTGTGTCAATTAGTCCGGTAGATGGCCTAATAATTACTCACACTTTTATGATCTCCTCTTTTCATGGGCATTATTCCCAGAACCTTACATTGCGTTTTGTTTGTGTTGTCAGGGGAAGCCTTTTTAGAACACTTCACAAGAACAATCAGGCACTTGATATCAGACGGCGTCTGAGGATGGCTCTTGATGTTGTGAGTCTGTGCTTCTTTTATGTGTTGTCTGTGTTGGGAAGTCAAATTAACATTAAGACAGATTGCTTTATTCTCAGCTATGCTACAACATAACACACTTTTTATTTTACTGCAGGCTAGAGGTATGAATTATTTGCATCACAGAAATCCACCTATAGTGCATAGAGATCTTAAATCGTCTAACCTGCTTGTTGACAAGAATTGGAGTGTCAAGGTAATTTTTAATGATTGATAGCTTAATAATGAAGCAGATTGAGATTAATATCAATTTTCTTAGGAAATTTATACTCTTCAGGTTGGAGACTTTGGCCTGTCAAAGTTGAAGAATGGGACCTTCTTGACAGGAAAATCTGCGAGAGGGACGGTAATAATGTTTTCCTCTTATCTCTAGTTACAGTATCAATGTTCATAGCAGTAATCAGCTCCTATCAATATCATCTTTTATGCCCCTTGCATTTCTAAATGCAGCCTCAGTGGATGGCCCCTGAAGTCCTTCGCAATGAACCTTCAAATGAAAAGTAATTTCTGTAAACCAAGCTTTAGAATTTTATCTAGGTGGTTTTACAACTCAACTCCCTTTTTCAAATGGAGCTTTGAATGTGGAAGAGAATACTTGGTGAACTTTCGGTTCTCAATATAAAAGTTTTGCCATCTAAAATTTCCAACTCTCTGGGAAACCTTGTTTATTAATCACTATTAGGGGATTCAAAGTTTCATGCTTTTATTACTTCTTCGTTTCCAGTCACCAAATAATTTCCATTAGCAAAGCAGTACATAAAAATGTTCTTTCAATAATGATAAAAGTAAAGGCCATAATTGGTTCCTTTCCAAGTTTCATGGTTTTACTAATTCATTGCATTGTCTTCTATTGAACAGATCCGATGTTTTCAGCTTTGGTGTGATTCTCTGGGAACTAATGACTGAATCCATTCCATGGAATCACTTAAATTCTTTACAGGTCTTTCTTTTGGAACCTCACATTGCATGCACCTTTTCATCCACTAACAAATTGAAAGTTAACCATTTCCTTGTTCCATTTGAAAGGTTGTTGGAGTTGTAGGCTTCATGGATAGAAGATTAGACCTGCCAGAAGGCCTTGATCCCCACGTAGCATCAGTCATCCAAGACTGTTGGCAAAGGTACGTCGTTCTATACTTTTTAAGTTTCTAACCCACTATTTCTTAGCCTGGAATTTGCTAGTAGTACTAAACCTGTATTCTAAAACAAGCAGTGACCCACAACAACGTCCATCTTTTGAAGACATAATCCAAAGAATGATGATACTTCAAAGAGCTGCACCATTGCCTACTCGGAAAAGCTCAGAACCTTAGAATTTTTTTGTGGTTTTTACAACAAATAGTGGCTGTCCATTGTAAATGCAGTCAGAAACAGTTTAGAAGAAAGTTCATAGATTTTAACTCAAAGAATGCTCACTCAAGAGGAATATGGAAAAGAAGGTGGGAATGTGACAGTGTATTCTCATTAGGACACATAATATATACCATGTAGCTTGTAACTGAAGGTGGCTCAATCATAACCACTGCAGAACAAGAAAATGTAAAAATAGCTTGGAAACCCTTTTTGCCATGATCTACACAAACTCTAGGTTTCATAATTATAACCTCTTTTTTTTTTTTTTTTTTTTTTTTTGGTTGGGGGGGGGGGGGGGGGGGGTGGGGGTGGGGCGCTTTTGGTCTTCAAAATTTCATTCTTGAATTTTACTCTTCATTTACATTGTTACAGACTTAAAAGCTTTTTGTTTTAGAAACTCCATCCGTCCTGTTTTTGGTTTACCAGAGTAGGAAGTTTGGTTGAATTTTTTTGTTATGTTTGCTTTCAGTGTTTTGAGCAGCTTTTTGGTTTTTTTGTTGTAAATAAAAAATGTAAAAGAGGTAGAGGTTGATATACCTTTGAAATTCCAATTCGAAATGATGGCGATTTAATGTAAATTAACATCATAGTTAGGGTAAATATCATTAACCTCTCCTGAAATTTGCTATTATTATAAATAAACCTTTGAAAAGTTGTTCTTCATCACTTCCCTTGCCATATATCCACGTTAGTCAAAAGTAACGGTCAAAGGATGTGATAGACAATTCGTTTTATCATTGGTCTCCCTTAAGGTTTGTTATATTTATAAACACCAGCAAATTTTTACTGGATTTCTATTTGTTGCCGAAGCAGAAAGTTAAAAAAAAAAAAAAAAGAATAAATATTATCTGAAATCTAAAAAATGAAGTGCATGATTAGAATTACCAGCTTCTTTTCTCTCGATGTTTCTCCATGTTAAGTAAGCTCAGATTATGAGTATCACTAACAAGCTCACAACCATCGAGATCACCACAATAACAATTTTTGTGGTATTCCTTTTTATTTGCATAAATATCAGTCAATTACAACGTCTATGGTTTGTATTTACTTAAAAATGGCATAAATTTGCAATTGCAAAGTAAAAATAAAGATTGTAAGATAATTAACATGAAATAGAAATGTTCATTTCTCGACACCATGGAAAACTTTAAGGGATGGGAGGTGTTGGAGGTGAAGACTTGAAACAAGAAGACCGAAAAAGAAGAAGAGAAAGAAGCAGAAACAGCAGGCGAAGAGCTACTGCCACCGGCCAGCAGCGCTGCAGCACTTGTGCCACTTTGGTGCTGTTGGAGACAGAGAAAGCGGTGCCACGGCACTGCCAAGTAAGGCCAATGGCATTGCTGTGGATTTCCTAAGTTGTTTTTTATTTGTTGACTCGCCCTGGGTTTCATATATATGCAGCCCTATGTATTTTATACGGATAAGAGAGAAAAATAACCGCAAAAGAGAAAGAGAGATTGTCTTCGCCATTGTAAAACCTTCAAACATGGCCAACCTGGGATTTTAGAAGCCTTAGGCCACTTTATAGGTTAACGCTTTTTTATAAATATTTAAAATAAATTAATAATACAATAAATAAAAACAATATTTTTTTATTAAATTAAAAAAATATTGAAAGTGGAAGATGATACAAAAAATTTAAAAGATAAATAAACTCAAAGGGTAAGGTTTGATAGAGATTTATGTGTTTTTATATATCCAAAAAACAAACTTTAATTATACCAAAATTATAGCTTTATTGGAGGAAAAAAATAATTATGAAAAAAATAATTATGGTTGTAATTTTATTTTTTTTTAAAAAAAATAAATTATAATATCATTTATAGATACTAATTTCTATTAATAAAAAAATGTAAAAACATAAAATAATGAAAGGGGTCCTAACCAAAAGGGGACCTTGTGACATTGCACCCTAGGCCCTTGGTTAATGACGGCACTGCCTTCAAAGATTGATAGTAAATTCTAAGCTGGTGTGCGTTATGAATGTAAGGATCACATTGACCGCAAAACCATGTTAAAAATTTCTTCTCTCCTTTTATTTTTCAACTTTGTGTTTGCTTGTGTGTTTTGATGTTATTTTGCTTGATTCTTTGTTACCATTTATCCCAAGATTCTGCAGAAAATTAGTGAGAAAGCCTAATTTTTCCCAACAGGAGGTTTATCTAGAAGAAACTTCTCTGTTACTTATTCACCAATCATGGTCTTTGAATGTACTGTGGCACAGAGAAAGTACAGGAACGTACAAAGCAAGGACTATGTTGTTTGATGAATAGGAAACCTATCACCTTGCACTGTTGGTTATGATAAACGAATTTAAAAACAACGATTAGTCAAAAAAGCACCATAATTACTAGCAATATAGGATAAATAGCACCACCTTATTACCAATATTTTGCACTTATGAAATATTCAATATATGGGTTAGAGAGACACCAAAATTACTAGCTTGATTGGTTGCATCCAAATTACCTGCAGAGGTAGTAGAGTTTCACTCAAGGAATGAGGAAGGAGAAGGTCCCAATTGAGGCGGTTGAGCAGTTATACAAAGGTTCTAAATAGATTGCATAGTATAAGTTGTAAGAGGACTACAGCAACCATAATTGATAATACATGCCAATAGTTTGATATGAATCCCTGCAACTTGTGAAGCAGAGAAATGTAGTTGAACTTTTTCTTTATGTACTTTTTTTTTTTTTCTTTATTACATAAGTGGAACAAGTTTAATTATGACAAAGAAAGGCGGCTAAGTTTTTATACTAAAGTACAAATCATCTTGAATCTGAGTGGTTCAGAATAAACTCCAGCAATAAAATGTGGTTATAGGTTCCAGATAGTAGTTGGAGCACTCCATCATCATCCGTGACAGCTGGGATGACTTTTTAAATAATCTTTTTTCTTTTTCTTTTTTTTTCTTTCCTTTTTTGGTGTTAAAGGTTCTGTATGCATACATTTAAAGAAATATTTAGCATCAAAATCATAGTTTTACTGGGAAAACACTTTATTTATTGTACATGTCCTCAGCACACACAGCAAGAGTAGGAGATTGATATCCCTCGTGACATCTGAACAAGCTTAATTCTAGAAGAGAAAGCATACAACATTTTAACATTTTCAATCGCGAGGATGTAATTCAGTAAGTGTAACCTCATTAACAGATTGATTATGATTTGAAGCTTCTGTGGTTCATCCAGAATTTTCTTTCACTAATCTCAAACTATCACTTTCGACACCCGAAACAAAAAATGCTGGCCTTGAAGGTATTGGAAAGGACATAGAGAAATTGGTAAGCATCAAAACAACCTCTGACATTTTTGGTCTATCAGAAGCAGCCTCTTGAACACATAGCAACCCAATGTGGATGCAGTTTAAAGCTTCATCTCTAGACCACTGCCCATCCATTGTTGAATCCATCAGCTCCAAAGCGGCTCCATTTTCCCAGTTTTTCCATGCCTGCAAACAAAAATATTGAAGCTAGCATTCAATATTAAACACTCTGAAGCAAGCACAGCACCATGAAAATGGAGAAAAATAATACATATGTGTATAATACTTACATGACTTTGCAGATTTGTGAAATTGTGACGGCCTGAGACCCTTTTACCAGTAATAATTTCCAAAACTAAAATGCCATAGCTATACACATCAGATTTAGTCGAAAAGTTTCCATGCCTGACATACTCTGGTGCCATGTATCCACTGCAGGCCACTAGAAAATTTCAGTGCATTTAAATATAAAACCAGTTGGCAGACAAATGAAAGCAATGTTGATTGAAACTAATATCATGCAATTATCTTAACTGATATTGTATTATCTCCTTTTATTTATGCAAATTGCATTTTCTCTTAAGCATATAACAAAGGTTTTAACTTACTAAGTACCCCAAATCCGTCTTGTATTGGCTTGAGTCTCACTTCCACCGAATAGTTTTGCAACACCGAAGTCTGAAATTTTGGGATTCAAGTCTTCATCTAACAGAATGTTACTTGCTTTCAAATCTCTATGTATAATCCTAAGCCGAGAATCTTCATGCAGATAAAGTAGCCCACGAGCAATGCCAACCATGATTTTGTACCGTGTTTTCCATTCCAAGGAAGATTGTTTTTGCTTATCTACATCATTTGATTTTCATACACATAAGTTACTTTCCAAACAAGAACATGCAGCCGTATAGCTATGATTTCTTTGAAGTTGGGCCTAACAATTAGTGCATGTGGACTAAGCCAATAGACTACAACATTCAAAAATGGAACATGTCTCACTTTCTTCAACCATCCACTTTCCTCAATATGAAAATAGAATAACCTTCAGCCTAGAGAATAAAAAGAGAAAGAGGAAAATAAGAAGCACAAAAGAACGTGGATAACAAAGAGGGAATAAATGGGGAAAGAGACAAGGATGGAAGAGACAATATTTTTAGTAGGATACAGAGAAAACTTTGTGAAAGAAGCGAAATGAAGTGAAAACCACGATAGACAAAGTAATAAACCAAAAGGGGATTTTCATTGCAGATTCAACAGGAATAGATGGTAGCAGGCTTGAAACTAAAATGAAGTTCACTCATTCGAGCTGAAATAAAATATTTTTGAGACTCATTTAATGTTTGATTTAGAATAATTTACTAGTTTCACAAAATATATGACTGTAATTTGATGAGTATAACCTCAAAACTATCAGGTTCCCCAAGGAAAAGAGTAAAAAAATTTTGATAAGAAAAAAAAAAAGAGAGGAATAACCATACCAAACAAAATTTTGTCCAAGCTCCCATTAGGCAGATATTCATAAACCAGTAGCTTCTCTTCATCTTCTAAGCAGTAGCCCAATAGCTTTACCAGATTCCGGTGCAGCAATTTAGCAACCAGCTTTACTTCTGTTTTCAGTTCATCCAAACCTTGACCTGAGTGACTTGACAGCCTCTTGACTGCTATTTCTTGTCCATTACTCAGCACACCCTAACATATATTATATGGTGAAATTAATTAGAAGTACAAATAGTGAAAGTTACAGGGTGTAATTGTTTACAGTTAGGTAAAGTACCTTGTAAACTGGACCAAAACCACCTTCTCCAAGTTTGTTCACGTTGGAGAAATTTCCTGTTGCGACTTTAATTGTTCTTAGTCCAATCACAATTAACTCCAAGTTACCATCCCCATCTTCATGAATACCATCTATGCCATAATTAGCAACCATATCACTTTGCACATACTTGAAAAAGTGTTATGTCATATTTGAAAGCAATTGGCAACTGGGAAAGACACAGTCAACCAACTTTCAATATATTCGATCGTTGCAGATGAAGAAACTGAGAGTAAGTTAAATGTTACAGCTAAGGCCTTATTTCAATGCAGGGTGAGAATTGTAAACTAATTACCAAGTCTCTTTCTCTTGGCATTTCTTTGTACAAAGAAAGCACAGATCATGAGTATCACCATCAGGCTCACGATTACAGGGATCACAACAGTAACGATTGTCTTTTTAGTGTTCTTCTTACCTGCATAAAAAAAAAAAAAATCAAATGAGTACGATGTCTTGAGCTCAAATTACAATATAGGAACAAAGGTTTTCCTCTAAAAAAATGACATACTTGTTGGTAATTACACAATTGGCACTACTGTTAAAGATTATATTAACAAAATGACAACCTGGGATATTAACTGGACATAAAGTTAGACAGAACTCTTATGCAAAAATCCTAAAAATTATTGCAAAGAACACGAAAATTAGCTGCAAGATTGGTTAGGACTTGGGAGAACACCACACTACAAACATTCGGAATTAGTGCTAGAAAGTCCTAAAAGATATTAATGGTTAATCAAACACCAATAAAAAATTATCAGCATATGATTGTTGTACCTCCTGCGGTGGGAGAGTTTGGAGATGGAGGAGAAGGTGCTAATCCAGGTGGTGAAGCTGACATAAGGAAATTGTATGAATCATAACGAAGGAAGCAACTTATAGAATATATCTGACACCCTCTTTTCCCATCACAGGACTGAGGTATGTAACCAATAACATCTTCCAGGCAAGTTAAGCAGTTGTTTTGTGTTAAGTCTCTGGTACACTGTACAATAGCATATATATTGTCTGAATCTTTGTAAGTGGCATTCCCATCTACAAATCTTGAAGGAGCAGAGGCAGCTCGCGATGATAGATTGTTCAGCAAGTTATCCAGTTGATGATTCCAAACAACTGGATCGGTTACATTGTTCCGATTAGGCAACGAGTATCTTTCAACACTGTCGAAAGTAGTAGAGAAGAAACGCTGATTGGAATAGCGCATCGAGCAATATAGAAATCCTATGGAAGCCTCCTTTTTGTTTGCACAAATTCCCCTGATTCTTCTAGCAGCAATGTTTGCACAATCTTGACATTCTTTGGCAGTGGCATAGCCTGCGCATTGTACAAGGCCATAAATAGTAGTATCAAGGTTCTGACCCACACTGATGTTGTGAAATCCACCATCTAGAGAAACATTTCCAGCAAGCCAAGTGAGGGTGAGGTTTAAGTTCTGCTCAAATACACTTCCAGAAAGGAAAAGAGCTGATCTGCAGTCGTAATAGTTCTGTTCTGAATCTTGAGCTAAAGTGAGATAGTAAAATCCATGGATACATGAAAGTAAAAGCAAAGGGAGAGCATATAATAAATTAGATTGCATTTTTTACAAGCTGTAAAAGACTGGAAGCATAATATGAGGGGAAAAAAAAAAAAAAAAAAAAAGATGGAAGAAGAACAAGTGCAAACTGAGCCTTCCCTGCAACTGCTGAAGCAAAAAAAAAAAAAACACACCCAGTTGGCCTTTTTTTTTGGGGGGTTTACATGGTTGTTTTATTATGGAAGATATTTAATTAAATTCATGCATTACATAAGGAAGCTGATGTTGATTTTTGACAGAGAAAGGTGGCCAAGAAATCAAGACTTTATGGGGGCATTATCATATAATCATATAAGTATATTATTCCAGATGATGACCTTATGAGCCATGACTTAGGAAATGACTTGGTAACCAACCACATTGTGCCACGTGTTTAATGAAATTGCTTGTGAAATGAGGAAAGCCAAATCCTGGTGTACAGAACTCGACGTCGTTCTCTCTGTAAACCCTATTAGACTTGGTCATAGGACATTTTGAAATGAATTTAGCATTTGCCGCCAATGGGATTCATTCAATAATGGATTTAGTAGAAGTCCCATGTATGTATGGATTTATTTTAGTATTTTTTCTGAAACAATAGTATAACAAGTTATTTATTGACCGACTTTTTTTAAAATATATATATATGATCACTTTGGTTGTTGAGCTTTTGAAGGAACAGGAACACTTCGGGAAGAAAATAAAAAGTTTTCTTTCTTGTTTGTTTTTAAAGGTGCCGTGTGAACCAGGTTTCTTCCCCTTAAGTAAAAAAAAAGAAAAAAAAAAGAAAAAAGAGGTGATTAAAATACACTTAAAACTATTGAAGATTTCTTTGAGACTATCATTCATCATTTTAATGAATGGTTTGCCGATTAAACTATCAAAAACTGGATTTCTTCTTGATCGAGTCTGGCAAATTGACTTGAGTTACTCAGTCAAGAACATGTAAAGAAGTGGATGCAGAAAATTACTCCTCCTGTTGAGGAAACCACTGCATAGGAGGTAAAGTTACCAAAGGACCGGGTTCCAATTAGGAGATCCAATCGACAGCATGTACCAAATTTTTTTCATCGCTTTCCTGTACAAATTTTTAGGGTATTAAAAATTAGTAACGTCTGAGGTTGCACAAATTCCAAACCCTTTTTCACCGTTGTTAAATGTACACCCTTCCACAAAAAGAAAGTATTCTGTAAATATTTTAAGCTTAAAAATGCTTTTCCACCACCAAATTGATTAAAGACTTATGTGCTTCTATTTTAAGAAAAATTATTATATAAAAAATTAAAGGATTGCATCCAAGAAAATTTGTTCGTTCATATTATTCATATATTGACTTTTAATTAATGTTGAAATTATTTTAGTTATACATCCTTATTAATTGGTCTAAGTAAATATTGAGTGAAAATGTTTAAACTCTAACAATGCAATTCTCCATGATCTGGAAATCATGCATGTGTCCCAAATTGATTTTTATTCTATTTAAAAAAAAAAAAAAACAAAAGCAAAAATAAAATGAAGCTAAATGTCTATTATAGTCCTTGACCGTAACTTTTGACTAATGTGGGCACACGGTAAAGGAGGTAAGTGATGGAAAAACAATTTTATTGGAGTTATATACAATGATTTTTTTCCTCCTATGAAATTTACTAACCATATTACATTAACCATATTATATTATGCACACATTTACTTTTAATCTAATTTTTGCCATATACACCCACTTATTATATCTAATATATCCTTAAATATATTGAAATAAATATATTTTGCATTTGAATTATAACAAATAAAACATGATATATCCCGTATACAAAATAAGAATGGGTTCAAATCATTAGAATTATGTATATCGAACCCGCTTAGGTGCTATATACCAACAACTACTTTATGTATCATTCATTTTTGTCTGAATCATATAATCCAGATGAAACAATATAGATCCCGTATATAGAATTAAAACGAATTCAAATTTTCTAGATTATGTATATTGGATAATTAATTTTATGTATCATTTATTCCATCCGAATTATATATTCTGAATGGAAAGGATACATTCGATATACAGAATCCAAATGGAATCAAATCATTGGGTTATATATACTAGACAACTATTTCATATATAGTTTATTTTCATGATGATTATATAATCCAGATAAAATTGGATTCATCCAATATGTAATACCCAACAGATTCAAATCATATATGTTATGTATACCAAAGGACTATTTCACATATTGTTCGTTTCTGTCCGAATTATATAATTTAAATAAAATAAGATACACCTTGTATAAGAAACTTATACGTGTTACATAATGCTGATTATGTGTATAGGACGATTACACATATATCATAGAAACAATTATTTTTTCTCGTATATAGAACTCGGACTTGTTCAAAGCATCTAGGCTACTATGTCAAACAATTTCAGAGTAACACAAAGAGCAAATAGAATAAAAATTTATAAAAAATAAAAAACTCAGACAAAAAAATACAAGGAAAAAAAATAAATCTTTAAAAAAAATATTTAAATACTTAGACTTTCAACATTGCAAGAAATGAATTGTCAATCATTTTTGCATACTTTTTTTTTTCCTTTTGATCACTAAACTCTATTGTCTTCATTATTACAGTTTAATATTTTTGTAAAAACTTCATTATAATATACATAATATTTTATTTTTATTTTTATTTTATTTGTGTACTTCAAGGTAGTTGTGATCTTTTAATAAATGAAATTTGAAGAATATTAAAAAGTAATTTAAAATATATTATGGCTATTAAATTTCATAGTGTAAATAAAACCACCTACATATAATTATAACAAATCCAAAAAATTTTCATAGTGTAAATCAAATCTAAAAGGTCAATGCTATTATTCAAAGTGAAATGTCTATTATACCCTTTAATCATTGTTTTTTATTAAAATGGATAAAAGGCAATGAGGTAAATAATGAAAAGCGATTTTATTGGAATTTATGTGAAATTATAACAAATCTCAATGAAAGTCAATTATAATTCCACAAATATGATTAAACTTCCAATCCAAACCATGGTGGCATCGGAATCTCTACACCTTGTTGGAGAGTTCATTTGGTAGCACATGGTATTGTTTTGAGTTAGTTGAAAACTTGAGATTGATATTTAATGAAATTGGGTGAACAAGAAAGCATGGGCAGAAGGAAACCAAAGCATGCCAAATTGAATTGATGATTGCCTACCAAATTGCTGAAGGATTACCCTCTTTATTTAGCGAGACGAACCAAGCCACCAAGAGAATATTTTGCATAGATAAATATTTTATAGAAGTGAGGGTTTGGTTTGAAAATGAAATCCTTGGTAATTCTTATGGGCTAAAAGCAAAACTTTAGAAATGACTAATAATAACGAAAAAGAGAAGGAAAAAAAAAAAAAAAGGAGATAATGATGGAAAATATGGGAATTTGTAATCGTTCGGTCAGTATCAGTAGTAGGAGTAGGGTATTCAAAACATGGTAATGCAGTCCAAAACAAGTTGACATGACTAATACCCTACAGATCACAAACAAAAAACCACTAAGTGAAGTTTTTGCCCTATTTTTAAAAGTGATTCAAAATGGTTCAAGTGAGACTTTGTCTATGAGCAATGAGCCTAATTCTAAAAGTGATTTCAAAAAACCAACTTCATGTGACTACATAGTTGATACAGATTATAAAGGAGATGGACACCACAGAAAAATGGAGTGTTTGACAAGATTAGAGTGTGGTGTGAATTCAAAGGAAGCAGAACTAGAAGTAACCAACTTGAATGCAGATCAGATAGAAGATGGCAAACAATTCTCAAGTTTACGGGGAAGCACTGACAGCAATGGAACTTCATCAATCAGAGGGGATAATGAATCTAACATCATAGTATACTGCGAGATTCACTGGGAGGACCTGTAGTTAAGGGAGGAGATTGGAGAGGGTAAACCTACGAGCTCAATTTATTTTGTAATTAGTTATTGTTTTTGCTTTTTTTTTTCTTTTTTTGGGCTAAGAATCAAGTATTGTGTCTATGAGACTCTACACATTGCTCATCTAGTATAAGATTTTAGTATTCTGATAGCTATTCTTACCTTCAACAATGAAGACTTGTGCTTGGATGATGGGAAACAGGAAACTACACATGTTTAGTAAAGGTTGTGGAATCATATTGGGCATACTTTTTCTTGCCTCATAGGTTTTTGTGCCATTGTTTATCATAGAATTTGGAATGGATCGGTAACTTTAAGCTAAAAGTACCCTTTTTTCTTAGTTCTTAACCCAAGTAGTAATGTGGTATCATTTGTTTTAACCTTAAGATAACTTGGCTTTGCTTGAATAGGATGTTGCTATCAACGTGTACCATGGGAATCAATATACTGAGGGAATTTTACAAGACTACAAAAAGGAGGTACTTCAAACTCTCAACTTTAATTTTTTTTTTCTAAACATTATTTGGAAAAGGAAGACATTTTATTCGGGGATCTTACTTGTGTATCCTTCAGATTGATATAATGAAGAGATTGAGACATCCAAGTGTATTGTTGTTGATGGAAGCAGTATATTCACAAGAACGACTAGCCATTGTCACAGAGTTCTTTCCCAGGTAAAAAGGACTGCATATTTTTCTAAGCCAAGTTAATAGAAAATAGTAAGAGTCAATGTTCTAATCAAAGTAGGTTCCTATTGTATTAAGTAAAATTATAAAATGCACTTATGATCTTTTATGCAACTTGGCATCATGGTAAAGAGTAAGAGGCTTTTTATGTCAATTAGTCCATAGATGGCCTAATATATACATACACTTTTATGATCTTCTCTTTTCATGGGCATTATTCCCAGAACCTTATATTGCGTTTTGTTTGTGCTATTAGGGGAAGCCTTTTTAGAACACTTCACAGGAATAATCAGGCATTTGATATCAGACGGTATCTGAGGGTAGCCCTTGATGTTGTGAGTCTATGCTTCTTTTATGTGTTATCTATGTTGGGAAGTCAAATTAAACATTAAAATGGATTGTTTTATTCTTAGCTATGCTACAACATAACACACTTTTTATTTTACCGTAGGCTGTAGGTATGAATTATTTGCATCACAGAAATCCACCTATAGTGCATAGAATCTTAAATCATCCAACCTTCTTGTTGACAAGAATTTGAGTGTCAAGATAATTTTTAATGATTGATAGCTTTATAATTAAGTAGATCGAGCTTAATATCAATTTTCTTACGAAATTTATACTCTTCAGGTTGGAGACTTTGGCCTGTCAAAGTTGAAGAATGGGACCTTCTTGATGGGAAAATCTGGGAGAGGGACGGTAATAATGTTTTCCTCTTATCTCGAAGTTACAGTGTCAATGTTCATAGTAGTAATCACCTCCTATCAATGACATCTTTTATGCTCCTTGCATTTCTAAATGCATCCTCAGTGGATGGCCCTTGAAATCCTTTGCAACAAACCTTCAAATGAAAAGTAATTTCTATAAGCCAAGCTTTAGAATTTTATCTAGGTGGTTTCACAACTTAACTCATATTTTCAAATGGAGCTTTGAATGTGGAAGAGAATACTTGGTGAAAATTTCCAACAAACCTTGTTTTGCCATCTAAAATTTCCAACTCTGTGGGAAACCTTGTTTAACTATTAAGGGATTCAAAGTTTCATGCTTTTATACTTCTTCATTTCCAGTCACCAAATAATTTCCAGTGGGAAAGCAGAACTTAAAAATGTTCTTTCAATAATAATAAAAGTGAAGGCCATAATTGGTTCCTTTCCAAGTTTCATGGTTTTGCTAATTCATTGCATTGTCTTCTCTTTGAGCAAATCCGATGTTTTCGGCTTTGGCGTGATTCTCTAGGAACCAATGACTAAATCCATTCCATGGAATCACTTAAATTCTTTACAGGTCTTTCTTTCTTTTGGAACCTCACATTGCATGCACCTTTTCTTCCACTAACACATTGAAAGTTGACCATTTCCTTGTTCCATTTGAAAGGTTGTTGGAGTTTTAGGTTTCATGTATAGAAGATTAGACTTGCTAGAAGGCCTTGATCCCTACATAGCATTGGTCATTCGAGAGTGTCGGTGAAGGTTGTTCTATAATTTTTAAGTTTTTAACCAATTCTTTTTCATCCTGGAATATGCTAGTTGTACTGAACCTGTATTCTAAAACAAGCAGTGACCCACAATAACATCCATCTTTTGAAGACATTATCCATAAAATGATGACACTCCAAAGAGCTGCACCATTGCCTACTCGGAAGAGCTCAAAACCTTAGAATTTTTTTGTGGTTTTCATAACAAATAGTGGCTGTCAATTGTAAATGCAGTTAGAAACAGTTTAGAAGAAAGTTCATAGATTTTAACTCAAAGAATGCTCACTTAAAAGGAATATGGAAAACAAGGTGGGAATGTGAAAGTGTATTCTCATTAAGACACATAATATATACCATGTAGCTTGTAATTGAAGGTGGCTTAATCAAAACCACTACAGAACAAAAAAAATGTAAAAATAGCTTGGAAACCCTTTTTTGTCATGCTCTACAAAAACTCTAGGTTTCATAATTATACTCGCTTTTTTTTTGGCTTTTGGTCTTCAAAACTTCATTCTTGAATTTTACTCTTCATTTACATTTTTTAAGAATTAAAAGCTTTTTGTTTTAGAAAGTCCATGTTACGTTCCCTATCTTTTACATGGCCGATGCACTTAGTCACGTCGTAGGATTGGTGAAGACTTGGTCTTATGACGTTGTTGCTATGTTTGTTGTGTTTGTTAGTTCCTTTATTGGTTAAGTTGTTGCTGTGTTAACTGTGTTTGTTAGTTCCTTAATTTGTTATTTATTTATTACTACTTGATTTGAGTGGAGTCATGTTTCCCTATTTTTATGTCAATTTGTTATCAGTTATAGGCTACATAATGTAGTCAAGATGGGTAGTGAAGAACTAGGAAAAAGTACCAGATTATCTCTTTCACTCATCCTCTCTGTAGTCTACCTCTCTGTTCTGCCCTGTTTCGCTTCACTCAAAATAGAGGACCCTCCCACAACCAAAGGCCATAACATTCTTGGTATCAAAGCCAGGTTATGGATACTTGGAGAAAGTCGAATGCGAAATTTCGCAATGATGTCAATGAAGCCTTGGCTCAACATGAGTCATGGTTTGACCAAGTACCGCACACCTTGCAACAGGTGCTGATGGAATTACAAGCAATGCATGTATCCAATAGTCCACACCCTTTGCTCCATGTGGTTAACTCATTTGCCCCACGTGAATCCTCCAACACTCACAGTGAACCATATTGGACGCAACTCAAGTTGTCTTTTCCGAAATTTGAAGGGGAAGATCCTTTAGGTTGGATTTTTAAGGTTTAATAGTATTTCGAATTCTAGGGAATACCAGTGGGTTAGCAAGTGTACTAACGTCTTTCCATTTCGAGGGAATTGCACTCCAATGGCACCGGTGGTGGAGCAAATTCAGAGGACCCTTAACGTGGGCTGAATTGACCAAAGCGACTTTGTCACGCTTTAGTCTGATGGACTTTGAAGAGCCATCTGAAGCTTTAACCTGATTACGGCAAACCTCCACCATAACTTCTTGCCAAGAGGCCTTTGAAAGGCTTTCCCACAGGGTCAATGGCCTATCTGAAAGTTTCTTGATTGGCTGCTTCATTGCTTGTCTCCGAGATGAGATTTGCTTGGAATTGAAAATCAAGCACCTGACCACGTTAGCAGAGACAATTGGCGTGGCTAGGTTGATTGAGGAGAAAAACCAACTCTAGCACCAACTCATCGGCCTCCAACTCCTGCAGTGACCACTAAAATTACTACCAACCCAAATAGTGGCGTGTTGGATCCTCCTCCAAATACCCGAGATCGAGTAAATACACCCAGTACAACACCAATGGTTAGTCGAATCTCCACTCAAGAAGCTCGGGAAAGAAAAGAGAAGGGACTCTACTATTATTGTGATGAAAAATTCGCTTCGGGCCACCGATGCAAGCGACCACAACTCTTCATGATTGAAGACTCCATGGAAGCCCAATCTGAGGAAGTAAGTGACCATGGTAGCCCGATGGAAATAGTGCCCGAGATTTCTTTTCGCACGATTGCTGGAACAATCCACCCACAAACGATCCGAGTACTCAACAAATTAGGAAACAAAGAGCTGCCAGTATTGATCGACAATGGCAGCACGCACAACTTTGTTGATCAGGCCATTGTTACAAGGTATGGAATTTAGGTTATTCGGGATAAAAAATTTCAAGTCATGGTAGCAAACAAGGAAAAGATTGAGTGTGCTGGGGTATGTCAGGCACTCACCCTCCACATTCAAGGAGTTTCAGTCACTACTAATTTCTACGTTCTTCCCGTACCTACATGCCCATTAGTTTTGAGGGTGCAGTGGTGGGCAACACTTAGACCAATTAAGACTAATTATTCCACTCTCATAATGACTTTTAAGAAGGATGGACTTTTCCATATGTTTCGAGGGATAAGATCTAAAAGCCTAGAAGTCTTGGTAAAGAAAGATTTTAACAGCTTACAAGGGATCAGTTCACATGGTGCCGTCTTTTTAATCCAGGTACTCTCCACCAAACTTGTAGAACTGACCAATTCCTATCCTGAGGATCTTATGCAACTCCTTACAGAATTTTCTTCGGTTTTTGGCACACCTTTGGCCTTGCCTCCCCAAAGAACACACGATCACCATATCTCATTACCACCAAAAGCTAAACCGGTGAGCGTTCGATCTTATAGGTATCCCTACTACCAGAAAAACGAGATTAAGAGGATGGTGCAGGAGCTCCTTTAGTCTGCTTTTATCCACCCCAGCCATAGTCCATTTTTGTCGCCTCTCTTTTTGGTCAGAAAAGCTGTTGGGGAATGGCGCTTTTGTGTGGATTATCGCACATTGAATCAAATCATCATTAAAGATAAGTTTCTTATTCCAGTCATTGATGAATTACTTGATGAACTATGTGGTGCCAAGTTTTTCTCCGAGTTAGATCTTTGGGTGAGATATCATCAGATTCGAGTCGATAATAGTGATATTCTGAAGAAACATTCTACACCCTCGAAGGACATTATGAATTTCTGGTCATGCCATTAGAACTCACCAACGCACTGGCAACCTTTCAACGACTCATGAATGACCTCTTTCGGCCATACCTCCGGCACTTCATTATGGTGTTCTTTGATGATATCCTGATTTATTCCAAAACATGGGAAGAGCACCTCCAACACCTTCATGCCATCTTATCACTCTTGGCTCAAAATCAATTGTTTGCAAAATTGTCAAAGTGCAAATGTGGAGTCACCCAAGTGGATTACCTGGGACACATCATCTCTAACCAATGGGTAGCTGTGGACCCATCCAAGATTGAAGCTGTTTTGGCTTGGCCAACTCCCACAATGACAAAGGAGGTTTGTGGCTTCCTTAGGTTGGCTGGTTATTACCGGAAATTCATTCGGCACTTCAGTGGATTAACAGCTCCATTAACACAGCTCGTAACTTCAAAAGGGTTCCATTGGGATTTGAAAGCAGCAGAATCATTCAAACAATTAAAAACAGCTCTTGCTTCACCGTCGGTACTAGGCCTACCTAATTTCTCTCAACCGTTTGTCATCGAATGTGATGCTAGTGGGATTGATCTTGGTGTGAGATCCCACATCGGTTGGAAAGGAAAACGAAGCATGCCTTATAAGAGGGTGTGGATACATTTCCTTTGCAACACGTTTTGATAAAACCTTGAGGGCTGGGTTGTAAAAAGATTCCCCAGACCCAAAGAGAACAATATCGCATGCGAGTGGACTGGGTTGTTACAATTGGTATCAGAGCCAGACCCAGATCAGTGTGCCAGCGAGGATGCTGGGCCTTAAGCGAGGTGGATTTTGAAGTCCCACATTGGTTGGAAAGGGGAACGAAGCATGATTTATAAGCGTGTGGATACCTTTCCCTTGCAATGCGTTTTGACAAAACTTTGAGGGCTAGGTTGTAAGAGGATTCTCCAGGCCCAAAGAGGACAATATCACATACGGGTGGACTGGCCTGTTACACTTGGCACGATTCTCATGCAACACAATCAACCTATTGCTTATTTCAGTGAAGCACTCAAAGTACTGCTCTTACTCTCTCTACATATGAGAAGGAAATGATGGCTATAGTAAAGGTAGTTCGAAAATGGCAACCATACCTGTTGGGCAAGCCATTTATAGTCCATACCGATTAGCGAAGCCTTAAATATCTAATGGAGCAGCGGATTACAACTCTGCACAGACCAGGTGGCTGCCCAAAATCTTGGGATATGATTATGTCATCGAATATAAGAGAGGAACTAAAAACAAAGCTACCGACTCTTTGTCAAGGAAGGTAAAACTTCAATTTTTATCTATTTCCATGCCATATGTTGTCTGGTGGGTTAAGTTGCAAACTGAAGTTGGCCAAGATCCTTTTTATAAGCATTTGTAAGAAGACCTGGCATGCCAATTGCGTGATGGTGTATGGTTCAAGGAGGGTTGAATCTTTTTGAACCCTTCTTCCACACTTATTTCTAGCATTCTCACAGAATGTCAGTCCACACCAGCAGGGGGTCACTTTGGGTTCCATAAGACATTGTCTAGTTACAACACACATTCTCTTGGCCAGGGGTGCACCATTCGATGAAGGAATTCCTACGGCAGTGAGATGTGTGCCAACGTTATAAAGCAGATAGCATGAAACCCCAGGTTCGCTCCAACCTCTTTCTCTTTCTGACCGTGTCTGGTCTGACATAGCAATGGACTTTGTTGATGGGTTACCTCTCTCCATTGGGTATTTGGCTATAATGGTGGCCGTTGACCGGCTTACAAAATATGCCCATTTCATCTCATTGAAGCATCCGTACATGGCATCATCAGTAGGTAAAATGTTTGTAGCTCAAGTGGTTTCCCTTGCATGGCATCCCGACCTCCATTGTGAGTGATTGGGATCGAGTGTTTATTAGTTCTTTTTGGTGGGCACTATTCCAGCTTCATGGCACTATGTTGAGAATGAGCTCTAGTTACCATCTGCAAACCAACGGCCAGACCGAAGCCATTAATCATGTATTGCAGCAATATCTTTGCTATTTCATGGAGAATCGTTCTCACAGATGGGTAGAGTGGATACCATGGGCCGAGAATAATTACAATACTTCTCTCCATTCATCCACTGGAATGACTCCATTTGAAGCTCTTTATGGGGTCCCACCACCTGCCCTTATGGGCTATGTACCTGGCACAACTCGGGTGGCTGCAGTTGATACTTACCTTCGTGACTGTGATGAAATTCAGCGAGAGCTGTGTTCCAACCTTGTGCGTGTCCAGAATCGCACCAATTTGCCGATCGGCATTGCCGTGATGTCTCTTTTAACGTGGGTGACTATGTCTATATCAAACTCCAACCATATAGACAGCAATCTGTGGTCCACCAAAGCTCTAAAAAACTCTCTCCACGGTTCTTTGGTCCCTATGAAATCATTGGGAAAGTCAGGCCCGTGGCTTACCGATTAGCTCTCACTCCTGAATCGCGCATCCAAAACATGTTCCATGTGAATATGTTACAAAAGCATGTTGGACAATCGCTTCTGTGCCAGATCAGATGCTACCTACTGATGAGGCTAGTAATACCACACTGCCACAGCCAGAAGCTGTTCTGGACCGATGAGTGATTCAAAAAGGGAAGTACAAACCAAAGACTGAAATCTTAGTCAAATGGAAGGGTGCCCCAGAGGAGGATGCCACTTGGGAAAATGCTTGGCGGATGACTCGTTCCTATCCCAACTTTATCCTTGCGGACAAGGATCCGTCCTATTTTCGTTTACCAAAGTAGGAAGTTTGGTTGATTTTTTTGTTATGTTTGCTTTTAGTGTTTTGAGCAGCTTTTTGGTTTTTTGTTGTAAACAAAAAATGTAAGAGAGGTAGAGTTGGTATACCTATCAAATTCCAATTCCAAATGCTGTCGAATTAATGTAAATTTACATCATAGTTAGGGTAAATATCATTAACCTCTCCTGAAATTTGCTATTATTATAAATAAACCTTTGAATAGTTGTTCTTCGTCACTTCCCTTGCCATATATCCACGTTAGTCAAAAGTAACGGTCAAAGGATGTGATAGACAATTCGTTTTGAGTAATATCATCGGTCTCCCTTAAGGTTTGTTATAGTTATAAATGAAGTGGATGATAAGAAATACCTGCTCCTTTTTTTTTTTTTTTTTTTTTTTTTTTTTTTTTTTTTTAACCCATGTCAAGTAAGCGCAGATTATGAGTATCACTAACAAGCTCACAACCATCGAGATCACCACAATAACAATTTTTGTAGTATTCCTTTTCATTTGCATAAATATCAGTCAATTACAACGTCTATGGTTTGTATTTACTTAAAAAGTGGCATAAATTGCAATTGCAAAGTAAAAATAAAGATTGTATAATAATTAACATGAAATAGAAATGTTGTTTTCTCGACACCATGGAAAACGTAAGGGATGGGAGGTGTTGGAGGTGAAGACTTGAAACAAGAAGACCGAAAGCAGAAATAGCAAGCGAAGAGCTACTGCCACGCGCCAGCAAGCAGCCGGACAAAACCAACAGCGCTGCAGCACTGGTGCTGCTGGTTGCGCACTGGTGCCACTTTGGTGCTGTTGCAGACAGAGAAAGCAGTGCCACGGCACTGCCAAGTAAGGCTAAGGCCATGGCATTGCTGTGGATTTCCTGACCTCTTTTTTGTTTGTTGATTCGCCCTGGGTTTCATATATATGCAACCCTATGTATTTTATACGGATAAGAGAGAAAAATAACCGCAAAAGAGAAAGAGAGATTGTCTTCTCCATTGTAAAACCTTCAAACAGGGCCAACCTGGGATTTTAGAAGCCTTAGGCCACTTTATAGGTTAGCGCTTTTTTATAAATATTTAAAATAAATGATAAATACAATAAATAAAAATAATATTTTTTTATTAAATTAAAAGAATTCACAATTAAAATATTTATAATTTTATATATATCAACATGTTCATTTATGACGCTACCTAAATGGAGATCTGTCATTTGTGAACAATGGGTTGTGGAATGGAGTAGTGTAGCACACGTTAAAAAACAACCCCACTTTTATAATTAATGCTAAATATTATATTTGATTGAAAGTGGAAGATGACACCAAAATTTAAAAGATAAATAAACTAAAAGGGTAAGGTTCGATAGAGATTTATGTGTTTTTATATATCCAAAAAACAAACTTTAATTGTACCAAAATTATAGCTTTATTGGAGGAAAAAAATAATTATGGTTGTAATTTTTTAAAAAAAATTATAATATCATTTATAGATATTAATTTCTATTAATAAAAAAAATGTAAAAACATAAAATAATGAAAGGGGTCCTAACCAAAATGGGACCTTATGGCATTGCACACTAGGCCTTTGGTTAAGGCCGGCACTGCCTTCAAAGATTGATAGTAAATTTTAAGCTGGTGTGCTCTATGAATGTAAGGATCACACTGACCCAAAAAACCATGTTAAAAATTTCTTGTCTCCTTTTATTTTTCAACTTTGTGTTTGCTTGTGTACTTTGATATTATCTTGCTCGATTCTTTGTTACCATTTATATCAAGATTCTGCAGAAAATTAGTGAGAAAGCCGAATTTTTCCCAACAGGAGGTTTATCTAGAAGAAACTTCTCTGTTACTTATTCACCAATCATGCTCTTTGAATGTACTGTGGCACAGAGAAAGTACAGGAACGTACAAAGCAAGGACTATGTTGTTTGATGAATAGGAAACCTATCACCTTGCACTGTTGGTTATGATAAAGGAATATAAAAACAACGATCAGTCAAAAAAGCACCATAATTACTAGCAACATTGGATAAGATAGCAACAGCTTACAAATATTTTGCACTCATGAAATATTCAATATATTGGTTTAAGAGACACCAAAATTACTAGCATGATTTGTTGCATCCAAATTACCTTCAGAGATAGTAGAGTTTCACTCGAGGAATGAGGAAGGAGAAGGTCCCAATTGAGGCGGTTGAGCAGTTATACAAAGGTTCTAAATATTAATACTTGAAAGTAAAAGCAAAGTGAGTGAGCATACAAAGAGTGAGATTGCATAGTATAAGTTGTAAGAAGACTACAGCAACCATAATTGATAATACATGCCAATAGTTTGATATGAATCCCTGCAACTTGTGAAGCAGAGAAATCTAGTTGAACTTTTTCTTTATGTACTTTTTTTTTTTTTTTTATTACATAAGTGGAACAAGTTTAATTATGACAAAGAAAGGCGGCTAAGTTTTTATATTAAATTACAAATCTTCTCGAGTCTGATTGGTTCGGAAATATTAGACCAGAATAAACTCCAGCAATAAAATGTGGTTATAGGTTCCTGATAGTCGTTGGAGCACTCCATCATCATCTGTGATAGCTGGGATGACTTTTTTCTTTATGTACCTTTTTTTTTTTTTTTTTTTCATTAAGTGGAACAAGTTTAATTATGACAAAGAAAGATGGCTAAGTTAACAAGTTTGATTATGACAAAGAAAGGCGGTAAGCTTTTATATTAAATTACAAATCTTCTCGAATC